>NC_089781.1:52339976-52666226 GCF_040412425.1 Macrobrachium rosenbergii | reverse complement strand
ATTAAGAGTTTTCGTATTTTTGTTATTTACTTTTAAATTTTATCAATTAAATCACAGCTCCTCATGAACATTAAAATTGGTATTACTGAAAATGTAGGAGATTCTGACAAAATTTCCTTCATTGTTCTATTTCCAAAATCTGGTAATGGCTGCATGTTATGTTTTGGACATCCACACAATAAATGCTTCACTGCTATCAACACTTTGCAATCAGGGCATTTGGGAGGAGGTCCACATGGGCTGTTCATCAAGTGTCCATGTGTCAAACAAGTACGGCATATTCGAAGATGAGTCAGAATTACTTGTGTGTGTGTCTCTCTCTGATATGATGAACTCTATTTTCCAACACTAGATTTAATCTGTTTTAATTTATTTTTTTTTCAGATTCTTCATTCAATATATTTTGCCATTTATTTACAATGATTGTTTTTATATATCTTAAATTGTCACTAATAGGGATGTTTACATTTGCTCTCGTCATGTGGACTGCTTTTTTAGCTGCTTTATCAGCCTCTTCATTTAGCTTAATCCCTAAAAGGGCAAGATCCAACACGTTTCAATATTATACAATTTATGGAGTGAAAACTTAATTTGTTGTACAATATTATTTTCTTGATTATAGCTTTGAATGGCTTCTACAGTGCTTCTGGAGTCGCTATAAATCTCAAAATTATTACATGAGACTTCTTTAATTATTTTTATGGCTGATGCTATCCCACATAACTCAGCGGTAAATACTGAGGCTTTATCTGGTAGAGAGAACCGATACCTTTTGTCTGGGGATACTGCAGCATATCCCACTCCTTATTGTGATTTAGAACCGTTGGTGTATATTGCATAATATGGATCTTTTCGGATTATATGTTCTACTGTATGTTGTCTATGGTGTTCTGGGATATATGAATAACTTTTTCATAAATATTTAAAGTGTGCACAAACTCTCAGTTTATTCACTGTCCAAGGAGGAGGTAATTTTATTATTAAGGTAACTGTATTTATATTTAGCGACTCAAACAATCTCCTAGCTCTAACTGGGAAAGGAGGTGGATGATTGTTTATAAACACATCTCTTAATCCAAATAATTTTTTGGTTGGAGAATCATTTGTCTGAATTCTCAGAGCACTCCTCAATGTTACTAGCTCTCTATGGAGAGAGAGAGGTAGTGCACTACATTCAATTTGTAAAGATTACTTTGGTGGTGATCTAAAAGCTCCTGAACATATTCTCAGGCATTCATTATGAACTGGGTCTAACGTTTTCAGTGTTGCATCTGATGCTGAGCCATATATTTTGCCTGCATAATCAGTGATAGACTGCACTGTTGCTTTATGCAATACAGTAAGGGTATGTCTATTGGCTCCCCAAGTAGTGTTCAATAGTTTTTTAATTAGGTTTAATGATCTTTTACATTCTGATTTTATGTATGTTAATGTGGGCTTTCCAGTTCAAGTGAATATCAAATACTAATCCCAAAAATTTTGGAGTTTGGCCAATTGGTATACTATGGTTTCTGATTTTTAAATCTATTTCGTCACCTTTTGTCCACTTTTTATTTTTATAAAACATTACCGCTTGAGTCTTTTGTATAGAAAATTTAAAGCCTACAGATGACGCCCATTCATCTATTTCTATTATGGTTTTATTAATGATTCTCTCTGCATGTTTTATGCGAGATGCTGAATAATATATGGCAAAATCATACATATACAAGTTACTTTTAATTCTAGTTGGTAGGTTATTACTTATATCATTTATTGCTAAAGTAAACAGTGTGCCACTAAGGATACTTCCTCGTGGAGCACCATTTTCAAGTGGAAATGTACTTGACAATACATCATCAATTCTCACTTGAAAAGTGCGGTTTGTCAGAAAGTTTTGGATAAACCTAGGTAAATGTCCATGGATGCTGTTTTTATGTAACGTTTTTAATATTGCATATCTCCATGTAGTATCATATGCCTTTTTAATGCCCACAACGACGGCTATTGTAATTTGTTTTCGTTCAAATCCTCTTTGTATGTGGTCTTCCAAAGTAGACAAAGAAACGGGTGTAGACCTGTTACATTGTGACCCAAATTGAGTGGGAGTCAAAATTTTATTTTCTGGCATGTGCCGTGTTAGTCGAGCATTTACCATTTTCTCTAGTAATTTGCATAAACAACTTGTTTAAGAAATTGGTCTGTAATTGCTTATATTACTGGGGTCTTTTCCAGGTTCAGGGATGGGAATAATTATAGCTTTACACCATTCATCATGAAGTAAATTTCGAAGCCATAAGTGGTTATAAACTCTAATAATTATGACTTTGCCAAAGGTGCTAAGTGGCAGATCATTCATAAAAAATGTTGTCACTTCCAGGGGCAGATTTATTGCTGTTCAACAGAGCAAATTCCAACTCTTCCATATTAAATTTTTTATCATAATATATGTCTTCCATTGTTTCAAAATTTATTGCTATTAATGCTATACTATTTTTCTTTGTGCCGGAATGCTCATCTAAATTTTTGCCACCACTTACTTTTCCTAAATTTCTTCCCATTACATTACATATTTCTTTAGGATCAAGTATTCTTTTCCCATCTTTTATTATGGCATGTCTAAGTGGTTTAACATGGGTACCATTTATTTTCCTGAATTTTTCCTATATTTTTTGTATGGGAGTATTATTAGAGAGATCTGATACATATTTCTTCTATGAAATGATTCTTCCTTGAATTACTTCTCTTTTAAATTTTGTAGATATTTTGTTATATAGAGGTTTTAATGTATCAATTTCTAAAAATAATATAGTCACTTTTTGTAAATTTTCTTCTAATATCAGTAATGTTTTTTTATTTTATTTTACTGAGCTTTCTATTCAAATTAACTAATCATCTTCCTTTTTATTTGTTTTTGTACCAATTACTGGAAATGGAGTAATCTCTTTTCCCTTGAGATAATCATTGTTACCAATGGTATGGTTCTCTTTAACTTCTTCACTGTTTTGGGCATCTGCCTTCATAGGTTTTCTATTATTATAAGAGATAAAGGTATATTCTTAGCTTGTTTTTGTTTTTGTTCCTTCTTCATCTCCTTTATCTTTGGTTTAACTGATGTTTCTCCAATAATAGTTGGTTTCTTCATTTTGGGTGGTGTTCTCTCCAAAGGCCTTTTTTTATCTTTAATTTCCTGTCCATCATGATCCTCCTCTGTTACTTCTGTAGCAGCATCCTCCTGTGTTCCTATTTGCATTAATATTTCAAATGAATTGGATAAAATGTTATCCACCTCATTTGTACCTGTTTCTTTATTCTTTACCAATGTAGTTTTTATTTCTAAATTATTAATTTCTTCTTATGATTTACTTTTCTGTGCTCTGTTACTTCTATCTTTTTGTGTTTCATTATTTGCTCTTGTTATTGAAGAATATGTATGTTTCTTAGACGGATCTTGAATTCCCTCACTTTTAATTCCAACTTAGCCTCGTTTTTAGATATCCCTGTTCTTTCTTGTAGTATTTTCAATTCTGTATTGTATATATAATACATGCATCCTTTGGATCTTGCATGATGATTCTGCCCACAGTTTACACACTTAGGTTCACTGCACTTCCACTGTGTGGTATGTTCAGTAGATCCACAATAAGCGCATACCGGTTCATTTTGACAATTTTTCTTTGTGTGCCCATGCTTACTGCAATTTTGACACTGCAGTGGCTTTGGGACATAGGATTTTAACTCTCTATTTTGGCCTAAAACCTTTATTTTTTGAGGTAGATCTTCACCCTCAAATTTTAATTTTGCTATTTTTAATATGTGTTTATTGCTATTTTTACTTGGTACAACATATACCTCACAATCTTGGACCTTTGGGTATCTTTTTTTGAGAGAGTCTAATAACATTTTCTTGTCGACTGGTTCATTGTTGTTTTCAGGAAGCACAATGGTAACCTGAATGTAGTTGATAGCATCGCGTTTTTCACTTTTACATTAATATTGTCTATATTTTCTAAAGATAAATAATCTTCGGACTGACTTTTTATTGTGGCTTCTATGATCCAAGTTTTCTCCCTTATCTGTCTGAATGACATATCTGTCATTGGATGTACTGGAACAGCAGTCATCAACTGTGCCAATACCAATACAAAAGAACCCCAGGGATACTCGAATCTTATATTGACTAATCATCAAGATTGGAGAGAAAACCCTGAAAACCTTAAAAGTATCATCAGCCTTTCATAAATTTATTCTTCTACCAGTGCGGCACAAGTAAGATTATTATAAAAAGTTTAATCCAGACCACTGAGCTGACTATCAGCTCATAGGCCTGGCTCCGAAGGATTAGGATGGAAATGACAGGTCTAGGCCAAGTTTCCAGCACTGGGACCAAATAGGTCACTCGTTAATGATGAATGAATGAAATGAAATGAAATTAAAAGCTCCAAAAGAGACATTGCTTTCATACTGATACACACCACAATAAATACATTTATACTCATGCTTCCATATATATGCTCACTAAAAAGATATATTGGGTAATTCAAAATAAAATGAGTAAAAATCTTAAATTTAACTTGTTTTTAAATTCATTATACTGATTAATTTGATTTTTTTATATTTTATCAATTAACTGACAGATCTCATGAACATTAAAATGGGTATTACTGAAAATGTTGAAGATTCCAACAAAATTTCTTTTATTGGTCTATTTCCAAAATTTGATAATCACTGCAGGTTATATTTTGGACATTCACACAGTACATGCTTAACTGTTATCAGCACTTTCCAATCTGGGTACTTGGGAGGAGGCTACATGGACAGTTCATTAGTATCCATGTCAAACAGTATGGCCTGTTCGAATGCATCAGAATTAATTGTGTGTGTGTCTCTCTCTCATATATGACGAACTCTATTTTCCAGCACTGGGTTTTACCTGTTTTAATTTATTATTTTCAGGTTCTTCGTTCATTATATTTTTGCCATTTACTTACAATGATTGTTTTTACATATCTTGTAGAGTCACTAATAGGGATGTCTACATTTGCTCTTGTCATGTGGACTGCTTCTTTAGCTGCTTTATCGGCCTCTTCATTTCCCTTAATCCCCAAATGGCCAGGGATCCAACATATTTCAGTATTTTTCCCTTATTATACAATTTATGGAGTGAACACTTAATGTGTTGTACAAAATTATTTTTTTGGTTTTAGCTTTGAATGGCTTCTATAGCGCTTCTGGAGTCGCTAGAAATCACAAAATCATTACATGAGGTCTCTAACTAATTTATTTTATGGCTGATGCTACTGCATAACTCAGCTGTAAATACTGAAGCATTATCTGGTAGAGAGAACTGATACATTTTGTCTGGGGATACTGCAGCATAGCCCACTCCATATTGTGACTTAGATCCGTCGTTGTATATTGTGTAATGTGGACTTTTTCGGATTATATGTTCTACGGTATGTTGTCTATGATATTCTGGAGTATATGAATGACTATGATAAATAGTTTGAGTGTGTACACGTTTCATGTTATTCGTTTTCCAAGGTGGAGGTAATTTTAATATTAAAGGCAATTGTATATTTATATTTAGCGCCTCAAACAATCTTCTAGCTCTAATTGGGAAAGGAGGTGGATGACTGTTTACAGACACATTTCTTAATCCAAATAATTTTTTGATTGGAGAATCATTTGTCTGAATTCTCAGGGCACTCTTCGTTGTTACTAGCTCTCTATGGCGAGAGCGAGAGGTAGTCCACCACATTCCACTTGTAAAGAAGACGTTGGTGATGACCGAAAAGCTCCTGAACATATACTAAGGTCTTCATTATGAACTGGGTCTATCATTTTCAGCGTTGTGTCTGATGCCGAGCCATATATTTTGCTTCCATAATCAATGATAGACAGCACTGTTGCTTTATACAGTAAAGTAAGGGTATGTCTATCAGCTCCCCAAGTAGTGTTCAATAGTTTTTTTTAATTAGGTTTAATGATCTTTTACATTCTGATTTCATGTATGTTATGTGGGCTTTCCAGTTCAAGTGAGTATCATATACTAATCCCAAAAATTTTTGTTTGGCCAACTGATATGGAATGTTTTCAGATTTTTAAATCTATTTCTTCACCATTTTTCTATTTTTTATTTTTATAAAACATTACTGCTTGAGTCTTTTGTATAGAAAATTTGGAGCCCACACAGATGAGGCCCATTTCGTATTTTATTATAGTTTTATTAATGATCCACTCCGCATGTTTTACATGGATACAGATAATACATGGCAAAATCATGTATATACAAGTTACTTTTAATTCCAATAGGTAGATTATTACTGATATCATTTATTGGTAAATAAACAGTGTGCTTACTAAGGATACTTCCTTGTGGAACACCATTTTCAAGTGGAAATGTATGACAATACCTCATCAATTCTCACTTGAAAAAGTGCAATTTGTCACAAGTTTTGGATAAACCTAGGTAATCCATGGATGCCGTTTTTATGTAACGTTTTATTGCATATCTCCAAGTAGTATCATACGCCTTTTCAGTGTCAAAAAAGACGGCTATAATTCGTTTTCATTCAAATCCACTTTGTATGTGGTCTTCCAAGTTAGAGAGAATCCAGTGATCTGTTACGTTGTGACCCAAATTGAGTGGGAGTCAAATTTTATTTCTTTGCATGTGCCATGTTAGTCGAGCATTTACCATTTTTCTGTGCTTGCATAAACAACTTGTTAGAGAATTGGTCTGTAATTGTTTACATGCTGGGATCTTTTCAGGTTTGGGATAAGAATAATTATAGCTTTACACCGTTCATCGGGAAATATTCTCTCGCCTCCAGGGGCAGATTTATTGCTGTTCAACAAAGTAAATTCCAACTCTTCCAAATTAAATATTCTATTATAATATATCTTCTATTGTTTCCAAAATTTATTGTTATTATTTCTATACTATTTTTCTTTGTGCGGAAATGTTCATCTAAATTATCATACACTACTTACTTTTGCTAAATTTTCTCCTATTACATTACCTATTTCTTTAGGATCAAGTATTCTTTTCCCATCTTTTATTATGGCATATCTAGGTGATTTAAGATGGGCACCATTTATTTTTCTGAATTTTTCCCATACTTTTTGTATGGGAGTATTATTAGAGAGACCTGACACATATTCCTCCATGAACTGATTCTTCCTGGAATTATTTCTTTTAAATTTTGCAGATATTTTGTTCTATAGAGGTTTTAATGTATCAATTTCTAATAATAATAAATTCATATTTTTGTAAAGTTCCTTCTGATATTGGTACTGTTTTGTTTATTTTACTAAGCTTTCTATTCAGATGACCCAATCGTCTTCAAATTTGGTGTTTTATTTTTATTAATTCTGTTAGTTTTCAGACCCACATAGGACTTGTGTTTAGTTGGATGAGATTTGGATTTTGAGTATTGCTTTATCAGCAGGATTTTTAATGAAATCAGCAAAAATTTATTAGTTTCATTATGGCCTTTAAATGATATTCAAATGGAGGGATATTGTTAGTGTGGAATTCATATTGCTCCCAATCTGCTTTATAATGTTATATTGATTGACATGCTTGGTGGAATTATTTTGTAATAATGAAATTAATATTAGGAAATGGTCACTTGTATGAAAGTCATCAACTGTATTCCGATCCAATCTGTCCACTATGTTTATTGTACATAGAGTTAAGTCGATCGAGATAAATGTTCCATATGTTTTAGAAAAATATGTGCTGATTTCGTTATCATTTATACAGCACATGTCATTTGAATCTATGAATTCTTCTGTTTTACTTCCTGCTCTATTTGAGTCTGTACAATTACAGTCCCACATCGGGTTATGAGCATTAAAATCACCTACTATTATTGCCATTATTAAGTAAATCTTTAAGTTTGTCAGAGTCATAATTTTCATTAGGTTGGTTGTCTAAATTATAAATTACATAATTATCGTTTTTTTATTCGTATCTTAATACTCGATATTTGCAGATCAGTAAAGTTTACAGGTACTTTGTCATAACATGCTTTGTTATGTACATATACAGCAGTACCTAAATTTCCTTTCCTCTCTAGATGTATATGCTATTGTTGATATTGTTTTGTTGGCATACTGTAAACATATTATCATTGGTTCGTATTCTTTTAGTAATCGTTGTATTTCTCCCAGGTGCAATCTGGTCTGTAGACCATGTACGTTCCATTGTATAATACAGGTATTGAAAATATTTTGTTATAGCAGTCGAGTTTTACTCTGATTTTTTGTATTATCTATTTGGATTTTTTCTAATAATTTTCTCACGGCATTCATTTGGTTTTCTTTATTATAAATTAAGTGCTCAATGCACATGCAACCTTTTTCATGGGTACTCAAATTTGTCGTTTCTTTTTTCCTATATTTGATAAAATTTCTTATAATGTTTGTTAAACCATCTTTTGTTATCTTTTGTTGTTGTGCCTTAATTCAATAAAAACAATCATTACATCCATGTATTATCATGTATATTTCTTCTTTCATTTGCTCTTGTACCAGTTACTGGAGAAGGAGTAATCTCTTCTTCTTTCACTCCTTCAGTGTTTTTGACATCTGCCTTCATAGGTTTAACTATTGTTTTAGGAAGATAGAGGTATATTCTTAGTTTGTTTTGTTCCCTTTTCATCTCCTTTATGTTTGGTTTAACTGATGTTTCTCTAATAATAGTTGGTTTCTTCGTTTTGGGTGGTGTTCTCTCCAAAGGCATTTTTTTATCTTTAATTTCCAGTCCGTCACGACCCTCCTCTGTCACTTCAGTAGTAGCATCCTCCCGTGTTTCTATTTTCATTAATGTTTCAAATGAACTGGATAAATATTATCCATCTCATTTATTACCTGTTTCTTTATTCTTTACCATTTTAGTTTTTATTTCTAAATTACTAATTTCTTCTTGAGATTTACTTTTCTGTGCTCTGTTACTTCTATCTGTTTGCGTTTTGTTTCTTTATTTGCTCTTTTTATTGAAGAATATGTATGTTTCTTAGATGGGTCTTGTATTCCTCTCACTTTCAATTCAACTTAGCCTCTTTTATAGACATCCCCGTTCATTCTTGTAGTATTTTTAAGTCCCATTGTATATAATACATGCATTCTTTGGATTGCATGATGATTCTGCCCACAGTTTACACAATTAGGTTCACAGCACTTCCCTGTATGGTATGTTAAGTAGATCCACAATAAGCGAATACCGGTTCATTACAACAATTTTTTTTTTTTTGGTGTGTCCATACTTACTGCAATTTTGACACTGTAGTGGTTTTGGGACATGGGGTCTTAACTCTATTTGGCCTAAGATTTTTATTTTTGGTAGATCTTCACCTCAAATTTTATTTTTTCTTATTACTAATATTTGTTCATTTCTATTTTACTTGGTACAACATATACCTCACAATCTTGGACCTTGGGGTATATTTTTTTGAGAGAATCTAATAGCATTTTCTTATCGACTGGTTCGTTGTTGTTTTCAGGAAGTGCAATGGTACCCTAAAAGCTGCTCATAATATGTTTTTTCACTTTTATGTTAATATTGTTTATATTTTTCAAAGACAAATAGTCTTCAGACTGACTTTTAGTTGTGGCTTCTATAAACTGAAGTTTTTCTCCTTTATTTGTCTAAGCGACATATCTGTTTTTGGATGTCTATTTAATACATAATTTTCCAGTACAAGCTGAAATATTTTGGTCAGCCTCCATGTAGGAACCTTGACTTCTGCTCCCAAGGGAGTCGAAGTGTGAGTCAAAGGTTAGGTCATGTCTTCATTTACTGTTTTGGGTTTATAAGGTGTTAAAGTTTAATACCACTCCAATTTTGATTATTTGGATTATCCAGAGAATTTGCTCTGTACTGGAGTAGCGGTCGTCATCTGTGCTGGAACAATGCCATCAGAGGGCCCAGGGGTACGTGAACCTTTAAAATTACTCAGCATAAAGATTTAAGTAAAAAATAAACCTGAAAACCTTAAAAAGATATCATCAGCCTTTCATGGAGTTTATTCTTCCACCAACGGCACAGAGTGAGAACTGACTCCCAAATGTCCGCTCCTACCCTACCCCAGGGGATTGTATTATTATTAAAATAGTTTAACCAGACCATTGACTGACTAATCCAGCTCTCATAAGGCTGGCCCATGAGATAGGATGAAATACCAGGGCTAAACCACAGGCCTAGAACTGGGACCAAATCATTTGCATGATGATGAATAAATGAAAATGAAATTTAAAAGAAAAAACTGTACAACCAACATGCTTCACTCTGAAACGGATGTATACAATAAATACATTCGCTCATTTCCATGCATAAAAAAAAATTAAAGATTAAAAAGAATAAAATAAAATTTCATAAAAATTTAAAATTAAAATTCAGAATTACATAATTTTTTTTCCATTAAACGCCCTATAGGCTTCTATTTTTCATTATTTACTTGGTTTTATATTTTGTGTATCAAGTTGCACTTCTTAATGAAAGTTGAAATTGGGATGACTGAAAATGTACAAGATTCTCAAAAAATTTCCCCTATCGATTTATTTCCAGAGGCTGATACTCGCTGTTGATTATATTTTGGACAGTCGCACAACACGTTTGACTGTTATCAACACTTTGCATTCTGGACATTCGGGAGGAGGGTCATGTGGACTGTTCATCAAGTGTCCATGTGTCAAACGAGTATGGCCTATTCGCAGACGCGTCAGAATTACTTGTGTGTGTGTCTCTCTCTGACATGATGAGCTCCACTTTCCAACGCTGCATTTTATCTGTTTCAATTTATTATTTATATGTTCCTCGTTCCATATATTTTGCCATTTATTTATAATGATTGTTTTTATATCTCTCATGTAATCACTTATTGGGATTTTTATATTTGCTCTTGCCATGTGGACTGCTTCTTTAGCTACTTTATCAGCTTCCTCATTTCCTTGAATCCCTACATGGGCAGGGATCCAACATATTTCAATATTTTTTCCATTATTATACAATTTGTGGAGTTCATATTTAATTTCCTGTACAATATTATTTTTTTAGTAGTAACCCTGAACGGCTTCTATAGCGCATCTTGAGTCGTTAAAAATAACAAAATTATTGAATGATACTTGTTTTATAATTTTGATGGCTATGCGATTGCACACAACTCTGCTGTGAAGACTGAGGCATTATTAGGCAAAGATAACTAATATGACTTGCTCTGGGATATAGCTGTATATCCTACTCCATGTTGTGATATAGACCCATCTGTATAAATCGCGTAATGTGAATGTTTTTGTCTTATATGATCTATGGTTTTTTGTCTATGGTGTTCTGGGGTATATGAGGAACTTTTTGATAAATATTTCAACTGAGTGCAAGTCCTTATTTTATTCATAGTCCAATGGGGTGTTTACTTCACTGTTGAAGGTACTTGTATATCTATGTTCAGTTACTCAAACAATCTATCAGCCCTGATTGGGAAAGGGGGTGGATGATTGTTTATAAATATATCCCTTAGATCAAATAGATTTTTTGTTGGTGAATCACTTGTCTTGATTCTTAATGCACTTTTCATTGTTATGAACTCTCGACTTGTACTGAGGAGACTGGTGAGGATCTAAATGCTCCTGTGCATATTCTTAGTCCTTCATTGTGAATTGGATCTAATATTTTCAGTGCTGCTTCTGATGCTGAACCATATATTTCACTTCTGTAGTCAATGACTGATAACACTGTTGCTTTATACAGTATGTTAAGAGTATGTCTATCAGCTCCCCAATTTGTGTGTGATAGTTTTTTAATTAGACTTAGCGCCCTTTTGCATTTTGATTTTATGTAAGTTATATGGGCTTTCCACTTCAGGTGTGCATCAAATATTAATCCTAAAAATTTTGCAGTTTGGTTAATTGGTATATTATGGTTTCTGATTTCCAATTCTATTTCTTCACCTTTTTTCCACTTTTTATTTTATAAAACATGACAGCTTGAGTTTTTGCTATGGATAACCTAAAGCCAACAGATGAGGTCAATTCATCTATTTTTATTATGGTTTTATTAATCATTCGTTCTGCATGCTTTATGTGTGATGCCGTATATATGGCAAAATCATCCATTTACAGGTTACTCTTAATTCCAACCGGTAGCATGTTACTGATATCATTAATTGCTAATGTAAACAGAGTACCACTAAGGACACTCCCTTGTGGAACTCCATTTTCAAGTGGAAATGTCTTGGAATAAACATTATCTATTCTCACTTGGAAAGTGCGACCACTCATAAAGTTTTTAAAAAACTTAGGAAGATGGCTAGTATGTTATTATTATGTAATGTTTTTAATATTGCATACCTCCATGTAGTGTTATATGCCTTTTGGATGTCAAAAAAGACAGCTACTGTAATTTGCTTTCTTTCAAATCCTCTACGTATGTGGTCTTCCAAGTTAGATAGAGAATCTAATGTAGATCGATTACGTTGTGAGCCAAACTGGGAAGGAGTTAACATTTTATTTTCACGTATGTGCCATGTAAGTCGTGCATTTACCATTTTCTCCAACAACTTGCATAGACAACTTGTTAAAGATATTGGTCTATAATTGTTCATATTACTATGGTCTCTTCCAGGCTTTGGTATAGGAATTACTATGGCATTTCGCCATTCATCTGGAAACAAGTTTCTGAGCCATAAATGATTGTAAAGTTTCAACAAGTATGATTTTGCCGAAGGTGCTAGGTGGCAGATCATTTCAAAGCAAATATCATCACCTCCAGGAGCAGATTTATTGCTGTTCAAGAGAGCATATTCCAGCTCATCCATATTGAATTTCTTATTATAATATATATCTTCCTTTGTTTCAAAATTAAGTATTATAGGTTCTGCTTTATTCTTTATTTTTCTAAAATGTTTGTCCAAATTTTGGTCACTACTTATTTTGGCAAAACTTTCCCCAAGTATGTTACTAATTTCGAAGGGATCTAAAATTTTTTTGCCATTGTCTAATATAGCTAGTCTGGGTGGTCTAATGTTTGTTCCATTTATTTTTCGGAAATTTTCCCATACCTTTTGAATGGATGTTTCGCTTGTTATTTCCGATACATAGGGCCTCCAAGATATTATTTTACCTTTTATGGCTTCCTTCTTGAATTTAGCTGATATTTTATTATATAAAGGTTTTAATGCATCTATTTCTAATAGTACAGTTGTCATTTTTAATATATTTTCTTCCAAGAATGGTTTTGATTTATTTATTTTATTGAATCTTCTGTTTAGAGTATCTAACCTTCTTGCTAAAGAGTGTTTTTCCTCGTACTAATTCAGATAGATCATCTGACCACCAGGGAACTTTATGTTTTTTATTATGGGTTTTGAATGAGGAATAGCTTTGCTGCCGCCTTTTTAATGAAAGATGCAAAGAATTCGTTTGTCTCATTGGGATTTCTCAAATAATCATATGGCGGTATATTTCTGGTGTGCAAGTTAAAAATGTCTCAATCTGCTTTTTGCATATTATAATGTGGAGAGTATGGTTTCGGTTTATTATTTAATAAAGATATTATTATGGGAAAATTATCACTTGAATAGGAGTCATCACAAGCATTCCAGTCTAGTTTGTCAACAATATTTGTTGAACAAAGGGTGACATCTATTGAGGAAAATGTTCCATGGGTTTTGATCAGTACGTATTTACTTTGTTGTCAATCAGACAACAGAGATTATTAGTGTTCATCAAGTTTTCTATTTTTTCTCCATCTTTATCTGGTGTAATGTTGTTACAGTCCCATATTGGGTTATGTGCATTGAAATCCCCTACAATTAATATGGGATTCTTACAATCTTTTATTATTTTCTGTAATATGTTTAAATCGTACTTTTTATTAGGCTGGTTGTATAAGTTATTAATATCAAATAAATTATTTTCTATTTTCACTGTTATTGCTGAAATTTGTAATTCAGCGTAATCTATATCTACTTTGTCGTATATCATTTTATTGTGGACATATATTACGGTTCCTAAGTTATTTTCATTTTCCTTTGATGTTGTGGCTAGTAGATATTTACCTATATTTGGAAAAGTTTTTCCAACGTGTTGTATACATATAATCATTGGTTCGTATTCCCTGGTAAGTCGTTGGATTTCTCCTAAGTGCATTCTCGTTAATAATCCATTTATGTTCCACTGAATTATATAACGACTGAATGGTGTAATATGAGAGTGGTCAAATTACTCTAAATTATTTGAGTTGATTTTTTTTTAATTTGTTATAAGTTAATTTGTATTTTTGTAGGTCTTGATTAATTTTTTGTTGTTTTATTTTGACTTTTGTTGACTGTTACATTTTTACTATCTTGATTTAATTTTTTCATTTTGATTTTTTTAAATATTATCTACAACACTGATATGTTTTTCTTTGTAATATTCTAAATGTTCAATACACATGCAACCTCCTTCATGAGATTTGATGTTTGTTTTTTCCTTATTCCTATACCTCATGAAATTTCTTATCGTGTTGGTTAGGCTTTCTTTAGTTATAGTTTTATTTTTGTGGCACATTGCTACAAAGCATTTACTACAACCACATGTGTCTTCATGTTCTTTAGTTTGTTGTTCCTTCTTGGTTTTTCTTGTGGTGCCTATAATTGGTGATGGGTGAATTTCTTTGCTTTCATCGTAGTTATCTGTGTGACCCCACAGGGGATGGCACAACATGATTAGAGTGGCCCAAGTGTAAGCTAGACCCGCTTGCTAGGACTGACAATATTACCGGAATACAATCATCCCCACCCTAATCATGTTATGGGCAAACCGGATAGAATGCCGAGAGTCCTATCCCTAGAACCAGTACCCTGGAATCCATGGTCCAGACCTAAAGAATAGTTCTGCTTGATGTCTCTCAGGTCCAAACATTATCTGGTAGTTGATGGTCCTACCACAGTTCCCACTATTTAGTTTCAGATATAAAACCTATCCCAGCTATGGTATCTTTTCCTATTTAACAGGTCCAATAAAATTTAGTAAAGGTGGAAAATTCCACAAAAATTAATGTAAACAAATATATAATGGCATATGGGACAAGGTGATCCGACATCGAGGGGTTCCATATGTCCTTTGATCGATCTGTCCTTAAAAGGAGTGAATTTTTCCATCAGGAAAAATGGGATTTGGATAATTACATTACATACCTCCAAAAATACAACAAATACAAGCATTTGAACTCGAATATAGCAAGCCTAGCTTACATCAACTATATACAAGAAAGAACATAAGCCAGGTAAACAGGTGAAATAAATGCAGATTTGTTCTCTTTACTTGTAACTGGCAGGGTTCATGTCAGATGTGGTAGGTGGCAAGGAAGGTGAAGATTACGAAAAATTCTGTTTAGAAGGGGATCTCCTTCTATAAAAATGGGGCTGTTTCTTTTCTCTCTTTCTGCTGCTTTCTTCTAAGACTAGCTGCATTTCTGACTCACTCAATATCTATCCAATTATTTTTGTTTTTGCTTTGCCTGCATTTTAAAATGTTCCTAAAATGAGACAATGCATTGACATTCAGCAGGTTTATAACAAGGATTGCTACAGCTTTGTTAAGGCGATTTTTTTTCAAGGTAATTCCGTATTCACCCCCAATGAGCACACATTTCTTTTATTAATGAGTTAGGAATATTCTCTTTGTTTTTCTATGTAATCTTCTTTCTAGTTTACTGTTATCTATAACCTTCTAAGGCACCATGATAACTTACTCTGTATTAGCACTAGAATAAGACAAAAGAAACACAAAATGGTTCAGAAGAGTTGTACACTTAACTACACTTTTGGGTTAATTGAGCACTTCCTCCCTGTTTCAGCTGGGAACTTCGCACATCAGCACCTAATTCCATACAATGTCCATCTTTAAAACTGAAGAGAAGTCCAATACCAGAGTGAAATTTTTCCTAAGACTACACATCCTTTAACTGAACTGTCCTTTAATTGATATCTCTGTTAACCAAGGCATGGTGGTGTTAGGTACTGTAACCACGATTCTGTACAGGAAAAACTAAAGAAAAGTTATGTGCTTTAAAATCTTCTCAGCTTAGTCCTGCTTCTATACAGGGTCGCTGTTTTGGATAAACCACTGTCATCTACGTCTGTGGTGCACTTCTGCTTCGTCAAGTCCCTTGTCTCTCAAGTCTTCACTCACACAATCTCTCCATCTCTTTCTTGGTCTTCCTCATCTTCTACCCTGCACTTCCATCTCCATAGCACGTCTTACAATATTGTCTTGCTCCCTTCTCAGAAGATGTCTGTACCATCTCAGTCTCCATTCATGCACTGTCTTTGATATTTCACCTACCTTTGTTGACCTTCTTACATACTTATTCCTAATCCTATCCTTCCTAGTTGCACCAGACATCCATCTTAACATTCTCATCTCTGCTATTTCAGTTTCTTCTCCTCTGTCTTTGCCATACTTGTCGTTTCTGTACCATATAGCATAGCTGGTCTTACCACTACCTTATGGAACTTTCCCTTTAGTTTCAGTGGCACTCTTTTGTCACAAAGGGCTCCAGAGACAGCTCTCTAATTGTTCCAACCTGCTTGTATCCTAGGTTTTACTTCCTCAACCATTCTTCCACCAGCCTCTACTACAGGCCCTAAGTATCTGAACTTTATTTCTTCTCCATCCAAACTTATACTCTCCCTGCCTTTACCCTTCTGTTTATGACGCAAAAATCAGACCGAAATTATGATTACTCCTAAATGAGACACTAAAACTGTTTTCAATAAAAAAAAAAAAGGAAACTGGTCTTCTTCATTTATCGTTGTATCGGATTTTGCACCTCCCAAGAGAGACTGTACTCACAAATGGGACTTCACAGTTATGCTGTAACAACTGCAGGGACCAACTAGCCGAATCTCTCTTAAAACAAACTTCTCCCTTCTTCCTGTTCTTATAAAAATGGTTTGAAGGTAAAACTGAAACACAATGCAAAATAAAATTATATTTCAAACAATCTCTGCTCAACAAATAAGCATCATGTATACTCCTAAAATTTACTTTCAATTTTCTAAGCTATGGGAATAAGTCCTGAACTACTGTTTAAAAATTGGTGAAGTAGTTGAAACAACTTTGAGTGAAAGTCACCTCATTTGCCACAGCTTTGAGAGCTACACAACCTGAGAAACCATGTGGTGAAAATATAGCAGGGAAGATGGGATCCCTTGTGAAGATAGATATTTTACCTGTGAAACATAAATGAAATTTACAAATGTTGGACCATTTAAAAGGATATTACAGACAAATTAACTCTTCAGCAAAGGGTAGCCACCTGATCAGCACTGGCAATCACAGTCAAGCCAGGATTTGGTACCTGAAAGTTTACTGAAATCTGTCGTACTATATGGGAATGAAAACAAATTTAAAACTCATAAAGCAGCTTCTCAAATACAAATATTTGGAATGGCCTTCAAAAGTTGAAAGATAACACTACTAAAGGCTTTTGAGATAAGTTATAGTCAAGTAGAATTTACTGATGCCCCTTGGTATTAATGGGGTGGGGGGGACTGAATATCCAGCATTTAAAAAACATTAAGGAAAGTTGGAGTAAGATGAGAAAGTATTATTATACATGCCTACCAGCTATTATCTATAAAAAATGATTGGGGTATGAGCTACAACCCTGGGATGAAACACTACAAAACACTGACCGAGATCTTAAAAAAAATAGTTCAGCCAAGTATATACTACAATACTGTACATCACGTTTCCACGTTTAAACTAAAAGACTGGATCAGATCTACTTTCAAAATCACTGAAGACTACAGAGATCATAATTCTAATATAAGGCTCTTCTCCACATTCTGGAAATGAAATCCCACAATCATAAGGAGATAGAATTTCTTGAAGCTAGCGAAACAGACTGGAATTTTGCTTTGTGGCTAAGGGAATTCCCAGTGTTTCCATGGCTTTATACTTACCTCCGGATGACAAGAAATTATATCAAGACAATGTGAAATTTGCCAAAATGCAGGAGGGATCCTGACGTACAGACAGAAACAATGCCATTGGAGCTTTAGCAACTAAAAAACAAAAAACTTTATTGGTGTAGCATATCTTAGCTGATATCTGACTACTTTTAAGACAAATACTGGTTATAATTCACATCTGTCAGCCTAAATAGACATCAGGGTATCCATAAAATACAGTAATATGTGTTCTCTTGATATGAATAATAATAATTATAGGTTTGTGGTCCTATACTGTTAACGAAAATGGGAATATTACGTGGCAGTAACAATAATTCTATATACATTGGTAATATTTCTAAGACTTCATACAACTCTTCAGTGCACCTTTAGTCTAGTAAATTTGGGTTGCCTTTACACTAACAAACTGGCGACATTATTTGATATGGCATGTGTGATTATTGCACATTCACAAAATAAAAATATGCTCTACTGTAAAACAGAAGTACACAAACACACACACACACAACAATAGTAGAAATCACCCACAACAAAAATATGTATAAGACTTGTCAAAACTCAGGTCGATAACGAAAGAGGAGAATAATCTCTTGGCAAATTTTACACCTTTTAAATTTCTTCAGATGTATCTTTTACAAAAAAAAAAAAAAAAAAAGATTCCAGTACTCCTGAAAATGCAACCTGATATCAACAAACCAACCTAGGTGCAAATTTGATCAGTTGATAAAATAAGCTTTAAAGGAAGCTCAAAAGAAGTGAAATTGCAAATCTTCAACCATGTTTTGGAATAAAGATTGTTTTATCAGATTACAAAAAGAGATTTGTTGTATATACATAAATTTCACAAAAAAAAACTCAATAAATATAATTCCTTAATAAAGATATAAATATATATATATATATATATATATATATATATATATATATATATATATATATATATATATATATATATATATACTGTATATATATACAGTATATTTATACACATACAAATTCTAATAATAATTAACGCTACCTAAATTAAATGTGCCATCACTTTCTTCAGGCCCAAGTTACACATTTTGCCCTTTGAATGATTTTGCATATAAGGTTCCCAGGTACATTATTCATCAAATATGTTTTGTATCTTCACAAATGATTAAATTAACTGAAGGAAAACATTAAAAACTGACTAATGAATCTTAACATGACCCAAAACATAGCTTTTCCTTAGTTTTGATGAAGTACATTTCTAGAACAACACCTATCTTAACAATAAAAACTAATTCTGATCATGGCAACACGTGTCTTGGTACTAATCATTAAATGACTTTCAAGAACATGAAATTGCAAGTCACTAATCCCATCAAAATTCATGAGATCATTACATTTTCATGTAAAACGCTGCCTCAGGAATCTTGATTATCATGGTACTGTATCTTTCCTGATACTTGGTTCCTGAATTTTTACTAAGTTATCATTATAGTTATAAGGGACATATAAACTGGCAACATTTGTCTTACTGTACTCAGATTCTGCTGGTATTGTTGGTTGACTTAGTAGCAAACTTACTATCTGTGCTCACTAATTCCAAGCAAAATTCACTGGACCTATCAAAATTGTTTGAAGTATCATCAAGACGTGTCTCAAATCCAGAATCTTTGTGCTCCTCTGTGTCGCCCACATCTAAAAGATAAAATATGATAATGCAACACCTATCATAAACTGAGTTATTTTTTCAAAGCATGACACTATAGGTGTCTTAAATCTCAAAATAATTGAAGCACTAAAAATTATCTCCACACCCAAAAAATTAAACCAAATATATTTCATAGATATAAATCACTGAACTACAGCTTATCAATGCGATACAAACTAACCAGTAAATCATCCCAATTTCATCAAGAATATCCTGGCTTTGAAACCACCCGCTGTCCCAATCACAATGAAATGAATGCACCCAGAATGTATTGCATCATATGACACTACCATCTCAATTCCCAGGCATCATACACCAGACAATCCTAAAGAAGCTTGGCAAGGATGCACCAGCCATCCCCACCTTGAGCTTGGGATGGGTACTGATTTCCAGGATGGCCAATACTGGGACATTACACTAGCAATTACCTTACAGTCAAGGGGACCAAATTATCATAAAAAATGGCTGTTGGTCACCAGCTAACAAGTAAGGCACACACATCCACAATGGAACCCATGCACACAATAAATACATTTACTCACACATCCATACATACATAAAAAAATCGGAATAAGTTAAGTAATGTTTTAAAATTTTATTTTTAAAATTCATAAATGACGCAGGGGTTTTCGTATTTTCATCATTCACCTATAATTATATTTTATCAACTAAATTACATGTATTCATGAATATCAAAATCAGAACGACTGAAAATGCAGAAGATTCTGACAAAATTTCCTACATTGATTTATTTCCAAAAGTTAACAGTCGCTGTTGATCATACTTTGGACACTCACGCAACACATGTCTGACCGTTATTATCACCTTGCACTCTGAGCACTCGGGATCAGTATATATTTTGCCATTTATTTGCGATGATTGTTCCCATTTATATAGTCAATAATAGGGATGTTTACAGTGATCCAACATATTTCAATATTTTTTCCATTATTACAAAACTTATGGAGTGAAAACTTAATCTGTTGGACAATATTATATTTTGGACTGTAATTTGGAATGACTTCTATAGCGCTTCTGGAGTTGCTATAAATCACAAAATTATCAAATGAGACTTCTTTAATTATTTCTACAGTATTGCTGATGCTATTGCACATAACTCAACTTTAAATACTGTGGCATTATCTGGTAGAGAGAACTGATATGTTTTGTCTGGGGATACTGCAGCATATCCCAATCCGTACTGTGACTTAGATCCATCGGTGTATATTGTGTAATGTGGAACTTTTCGGATTATATGTTGTTTACGGTGTTTTGGGGTATATGAATGACTTTTTGATAAATATTTTAAGTGTGTGCAAATTCTCATTTTATTCGCTGACCAAGGAGGAGTATTTATACATTTAAAGGTAATTGTATATTTATATTCAGCGGCTCATACAATCTCTAGCTCTAAGTGGGAAAGGTGGATAATTGTTTATATTATTATTATTATTAAAACAGTTGAACCAGACCACTGAGCTGACTATCAGCTCTCACAAGGCTGGACCGATGGATTTGGATGAAATGACAAGTCTAGGCTAGAAGCCAAGCACTGGGGCCAAACAGGTCATTCGGTATGGTGATGACTGAGTGAAAATGAAATTAAAAACTGCACAAAGGCACACGCTCTCATACTGGAACACACTCACGCAAAAAATACATTTATACTCACGTTTCCATATATACTCACTGAAAAGTTATATTAAAATTTTAAATATATTTATTAAAATTTAGTTGTTTTAAACTTCATTAGACCCCTAGGGGTCTTCGTATTTCTATTATTTACTTTTTATATTTTATCAATTAAATCACAGCTCCTCATGAACACTAAAATTGGTATTACTGAAAATGTAGGAGATCCGACAAAATTTCCTTCATTGATCATTTCCAAAATTTGATAATCGTTGGAGGTTATATTTTGGACATTCACACAATACATGTTTGGCTGTTATCAACACTTAGGGGGAGGCCCACATGGACTGTTCATTAAGTGACCATGTGTCAAACAAGTACGGCCTATTCGAAGACGTGTCAGAATCACTTGTGTGAGTGTATGTCTCTCTCTCTCTGATATGATGAACTCCATTTTCTAACACTGGATTTTGTCTCTTTTAATTTATTATTTTCAGGTTCTCCATTCCATATATTTTGCCATTTACTTATATAGTCACTAATAGGGATGTCTACATTTCCTCTTGTCATATGGACTGCTCCTTTACCTGCTTTATCAGCCTCTACATGTCCTTTAATCCCTAAATGGGAAGGGATCCAACATATTCCAATATTTTTCCGTTATTATACAATTTATGGAATGAAAACTTAATTTGTTGTACAATGTTACTTTTTTTATTATAGTTTTGAATGGCTTCTGTAGCGCTTCTGTAGTCGCTATAAATCACAAAATTATTACATGAGGCTTCTTTAATTATTTTTATGGCTGACTGATTGATTATGAAATTTAGGTCTTGAAGACCAAGCGCCGGAACCCATCAGGATTACTCAGCGCCATAATGAAGGCGAAATATATAAGTTAATGATATGATTGATAATGAATATGTGAATGATGGCATACTATTAAAATTCAGTGTTAAAATATGAACGTAAAAAATGAAGAACGATATTGGATAGAACCAGCAAAAAATAAATATATATTAAACTTTTATATTCAAAATATATACTTAGTATATAAAATAAATATGACTAAAGTCTTTATTAAAAATAGTAAGATCATATTTCATTACAATAACCAGATTCTTTCAGATAACTCATGATGCTCCTGCACATAACTCAGCTGTAAATGCTAAGGCATTATCTGGTAGAGAGAACTGATACCTTTTGTCTGGGGACACTGCAACATATCTATCCAACTCCGTATTGTGATTTAGATCCCTCATTGTATATTGTGTAATGTGGACCTTTTCGGATTATATTGACTGACTGATTATAAAATTTAGGTCTTGAAGACCGAGAGCCGGAACCCATTAGGATTATTCAGCGCTGTACTGAAGGTGAAATAAATTAATGATATGATTGATAATGAATAGGTGAATGATGACATACTAGTAAAATTCAGTGTTAAAATATGAACGTAAAAGATGAAGAATTATATTAGATAGAACCAACAAAAAATAAGTACTCGTTCTCCTGCTCATTATTTTGCACCTCTTATAGTGGTGACCCCCGGGAGTGGTTCCCAGAGCCATTAGCAGACTCATACGGCGACCTAGTCTTGGCTCCATGAACTACCCCACGTCCCTAACGGCCTAAATACAGCACTTTTAACAAAGTGTTTGGGCGTGCTGACTATCATCGGCAGATCACCATCATCACTAGTGGACCCACACGGCGCGCTTTCCCAAGTGCGTATTGACACAGGTAACCCACTCCAAGTAAGAGGGCAATAGTGAGTATGGACGCGGACATTCCCTCCCACATACAGTTAACCGGTTCTCCATGCCGCTACCTGCTCCCCACGCACTGCCCACCCTGGCGGAACAGACTAAGTCCGCCCTCGCCATAAAGCTGCCACCCTTCACTCACAGCAACCCATCATCATGGCTCTACAGGGTCAAGGGGCAGTTCAGGCTGGCGGGACTTACCGACAGGGTGTTGCAAGCAGACGCCGTGATCAACGCCCTCCTGGAGGAGATCTACAGGAAGCTCGTCCCGTGGGTGTCTGCTGCACGCCCCATCACCTATCAGCATCTAAAAGCCTCTCTCGTTGAGACCTGCTCCCTGCCAGTCTCCAAGAGGGCCGCCCATGCCCTTGGCCTCGTCAACAACCCTTGGCATGACCAGAACCTCCTGGAAACTTGGGGCGTGATCCAGGACCTCCTCACCCTTCCTGAGATGGACAGCAGCGGCAGGTAGTCGGAGATTAGCCTATCAAGGGAGATCTTCCTCCGTCAGCTCCTCCCAGAGGTCAGAACCCAGATCTTCGAGCCTTACACAATGCCGCTCGAGGACCTGATCAGGACGGTGCAGCGGTTGACGGACTCCACAAGGGCAGCGAAGCGGGCATCCATGCCTGCACACCCCATCAGCTCCCTCCAGCCGGAGGATAACGTGAAGGAGGAGATAAGCGCTGTCACCAGGAGGCGGCCAGCATACCACCACAAGAAACATCCACTGGGGCCTTGCTGCTACCACCAGCGGTATGGCAAGGACGCCCGGAACTGGCAACCCCCCTGCTCTTTCACCCATCCAAAAAACGGAATATTAAAAATATTTACAATACATTTTATCTACTTAACACACCTGCAATCAACTAGGTAAAGCAACAATGTGATTAGCTTACACCCTCCTAACTCTCACAAAAAGTATATTGCTACTTAGCCACACTGTTTCGTTGTTCTACAGGTGTCTTCGTAGAATTTTAACGTCCTTTTCTAACGTTTTGGAGTAACTTCTTCACTTAACGGTGGTTGCTACTTAACTACCACTAGCTATTCTTTTCCGCTCGAGCTAACCCACAAGGGAAGGTTCCAACAATATTTATGCTGGTTTAATTATTTAATTACTTCATTATTTCATTTGATTCACTCAAAGTTATTTTACTTTAAATTAATCCTAATTATAACTAGTTCGATTAATGGATATTAAAGCCAAAGACGCCATTATATTTATTAAATTACTAACGGTTTCGTTTACACATTTAATACTTCAGTCATGAACGAAACTCAAGGGTGCGTTTTTAGCAACATCATTACCTTTAAGAGGAACTAAATTTTTATTTATTAGGAATGCTCACTATTCATTATAAAATTCCATCATCCTGAAAGAATTTTCCAACATATTCCCCTTAGAGGATTGCAATATCATCTATTGCAATTAATATAATACTTACAATACTTAATATTAAATCAATGAAATACTTAAATTAAAACACACACACCTATGTTATTGATATAGTTCTTTAATTAAGATACTTTGATATTTAATTTTACATAAACCAAATTATTTAATATTAATGTTTATGTAACTTATTTGTACATTATTTTATGCACAAGTTATTTCCTCTCTTCCAAAAGAATGAAAGAGCATCTATTTTTACAATGCTTTTATTAATGATTCGTTCTGCATGTTTTATTCGGGATGCTGAATAATATATGGCAAAATCACCCATGTATAGGTTACTTTTAATGCCAATAGGTAGATTTTTACTGATATCATTAATTGCTAAAGTAAACAGTGTGCCACTAAGGACGCTTCCCTGTGGAACACCATTTTCAAGGGGAAATGTTCTAGACAGATCATCCTCAATTCTCACCTGAAAATTGCGATTTGTCAAAAAGTTCTGTATAAACCTAGGTAGATGTCCACTGTGACCCAAACTGAGTGGGAGTCAAAATTTTATTTTCTCGAATGTGCCATGTTAGTCGAGCATTTACCATTTTCTCTAACAATTTGCATAAGCAGCTTGTTAAAGAAATTTGTCTGTAATTATTTACATTACTGGGATCTTTTCCAGGTTTGGGATAGGAATTATTATAGCTTTACGCCATTCATCTGGAAATAAATTTCGAAGCCATAAATGATTACAAAACTCTAATAAGTATGACTTTGCCAAAGGTGCTAAGTGGCAGATCATCTCAAAACAAATATAATCACCTCCAGGAGCAGATTTATTGCTGTTCCAGAGAGCATATTCCAACTCTGACATACTAAATTTTCCATTATAATATATATCTTCTATGTTTCAAGATTTATTATTAATTCTATTTTATTTTTTTTTTTTTATGGAAGTGTTCATCTAAATTCTTATCACTACTTACATTTGCTAAATTTTCTCCCATTATATTACTTATTTCTTTTGGATCAAGTGTTCTTTTCCCATCTTTTAATATGGCATGTCTAGGTGGTTTAACATGGTTACCATTTATTTTCCTAAATTTTTCCCATATTTTTTGTATGGGAGTATTATTAGAGAGATTTGATCAGTATTTCCTCCATGAAATGATTCTTCCTTGAATTACTTCTTTTTTAAATTTTGCAGATATTTTGTTGTATACAGGTTTTCATGTATCAATTTCTAGTAATAATATAGTCAGTTTTTGTAAAGTTCTTTCTAATATCGGTAATTTTTTATTAATTTTATTGAACTTTCCATTCAAATTATCTAATCATCTCCCTATTGAGTGTTTTATATTTATTAATTCTGTTAACTCATCAGACCACCAGGAAACTTTGTGTTTTGTTGGATGGGGTTTTGACTTTGGTATTGCTTTATCAGCAGCATTTTTAATGAAATCAACAAGAAATTTATTAGTTTCATTATGGTCTTTTAAATATTCAAATGGTGGGATATTTCTAGTGTGCATTTCATATCGCTCCCAATCTGCTTTATAAATGATATAGAGAGGGACAAGTTTTGCAGGATTATTTTGTAATAAGGAAATTAATATTGGGAAATGATCACTGGTGTGCAAGTCATCAACTGTGTTCCAATCCAATCTGTCAACTATACTTGTTGTACATAAAGTTAAGTCTACTGAGGAAAATGTTCCATGTGCTTTTGAAAAATATGTGCTAATTTCATCATTATTTATACAGTACATGTTGTTTGAATCCATGAACTCTTCTATTTTACTACCTGTTCTATCAGAGATTGTACAATGACAGTCCCATGTTGGGTTGTGAGCATTAAAATCACCTACTATTAATGTAGGTTCCTTGGTATTGTTAAGTAAATCTCTAAGTTTATCAATGTTGTAATTTTTATTAGGTTGGTTATATAAGTTATAAATTATGTAATTATCGTTTTTTATTCGTATTTTAATACTTGATATTTGCAAGTCAGTAAAATTTACAGGTACTCTGTCATAACATATTTTGCTATGTACATATATAGCAGTACCTAAATTTCCTTCTTCTTCTGTAGATATAGATACTAAGGTATATTTACCTATAGTTGATACTGTTTTGTTGACATGTTGTAAACATAGTATCATTGGCTCATATTCTCTTAGTAATCGTTGTATTTCTCCCAAGTGTAATCTGGTCTGTAGACCATTTATGTTCCATTATATAATATAATTATTGAAAGTATAACGTTAGTGTGTTCAAGTGTTATTTTCTTTTTGTGGATCATCAATTTGTATTTTTTCTAAAATCCTATTTACAATATTTATTTGTTTTTCTTTATAAGACATTATGTGTCCAATGCACATACAGCCCTTTTCTCGAGTGTCTAAACTAGCAGTTTCTTTATTTCTGTATCTTATAAAATTTCGTATAGTGTTTGTTAAACTGTCCTTTGTTATGCTTTCATTTTTGTTGCACAGTTCAGTGAAACATTCATTACATCCACATGTGTTTTCGTGTGTCGTTTTTTTCATTTACTCTTGCTGTATATATTGTTGGTGATGGAGTAATCTCTTCTCCCATCACATAATCATTCTTGTCAATGGTTTGTTCCTCTACTATTTCTCTGATGTTCTGGGTATCTGTTTCCATTGGTTTTATTATTATTTTAGGAGACAAAGGTATATTCTTATTTTTTGGTTATGTTCTTTCTTGAGGTCTCCCACCTTTATTTTAATGGATGCATCTCTAATAATAGTTGGTTTTTTGTTGGTCTTGGGTGGAGTTCTCTCTAAAGGCCTCTTTTTTTTCTTTAGTTTCTAATTCTTCATAACTATCTTCTAATATTTCTGTGTTGCTTGTATTGTCTTCTAGTGATTCCATTTCTCTTAATATCTCAAATGAATTTGAGCAAAGATTTGTATACATTTCTTGGTCCTTTGCTATATTAGTTTCTCCTTGCAAAGTGGTTATTTTTCTTTGAGATTGATCTATCAGGGTTTTGTTACACTTATTTATTTCTATTTTTATTTCATTGTTTGATCTTATTACTGTGCAAAAAGTTCGTTTCTTAGCGGGATCATGCATTCCTCTAACTTTTAATTCTAATTTGGCCTCTTTTATAGGCATTCCTGTCCTTTCCTGAAGTAATTTTAATTCTGTATTGTATATATAATACATACACTCCTTAGATCTTGCATGGTGATTCTGTCCACAGTTCACACATTTTGGTTCACCACACCTCTACTGTGTGGCATGTTTGTCAGATCCACAGTATGCACATACAGATGTATTACGGCAACTTTTCCTTGTATGCCCATACATACTACAGTTTTGGCACTGTAGTGGTTTTGGAACATATGGTCTCAGTTGTCTGCTTCGGCCCACGATTTTTATTTTTAAGGGTAATTCATGGCCTTCAAATTTTATCTTTGCTATTCTCCGTCTACTGGCCATGTTGTATATTTTGCAATCTTGTACATTGTTGTTGCTTTTTTTTCAGGGAATCTAGCAATATTTTCTTTTCTATTGGTTCATCATTATCTGGGAGTACTATGGTACCCTGTACACTGTTCATATTGTCATGTTTTTTTATATATACTGTTACATTGTCAATATTTTTTATATTTAAGTAATTTTCTCACTGATTTCTTGTTGTGGTTTCTATCAACCACATCTGTTCTTTTACTTGTCTGAATGACATTTCAGTAGTTGAATGTCGATTCAAGAGGAAGTTTTCTAATTTCAATGCTGATATTTTTTTCTCCATTTCTAAGGTCAGGAATCTTGACCAACTTCCACTCCCAAAGAGGGAGTCGAAGTGAGTCAAGGTTGGGTCAAGATATTTTGTTTTTTTTTTGGTTTGTTTTTCATTGGAGCATAGGGCTCCAGTTTAATTACGTTCGTATTTTTTTCTGATTTTTCCAAAGAGAGGTCAGAGGAGGTTCCTGCAGTTGTCAACTGTGCTGAGTCGCTACCATCAAAGGGTCCACGGGTACTTAAATAGTTAACACAACTTTGCATTAAGATTGAAGTAAAATACAAAAAAAAATAAGTAAATAAAACTGAAAACCTTAAAAAGATATCATCAGCCTTTCATGGGGTTTATCCTTCCACCAATGGCACAAGTGAGAACCGCCTCCCAAATGTCCGCGTCCATACCCTACCCCATTGGGGATGGCACATGATTAGAGTGGCCCAAGTGTAAGCCAAACCCGCTTGCTAGGACTGAGAGTATTTCAAGAATACAATCATCCCCACCCTAATCATATCATGGGCAAACCGGATAGAATGCCGAGAGTCCTATCCCTACAACCAGACCCCCCTGGAATCCATGGTCTAGCCCTAAAGAATAGTTCCGTCTTTGAGCTATCAATCTGATAACTCTCAGGTCTGAACATTATCGGGCAGTTGATGGTCCTACCACAGTTTTCACTATCAAGCATCGGATATAAACCCATTCCCAGCTATGATATCTTTTCCTGTTTATCAGGTCTAATAAATTTTAGTAACAATGGAAAATTCCACATAATTTAATCCAAACAAATATATAATGCCATATGGGACTCTTGGACTTAAACCCGGGAACAGGTTCCTTAGGTTCAAGAGCCCCCTCACCATTTCAAGGTCATCCCAAGTTGAGGGGGCCAGAGTTGCTAAGTGGCAGATCATTTCATAACAAATATTGTCACCTCCAGGGGCAGTTTTATTCCTGTTCAACAGAGCAAATTCCAACTCTTTCATATTAAATTTTCTATTATAATATATATCTTCTATTCTTTCAAAATTTATTGTTATTAATTTTATACTATTTTTCCTTGTGCAGAAATGCTCACCTAAATTTTTGTCACTATTTACTTTTGCTAAATTTTCTCCTATTACATTACTCGTTTCTTTAGGATCAAGTATTCTTTTCCTATCTTTTGATATGACATGTCTAGGTGGTTTAACATGGGTACCATTTATCTTCCTGAATTTTTCCCAGATTTTTTGTATGGGAGAATTATTAGAGAGATCAGATACATATTTCTTCCATGAAACGATTCTTCCTTGAATGACTTCTCTTTTAAATTCTGCAGATATTTTGTTATACAGAGGTTTTAATGTATAAATTTTTAATAATAATATGGTTAGGTTTTGTAAATTTTCTTCTAATATCGGTAATGTTTTGTTTATTTCACTGAACTTTCTATTCAAATGATCTAATCGTCTTCCAAATTGGTGTTTTATTTTTATTAATTCTGTTAGTTTTTCAAATCACCGTGGGAATTTGTGTTTTATTGGATGAGATTTCGATTTTGGTATTGCTTGATTAGCAGCATTTTTAATGAAATCAACAAGAAATTTCTTAGTTTCATTATGGTCTTTTAAATATTCAAATGGTAGAATATTCCTATTGTGGTATTCATATTGCTCCCAATCTGCTTTATAAATGTTATACTGAGGGGCATGACTGGCAAACAGATCTATTCTTGTTTCGTCCACACCAGTGGCTGCGCTTGATCTGTTGTACATGAGGACAACGAATCTTTCCAGCCTCTGCATGTCAGGATCACGAATCAATGTTGGGTGCTGCCTGAGACTGATGAATGTTTCAGTAATATCATCAAATACATTCTAAGTCTGCCATGCAGATTTCTTTGCTTTCCCACGGAAGGCAGACACAATGTCACATCCAGTGAATGCATGAAAGTAGGGGATCCCTCTAGCTTTCTCAAGCCCAACTGCAGAAACTACCTCATGGACTGGAATCCATCGCACATGGGCTCCTTGGCCAAAGGCAATCCACATTTCCTGAAGACCTAGTTTCTGGAAGGATGGCAGTACAGATATTGCTATGACTAGCACATCTGTGTCATTAGCCTTGATGATTATAGACTTGTTCCCATCAGTCATTGCATCCCTAGCGTGAACAAATATTCGACTGTCAGCTTCTTCGTGACAACATGGGGACACAGCATCCAGATACTTCACTGTGTTGCTAATGGCATCCTCTCCTTTTGTGACAATGACTGTGCTTGTCGTTTCTGCTTCACACATCTTTTTGGCCAGGAAGTGAAACAGTTCAGTCTTGTTGCTGGGGTCACGAAGGAAGCTTTGCTAGTTTCCTGGTGTCTTGCTTGTTCCTGTCACTCTTCTTCTGATTCCTTTCCTCCTTTTTGACCTCGTCTCTGATTTCAGACTTGATTTCTTGTATACATCAAAAACTATGTCCACCCACTTGTACTGAGCAACATAGGATTCCACCTTTGGGATGATGTCTTCTTTGGCATAGTCATTAAATGTCTTTGAAGTACGTGGAGGTGAGGCATTGATAAGTGCTGAGCCATCAATGATGATTGTATCTCCCTTTGGTTCTCCCACTGGGACATTCACTTGCGCTTCAAGAATTTCAACCAGCTGTGACTTCTGACACGTATGAAGCTTGCCGCTGTCACTGAGAGATGCAGGGTATGACTGATTCTCGTACTTGAAGAATTCTTGCAAGTCACACTGTCTGTTCTGGCTTGGGATGAACAGTCGTGAGAATAACTGACAGTCATCTTTTAGGACTTTCTCCTTAGAAATTCCCTCTGCCTGTTCTTGTTTGAAGAATGAAACAGGGTTCTTGATTAGATGATAGAAAAGACTTTCAGCTTCATCCTCTAGCCCTTTCATAAATGATAGGAACTGCTCTTTGCCTCGCCGGTGATGTGTAGCTACCATTTCAGCTAGAGTTTGGTCTGCAATGTTCTTTGTATCTAACACCATCAGGTCTGCTGATTCTTCTTGGAATGGGTTACCCATCTCCTGCATCACTGCAGAGAGTGATATCACCTTTTCAAAGAAAGATTTCTGGGCACTCAGTGTCTGCTCGTGGTGTCTGCTGCTGTATATGGCATCCTTCATACCAGACATGGCCTCATATCCAGCTAGTAGACGACTAACTTCAGGTCCAGTGACCATCCACCTACGAAGTGCTGACGGGTCTTCTGTCAACCCAATTGCTCCTCCGTCACCTTTGATCACTGCATTATTGTGCTCGTGCACTTGATCAATCGCCATGCCAGAGAATTCTCGTCTCAACTTGTGGATGACGAAGTTACCATTGTGAAGCTCCTTGGCCACGTCTGGATGTTGTTGTTTGAGTGACATCATATCTTGGAGGTGAATAGTGATCCACCAGGTTAACATTGTTATTTGCAAAGAAGTAAGGCACCAGCTTTGAAAGTGCTTTAAGGTACAAGTTGAAGTCTCCTTCTCTGAATGAGCGGATGAGGGTGAATATCGTGAGTTCCATGTCCAGTACCAGATTCCAGAATTGGAACTGCAGACTCTCTTTCTTCCGTTTTTCACACCAATCTTCAAAGGTTATTTCTGATGTGTTAGAGTCTTCAGAGCAGAAATCATGATATGCCTTCTTCAACAGTTTGTACAAGCTGCATGCTGTAATCTGGTGTGCTTGTCTTGTCTTTGCGACACTGGATGCAGACAGGTAAGACTCTGATGTACCAAATGAGGCCACCCCTGCTTCCACAATGGCACTGGTCCACCCACTGTCTCGTAGTAATGTTCCTATTGATCTCAGTGAAGCCATTTCTATATTAAGGCCTCCAAACATGACAACGAACTGGTCCTCTCCATATTCTTGCCACTTCCACTGTATTTGTTTCGCCAGAGCATACAACAGTTGGTCAGCAACAAATACAGGTGTCTGCTGTGGGTTGAAAAAACCCACTGTATCACAGACCTTCTCCATGGCACGCTTGATAGTTGCAACAGAGTGTGCCTGGTCTCACCACATAGGCATCATTGCCGATATGCTCACTTCAAATGGACGGCTCCTTTTCTGTGTTGCATGATATGCTGACCATGTGATGCTGACTGCATCAGTCACATTCTCAGTGAGGAAGACTTCCTCCAACTAAGAATATTCTTCTTTCAAATGTGACCTGATCGACTCTGGTGCTGGTAAGGATTGGCTTGCAACTGGAGGAGGATTGGGGTTTTGGTGATGTATGCTGGTCGAATATTGGTGCATGCTCCTGGAAACTCTGGAACTTTTTTAACCTTCATTTTTTACTCTACATCTAGTCTGAGTGGCCCACGTTCATCACCAGGATTTCCTGTGTTTGGGTGCTTGAAAATGGACACACTTGTACCATGTAAAGATGTTTCAGATGTGGTCGCAGTCGGATTATGATCTATGTTGTCAACTGCTCCAGTTGTGAATAAATTCTTTCTCAAGACTGGGGGACAGATTACTCCATCTTCCATATACTGTGCAACAACTGCTTCTTCTAACTGTGCTGAGATTTCCAGGACTCAGTCATACGATATGCTGAGCACATTCTCATGGAGCATTTCAATTATTTGTCTCTTACTCGTCTTGGCAAACACATACGGGCCCTTGTAGACTGCAAAATGTGGCTCCCGGTCCTTGGAATGCCTGTGAACATCCGTTCCTTCGTAGTATTTGGCAAAGTATTTGTACTGTAGAAGTTCTGATATAGCAAAGTCTGATTTCGACTCTCCATGATGGAGATGGGACTTGATGTCTGCACCATGTTTGATCATGCATACAAACTGAAGCAGTGATGGTGGCACAGCCTGTTCTATGTCTTTTGTCATGAAAATAGCTGCTGAAATTCGACTTCTGATGGAGCATGTTCTGTCTTATTGTCCCAGTGGCTTTTGCTAGATGGATCGCTTCACCATAACAGGATGCTTCTGATAGGATTGAACCTACATCAGTTTTAAGAGACAACAGAACTTCTCGTCCTTGGCGATTAGCTTGCAGCTGTGGAATGTGCAAAAGCAGCTGATCCTTGAGTTGAGTAGGATGAACATCAGGCGAGTCAACACCAAGCTGTTCCAGCCTCTGCTTGTAAAGCTTGGTCAAATCAGCAAGCTTGAAAATCGGTGGCCTCTCACTGGCATTTTTCATCTCGCAGATGTAGGTGACTAGTTCATAGAAAGCAATTGGATATGCATCCTTCCAGTGTTCCTGTGCTTTTTCTTGCTCCCACACCTTTAGGTATGCCCGTTCTCGGTTATACAATGCCACCAAACAGCCAGGGTGATATTTCACTTCTTGGGCTACGACATCTCCTGCACTTAGTTTGGTGAGAAGTTTTGTATCATTGAGTGTTTTGGCACATTCATTTATTCTCCTATTCACTTGCATTGTCATTGCTTCTCTAAGCTCCCCTCCTTAAGTTTTGCAGAAAAAGCATTCTTTTGTTTTAGTTTCTTGGAGCTTTCGTGGAATCTTACTTCTCGGTCCTGGTTGTTTCGGCAGTAAGTCTCTTTAGGCCGTGACATCCAAAACAATGTAAGACGTTATGTTTATGGTATTTACCATTATTATTTCATGTTTTACATACATCCCCAAGGGGCTGGTACTAAACACGGCGCCCATTTTGCACGTAAACATGCTTACGACCGAAACGACCAGAATGCTTACTTCTACTGCCCTCATCACTAGTACCTACATAACTTGCTCTTTTTTCAGCTTGGTGTAACTTTGTGTTGTTGAACAGAAGCCTGAAACTCTCATGATATTGTGCCTTATTTTTTCTCAACGTTTCCTCTATCCCAGAACCTTCGTCAAGTCTTGCAGGGTCTAGCTTGATTGGTAGTGCATTGAGTGAGTGAAACAGAGGAATATTCTTTGCCAGGTTCGTATATCCATCATCCCCTCTTCTGGCAGGATTGGCCTGGGGAGATTTAAGATCTTCTTTCTTAACCTCCTGACATAGGCAACACTTGGTCCATTCTGTTTTCCATGATCGTCCAGTAGAGTTTGCATCCACGATTATGATGATGTTCAGAGTCAAGGGTTTATCCTTTTACCACCCTGTACATGTAATACTATAACAGGCCTCTCATGTCCTGTAATGTACAATAGGTGCTTTCCTCTATGGGATACAACTAGGTTCTTGCACTGTGCCATACACCTAGTCCGATCGTTCATCCAGCGTCATTAGTCCCTTGCGATCTGTACACCATCCAGATAACTAAAACCATAGTAGGTTGTTGAAGTATGATGCCAACATAAATTTCCTACTTAGCTGACACTGAACCCCATGCTGAGTTTCACAGCAGTGAAGTCACCAATGTGCCTTGGTAGTGCCCGACAATCATTCCTTTAATACAACGCCTTAACCATGTTATAAACTAGAAAATATACATCAGCAGGCTTAAAAACATAGGAATCCACACTTAGATCATGCAATTCAGACAACTACAAATATTTCTAAGCAAAACATTAACTTCGGGTGGTTATTTTGGCGACCATCTTGAAAAATGGCCGCCATTTTGGATTTTCAATTGGCCAATCAGGCAGATTTGATCAGCATCCCTTGGAGAACAATTGTGCCAAATTTGATGCTTGTATCATCATTTGCACGATTCTTCTAAACAATCACTCTTATCTGCCCCACTATGCTGATAATGTGCCTGTTTGAATGTGAAAATGTGTAGACTAACCAGTGTTGAGGATTCCCACATTTTCACCCTCTATGATGAACACAGACACCACACCTTCTTCCTTCCTTGATTGGTGACGATGTCACCCCAAAGTGGGTTTCTGCTATTCATATCTCCCAGAATAACAAGGGACGTGGTAACTGTTGAATAAGGGATTTCAATTCATCACTGGGGAAGACTTTACTTGGTAGTAGATAGAGAGAGCATACGGTATATTTTCTTTGCAAATGGATTCACACACCTGTCACTTGCAGTGTAGCTGGAAACAAATAGCATTTTGTGGGGTGTCATTATGAAGATATAAAGCTACACACCCATGGCTTCCTATATTTAAGTTATAATTGGAATGATAGGCCGTATAGTCTCAAGGGCTAGGACAAGTATCATTGCCAATCATAGTCTCCTGCAAAGCTATACATACAGGGAACACTTCTTATATGAGCAGCTTTAGTCTTTCCCATTTAGCTCCACTGGAGCAAGTTAATGAATCTTCTTTGCTTTTGAGTCTGTTAAATTGAAGCCTCTTTGAAGTGCTTTCAGCTTATTGCCTTGCTCCTTGTGTGTCCAGGAAGATCCCCTGATCCCAACCCCTTGATGAGGTGGGGGGCTTAGGGATCCACTGCAGGGAGAGTATGCTCTTTTATGCCTACTCTCTCTGCTGTGGATTCAACTGAACATTGTGACCTTTAACTCCTTTACTCCTCCTCCTCCTATAAATTTTCCCCTTCCCTTTTTCCTCTTTTGTTGACGACCTAGGCATGGTAGTGGATTACTGAATTCACTGCTCTTTTAACTCGATGGAGGGTGGAGTTGGATGGCATGCCGCTCCACTCGTAAAACTAGAGTACCTGACACGGTCGAGCGAGGGGAGATATTTATGTCAAACCATGCCCTCAATGATGAGTCTGATCTTGACGGACTGACGACCCTTAAGGCACTGCGAGTATGGTGTATATCTAGGTGAGGATCCAAAGGCAGTTACCACTGTGGGTAACAGTATTGCTCCTCCCCTAGTTGGGCCTCTCTGATGAGAGGGACGTCATTCTGGATGAAATTTATAATAAACGTTACATGGCTAAACTAACAACCTCCCTACGACTTCTAGCATGGCAGTGGACTGTTCAGAGGAACACAATTAATGAAAATTAAGGTGGCATCAAAACCTTAATACCATATAATAAACCAAAACAAGATAGATAATTTCATGACCGAACCTTGGCTCACTTTGATTCTCTTTTTGGAGAGGAAAACTGGTCAAGATTTTTGAATTTGCAAGCAGACCAAGACATATCGTTATTAAAATGAGAAAATTACTTATTGAATAGATGCCCATCACAAGAGATGAGCATTAGCAAATTAAAAAAAGGGAATGGTTGGTTAAAACAACAACCAGAAATCAATCAGAAAATTACCAGAGCATTCAAAATACAGATAACATAAATGTAAATATTACAAGGAACAGTGTGCAGGGCACAGTAGTAGTGCCCAATCTTGATGATGAAATGACAGACAAATTATTGTTATTGGATTCATCGAAGAAAAGATACAACAACGTTGAAGACTACAAAATACATGAGGTCCCAACAGGAAAGACAAAAGTAAAACAATCAAAATAGCAAAGATAAAGTTCAGTGGCCAAACCTTACCTTTGAAAATTAAAATACTGGGATTAAATAGGGAACTGAGACCTCATGTTCCCCAACCCATGCAATGTAAGGACTGTTACAAATAAGGCCATACAGCCATTAAATGCAGAAATTTTCCCAGTTCACAGGAACATAAAACATACTGGGACTGTGGCCAAAAAATGCAGAAATTTTCCCAGTTCACAGGAACATAAAACATGCTGGGACTGTGGCCAAACAAATTGCATAAATTGTGACCTAGAACATCATGCCCAATCTAAGATGTGCATTCTGTATTTACAATACTGAACTTAAGTTACTACAAGAACGAACTGGAAAGTCGATCAGGGAAGCAAAGTTAGAACTGTGAGTGAGAGGAAGAAATTTAGGCATGCAGATACTTCAAAATCAAACAATACCAGAACTGAAAAGAATGATAACAGAAATAAAGAAATACCACCACAAAAAAAAAAAAATACAAGATGAAAAGAACTCTTCTAAAGAAATTTCAGACATCAATGACATTATCACAGTGGACAATCGATTTAGTACCTCTTTGCCGGAAATAGAAACGAATTATGACATAGGGGAAGACGAAGAAAAATTAAAATCACACAAAGGTGATAAAATAGATAACATAACTCGGAAGAGGCAACTAGAATAGACCCCACCTAATTCCATCAAACCAATCTCAAAAAAGATAAACAACCACCAATCTCACTAGATACCTACAATGAAAGCAAAGAAATTCACCAGTCGCCTATTATATTATTATATTTTATTATTAAAGTAGTTTAACCAGACCACTGAGCTGACTTTCAGCCCTCATAGGGCTGGCCCGAAGGACTAGATTAAAGTACCAGGTCCAGGCGTGAGGCCAAGTACTAGAACCCAATAGACCATTCAGTACGATGGGGAACAAATTAAAATGAAATTGAAAACTGCACATAGGCACATGCTCTCATACTGAAACACATACATGCAATAAATATATATGCTCAGGCTTCCTTACATACACACTAAAAAGGTATATTAAAGTTCAGAATATAAGTTAAGTAATATCTTAAAATTTAGCTTTTTTTTTAAATTCGACAAATGCTAAAAGGGTTTTCGTGCTTTTATTATTTACTTATTTTTATATTTTATTAATTAAATTACAGTTCCTCATGAACATCAAAATCAGAACAACTGAAAATTTAAAAGATTCTGACAAAACTTCCTTGATTGGTTTATTTCCAAAATTTGACAGTGTTATACTTTGGACACTCACATAACACATGTCTGACCGTTATTATCACCTTGCACTCTGAGCACTCGAGAGCCGGGCCACGTGGGCTGCTCATTCAGTGCCCATGTGTCATACAAGTATGGCCTATTCTGAGACGTGTTAGAATTACTTGTGCGTTTCTCTCTCTCTGATATGATGAACTCCATTTTTTAACAGTAGGTCTTATTTGTTTTAATTCATTAAGTTCAGGCTCTTCATTTGATATATATATTGTCATTTATTTATGATACCCATTTTTATGCGTGTTACATAATCAGTAACGGGGATATTCACATTTGACCCTTTCATGTGGGTTGCTTCTTTGGCTGCTTTGTCTGCATCTTCATTTCCTTTGATCCCTCCATGGGCAGGGATCCAACATATTTCTACATTTTTTCATTATTATATAAGTTATGGAGAAATAATTTAATTTGTTGTACTATATTATTTTTTGATTTGTAACTGAATAGCTTCTATAGCGCTTCTCGAGTCACTAAAAATCACAAAATTATTGAATGGTGTTTCTTTAATTATTTTCATAGCTGATACAATTCCACACAATTCTGCTGTGAATACTGAAGCATTATTAGGAAAAGAGAACTGATAAGTTTTGTCTTGGGAAACTGCAGCATATCCCACTCCGTGCTCTGATTTAGATCCATCTGTATATATTGCGTAATATGGACCTTTTTGGTTTATATGCTCTATTGTATGTCGTATATGGTGTTCTGGGGCATATGAGTAACTTTATGATAAATATTTCAGATGTGTACAAATTCTCATTTTATTCATTGTCCAGGGAGGAGGTGATTTCACTATTAAAGGCACTTGTATATTTATATTCAGCAATTGAAACAATCTTCTAGCTCTAATTGGGAAATGTTATTTATAAATACATCTCTTAATTCAAATAATTTTTTTGTTGGGGAATCATTTGTCTGAATTCTTAGAGCACTTTTCATTGTTACTAGATCTCTATGGAGAGACAGATGTATTTCACCGCATTCAACTTGTAACGATGATTTTGGTGATGACCTAAAGGCTCCTGAGCATATTCTAAGGCCTTCATTGTGAACAGGGTCTAACATTTTTCAGCGATGCATCAGATGCTGAGCCATATACTTCGCTTCCATAATATCATAGACAGAACTGTTGCTTTATACAGTACAGTAAGGATATGTCTATCGGCTCCCCAAGTAGTGTTCGAGATTTTTAATTAGATTTAACGCTCTTTTACATTTTGATTTTACATATGTTATGTGGGCTTTCCAGTTCAAGTGGGTATCAAATACTAATCGTAAAAATTTTGCTGTTTGGCCAACTGGTATACTTTGGTTTCTGATTTTTAAATCTATTTCTTCACCTTTTTTCCACTTTTCATTTTTATAAAACATGATTGCTTAAGTTTTATCTACGGGAAATTTAAAGCCTACAGATGAGGCCCATTCATCTTTTTTTACTATGTTTTTATTAATGATTCGGTCTGCATGTTTTATTCGAGATGCTGAATAATATATGGCAAAATCATCTGTATACAGGTTATTCTTAATGCCAATAGGTAGATTGTTACTGAGAACATTAATTGCTACAGTAAACAGTGTGCCACTCAGGACTCTTCCTTGTGGAACACCATTTTCAAGTGGAAATGTTCTACACAGAATGTCATTAATTTTCACCTGAAAACTGCGATTTGTCAAAAAGTTTTGTTGTTGTTGTTTTCTACAGTTTTTAATATAGCATACCTCCATGTATGTTTTTTCAATGTCAAAAAAGACAGCTACAGTAATTTTCTTTCGTTCAAAACTTCTACGTGTATGAATGGATGGATGTATGATATTTGGGGCAAAAGCCCAAGCACTGGGGCCAAGAAGGCCATTCAGTGCCGTAATGAAGAGAAAATAAATTATGTTAAGGTAAATGAATTTATGAATTAATGAAGCAAATGATTAATAAATAAAATGAAGTGATGTGACCAATAAATAAAGATATGAAGTTTAATGAATGATGTGATATATACATAACAAAAAATTTAATGTAATTAAATTCTGTGTGATGTAATGGGTATATTATGAAAAAAATTAAATATTGTTAAAAATTTTCATGCACTTTAAAAAAGAGATGATACCAGAAATATCTGCTTCATCCCCAAAATATCAGAGAGGGATTTACCCTGGAAATATTTTTCTCTTTAGTTAAAATATCTGAGGCAGACCACCAGAATGTGCTCCACTGTTAGTGTCTCATCACAGTAAGCACACTCTGGAGGGATACTTCCTTCTAAAATAAACTGATGGGTTAAACGAATGTGCCCAATCATTAATCTGGTTAAAATAACCTCTGTTCGTCTGTCAAACTGGAATGACGAAGACCACGGCAGTATATTATCTTTAATATTTCTATATTTTTTATTATTGGCAAGAAGAGGAGTAGCCTGCCTTTCTTGCCATTTACTTAAAACAGATCTAATAGGACCTTCTAGGTCTGTACAAGGCACTTTTCTGAAAGAGGTTTCTGATACAATACTAGCAGCTTTCGCTTCCTCGTCTGCCATCTCGTTTCCACGAATCCCCACGTGAGAAGGAACCCAACAGAAAGAGACTGATTTACGCCGACAATAGATACGGAAAAGCCACTCCTGAACTTTTTGAATTAATGGATGAAAACTAATAAATTTTTTAATAGCTTCTAAAGTGCTTTTAGTCTGAATATATGACAAAATTAGCGTCTCCCCTTTGGAAAACTAAATCTAGGGCAGAGACTACGGCTGTTAATTCGGCAGTAAATACTGATGCAGAGACAGGTAATTTAGCAGTGTACACTGTATCACCAAGGATAACAGCGCAACCCACACCACTATCTGACTTTGATCCATCTGTATAGATCTTTATATAATTAGCATGGGTAACGTCGTGCTCTAAGAATTTTCCCCTAATCGCTTCAAGTTCAGTGCAGTCCTTTTTGTTAAACAATTTCTTACATACTAATGCTTACGGATTAAGCCATGGAGGATTTACAGGATATTCTACTTCCAGCACTTTCTGGGATTTAAGATGATTATTCCTAACATCCTTATTCAGTCGAATTTGGAATGGTTTAGAAGCTCTTGTACAAGAAAAACTTCGAGAGTCTGTTTCCTTTACTACTTGAAAGGAGGGATTTTTGGGAGCACTTTTCATTCTAGCCACATATCGCAACCCCTAGCTCTTGCCTTCTTAGATCAAGGGGAAAATGATCTGTATCCACGTAGATGCTTTCAACAGGCGAAGTTCTAAAAGCCCCTGAACATATTCTCAACTCAATCCCATGTTGTGTACAACATCCAGTTCCTTTAGCTTGGTTTTAAAGGCTGAGGAATAAATTTGACAGCCATAGTCTAGCTTAGATCGACATAGTCATACAGCCTCAGAAGGGATTTCTTATCAGCCCCCCAACTAAATCCAGAAACAACCTTTAAAAAATTCAAAGATTGTTTAACATTAACCTTTAGGGAATGTATGTAGCTGGTCCATGTAAATTTATGGTCTATAGCCATCCCCAGAAATTTTACTTCATTTTCATTAGGAAGGATAGACCCTTTTAGACTAAGTGTGGGAACCTCTTCTACACGCCAGCACCTGGTAAATCTTACTGCAACTGTTTTGGAGGAGGAGAATTAAAACCATTCTCATCAGCCCACTTAGTAATAGCATTAATAGACCTTTGCAAATGTTTACATACAAAGAACCATATCCTGCGCAGTATATTGCAAGGTCATCGACAAAAAGCGAGCATTTAACAGGGGCGAGATTTTTTCAACCACATTATTTATTGCCACTGAAAAAAGTGTTACACTTAAAACACTTCCTTTGGGAACCCCTTCCTCCTGCATAAAAGGTAGGGAGAGGGAGTTTCCGATTTTTACCTTAAAAAAATCTGTCTGTTAAAAAGGAATATATAAACCTGATCATTCTTTCACATATGCCCATCTTGTGCAGTTGTTTCATGATGCCAATTCTCCAGGTAGTGTCATATACTTTCTCTAAGTCAAAAAATATGCCGATGGTCTGACATTGTTTGGCGAATCCTTGCCGGATTTGGTTGGTCAGCCTCAGCAAGGGATCAAGGGTGGAGCGGTTTTTCCTGAAACCAAATTGAAATGGCGTTAATAATCCTTTGGTTTCTAGGTGCCACACACAGCTGGTAAGAGCTATTGGCCTATAGCTGGTGGCTAGGGAAGCATCTTATTAGGCTTTTTAATAGGAACCATTATGGACATTTTCCAGTCCCTGGGTAAAATTCCTGTTTCCCATAGTTTTCGTTTATAATCTTGAGTAAATAATTTTTGGCATCATCTGGGAGGTGTTTCAGCATTTCATATATGATTGTACCCTCACCTGGAGCTGTGGATTCACTTGAGGAGAGCGCCTCACGAAATTCTCTTAGGGAAAATTTGTAGTTGTATGGTTCAGATTTTCCCAAATCAAATTTCAGAGTCATTTCAGAACTCCTAATTCTTTGAAATTCTGGAGAATAATTGTTAGGGCTGGAAACTTTAGAAAAGTGTTTTCCTAGCTCACTAGCAACTTCAGTGGGCTCTGTGATTAGAGTGTCATTTATTTTTAATGAGGGTAATGGTGACACAACAAATTTTCCACTCAGTTTCCTTATTTTGCACCACACAACTCTTAGTGGGGTCTTGGAGTTTATTCCATTAATATAGTAAAGCCAACATTCTCTTTTGGCTTTCTTATGAAAGCGCTGCTGCTTGGCTAAAGCACGTTTATAGATTAACTTAGACTGAGGGGAGCCACTAGCTTTGTAATGTTTGTAGCACTCCCTAGTCACTTTCCTCAGAATACCATGTCTTATTCCACCAGGGAACTGCAGGTCTATGACGTTTGCATTATGTTTTTGGAATCAAGCCTTCAGCACTCTTCAAAGTAGATCTAATAAAGTAATCATAGGCATCTAGATGAGAATGAAAGGACTCAAACTCCCTATCTAGATTTACACCCTTGCTGAATTTATCCCAGTCTGTCTGCTACCTTCCACTTAGGTAAAACTTCAGATGGAGCATTTTGAGCATATTTCAAATAGATCAGGTAGTGATCGCCTCCATTTAAATCTTCATTAACAGACCAATTAAAATCAAGGTGGATACTTGTTGAAGAAATACTAAGGTCCAGTGCAGAAAAATGATTATCATGAATGTTGTGGAAAGTCACTGACTCATTATTATATAGGGTAACATCATTCCTGCTAATAAGGTCTTTGATGATATTTCCCTTTACTGTCTAAAAACCGACTTCCCAAAAGGGGGTTGTGGGCATTAAAGTCACCTAGGAGAAGTAAAGGAGTTGGAAGGTGGTTAATTAAGGACTGAAAATCTCCAATGTTAAAAGCATGGTCTGGTGGTAGGTATAAGGAGCTGATTGTTATCCTCTTTTCCAAAATGACTGAAACAGCGAGTTGTATTTAGTTGTATTGTGGAGTGCTGTAGAGATTTATTAATAATAATAATTGCAGCACCTCCATGGCCACAATCACCAATCGGTAGTGCGGTATGACTTTGTCAGAAAAACAGCTCCCGTAGGATTTCGCTGTCAAAATTGATTTTATTGCATATTCTGGTTCATTTGGATGTATACTGTGGGAAAGTGGAGGGGGCCAAATTTTTCGACCCCGATCCCGCCATGGAGAGCCTTTTTGTCCCGGGGGGTCCCGGTACTCACATTATTTTCAAATCAGCTAATAATTAATCGATTTTGATGATTTTTGGATGTCTTTAGAGGTTTTTGAAGATGCTGAATCCATTTGTGACACAACTGAGTAGACTGGAAGTAAATATCATTCATTTTCAGCGTATGAGTGACCCGGACACAGTACGGAAACGGTACCGAACACGGTACGATCGACGAAGTTTGTCACAATCTTACAAACCTGGTCATGTAACACCTCTTTTTCAGGGTTTTCAAGTATGACAAAGTGAATGAAGCAGTTGTTTTCGTAACAAACCTGTAGTTTTTCTTTTTTAATTACCAAGATTACATTATGTAAATTATAATGTGACAATTCACACAAACTGATTCAACCACATTATGTCAAATACTGAGCTAGAAGTGATCTGTTTAATAAACAAGTAACCCTCATATTATCAAATGTAAATGCTTTCCGTACATGAAAATAAACACAACTCCAGGCTAGAATAATAAAGCATCGTGTGACAAGCACAACTGACTAGAACAAATGATTGCAATACCGCATACTATAAAATACTACATATTGCACCACTATGGATGATAGTATGGCCCAGAAAAGAAGACAAACTAAATCACAGAAACACTGGAACTATTGTTAAGCACATTATTAAATGTAAATGCTTTCCGTACATGAAAATAAACACATAACACCAGACTAGAATAATAAAGCATCGTGTGACAAGTACAAATGACCAGAACAAAGGATTGCAATAGTGCATAATGTAAAATACTACATATTGCACCACTATGGCTGATAGTATCGACCAGAAAAGAAGACAAACTAAATCACAGAAACACTGGACCTATTGTTAAGCATTAGAATCATGGCTAATGCGGTATGTCAACATGCTACCATTCACTACTTATCATCTATCATCCTCATTGTCAACATTATGTCCATCATTCTTGATGGTATTTGAACAATCAACACCATAACATTTGCAAAAGTGGGATGTATGGAAGGCCATTCTTGGAACAACTGCAGCTTCCTCTACATCCAGATCTACAGGCACACTTGGTCAGTTCAAGCACAGCTGATGGTGCAGGTAGGGTAAGGCACCACTGGTGCTGCATTTCTCCTCCAGGTCTACGCCATTTTGACTTCAGACGAGAAGGACGCAGCTGGTGCGATAAGATTTGTCATGCATGGCTCTGTGTAATTTGCCAGTGTTATGTGTGGCATCAAGACCACGGGTCGGTGGTAGCATCTTACCCTCTAGATTTCTTGAGCGGAACATCTCCCATCGCAGTGCAGTTGGACTGTTGGGTAGTAGACATGACAAACAAAGTGCTCCAATGTTGGAGCTGCTCTGGAAGCTCAGTACCAACCAGCTCTGTTGGCAGGCATCTGTTGCCAAGCACCCTAAAACAGTTGATCACTGCATCATCATCAGAAAGTTGCAGATAAGCATGAACCCACTTCTTTGTAATGCCGAGAAATTTCCCACCCAAGTCGGTGCCAGAAAAATTATGAAGACCAATGAGTCCTTGACATTTTCGATGGCCAATCACTTTGCTCTCTCCACCACGCCAACTCGTATTGACACCTTTGCCAAATAAGAATTTGAGACCGGTTTGAGGGTGAGGCAAAGACCACCACAAGACACCAAATGGAGAAGAAGTGTAAGAACATCTGCGTCTGAGGACCACACACATATCTCTTGCCATTTACTTTCATCTATTGAAGCCATAACCTGGTGAGGTATCAAGGTGTGGGCCTCCTCGTGCGTGTGCCCCTCTTCAAAGTCATGGCTCTTGATTTTGTTTCCACACACTACGACCAGATTCAAGGTATGCAACAATTCTTGAGCAAAACTTTGGCAACATTTCTGTTAAGCTTTTTGCTTTGATCTTGTGGAGGATAAGATATCCTTCAGAGGCATGGTGAGCTTCTCATCTTGAGCGGGATTCATACTCTCTTGATGACACTGCTCTTTTCTGACGTGTTTTGTTCTTGAGTGACTGATCCAGATAGTTGTCGAATACAACGTGAGCCTTGCTGTAGCTGGATGCCAAAGATGCAATATGCTTGATGAATGCTGCCTGGAAATCCGATATCTTGAGCATTGTTGGAGTTTTCTTCATGCTTTGGAGTACACCCATTGCATCAATGACCAGGACACGAGATGGATGACCTGTTATTACAGGGGATCTTGCATCACTTTGTTCGTCATGGTTCTTCCACGGCATGCATCAAACTAGCCTTATCTCCAGGATAGAGCACCCATCACAGCACAGATTGAACGCGGAACCACAGACATCTCAAATTCACTGATAGTCTTCTCATGTTTTGGAACTAGCTCCGGTCTGCTGCCTTGAATAATCAGAAACCTTCCTAGCAGCTCACACTCTTCATGTAGCTTGATCACCTTGTCTCTCGTGCGCGCTTTTGTCTTCTGCATCCAGTTAGAGAAGTTCTTCAGTTTTAATTTCTGCAATGGATCCCAAACTGAGAGTCTGGATGTCGGTAGTAACCTGTCTTGAATGAAAGCCTGAAATTCTTCAGTTCCTTTTCAGCAAAGTGCAGAATATTACCTACTTTGTCGAATAAAAGCTGATGATGCTATGTTTTTCAGTGGTGTTTTCATTTCAAAGGGGTTTCCAGCACAGTGCAGCTCCACTGATTCATGCAACTTCAGAGCATTTGATCGTGTTCTTGCAGCAATATTCCCTACCATTTGATAGTGCTCATTTTGTTTTGTCCCCTCTGATGTTGGGGTAAAACTGTTCAGGAACTGTTTTACTTTTCTGGCAAGATGTGGTGTGGTTGTAACAAGACAGTCCAGAGCTGCTTCATCCTGAGTCAAACCAACCATGCCACCATGGCACTTCAAACCTTTGATTTCTTGCTCAAGTGTCTGGTCAGTGAACAGACATGTGAAAGGAACTTCTGATTTGGCCATGACAAAATCCCCAGATTTCAGTGCTTCCCAAGTATCTGGCTCTTCTTTTTCGAGGACATTCCTCTGTGCCAAGCGAACTGGCATCAGGCACTAATAGTTAATCAAATCATGCGCAAAGAAATACTTGGTGAAGTTCTCCAAGGCTGCTAGATAGCCTTCCCAGTCACCTGATCGACAGGCACTGATGAGACTTAGAAGACTTTCAACCTGTTCCAGGTACTGGATGAGGAACTGCGCTAGTTCTCCAGAGTCCTCAGCCTCATACTTCGCGCACACTTCTGAATGCAAGGACTGGATGTCCTCAAATGTCTTAGTCATTTCAGGATTTCTTTCATGGAGAGCACTCTTGAAATCAGAGCATTTGACTGGAAGTACCCAGGATGATAGCAACATCGTGATCAAACATCATCATCATCATGGCCAGACATGTTGTGATGTGGTACTGATACCATGTTTGTAAGCTTTAACATTGTAAAATTCTAGCAGCTGTATGTATATACTAATTTTCGATTGCACAGGTGTCAATGCTGCTCCCATCCACTGTTTTTCCTAGGCTGTGAAGGGCAGCAAATACGATGTGCAGTACACCTGCACGAAGAACCCAGTTATTATTGCCAGCTGACTGTTGAATCTGGAGGGCACGGCTGTATAGATCCAGGTCCAAAGTAATGATGGTTTTCCTCTCAGGACCAACCACTACACTAGAAATTCCCTGAGTCAGTGCCAGGACAGTGTACAATGTACCATAGTCTGTAGGTGATGTTTTGTAGAGTGGAGCAATTACTTCAGTGTTGGTCAATTTATGACGAGAAGATGACTGTGACATCAGCAGAGATTTTGTTGCTGCCCAGGTGGGCATTACATCTAGCTTTGTCGTATGACAGTGTTTAGTTTTGATGACCAGACTTCCTGAGTGGCTTTCATGTTGATGTCTGTCGTCATCTGATCTTCTGATCTTCGTCATTTGTTCATCACTTGTCTCTTTATCATCTTTGTGGTGATCTTGTGCCATATGTTGGCACTGGCTGTCTTCACTTTGTTGTTGATCACAGGATTGTCTTTGCTGTTTGTTCATGGGATGATCTGCTACTTCTACTGGACAATTAGAGTTGATATTGTCCAAGTGGTTTTTAGATACGAAGTAACTTGCCAATGCCCATGTTTCAGTAAAATCTCCAAATGTCAGTTTTCGTTTGCCAATCTGGTATTCCTCGAAGCGTATTGGCTTCTTTTTGATGACAGGTTCATTCAGGTAACAGACATCCAGTGAAAGCAGCTCAAGCGACTGCAGCTTTTCTCGAAAATCAAGGGGATGGTTGACTGAAACACCATCCTCTGCCCTCTGGTTGATGACAATAAGTGTGCCATGAAATGTGTTTTGTTCAGTGGGAGTGTCTACCAAGAGGACAATGTTGTCGACTGCAAACCAGATGTTCACACCTTTTTTGACAAAATCGGGCAAGCAAAATCCACCCATCAAACTGACTTGTTGAATGACAGCTGGCTCTAGACACTTTTCAAAGTCGAGAATTTTCTGACAGTCACAGCCAATGTAGAGGTCAGATAAGTTACTGACAAGATTCTTATTGTGCACTCTGGAGTGAATGGCAAGAGGTAAACCCAATGACAGGAGTCTAAAGGTTCGTTCAAAGGTGCTTTTCTTGCCTGATATTTCACCTGACAATCACTTCAGGTGTCTGAATCAGAAACTGGCTTGCTACATCACTCGATTTTGTGTACCTCCTTTGGCTGTGGCTTTTTGACATCTTGAGAACATGTTTACAAAAAGAAGGCGCCTAATGAAGAACTGAAGTAGTGGAGGATTTTCAGTCTCTAAAGCTGTCTTTGAAAGGTCCATCCTTGTACTGGAGCATCTCCTCTGCAAAATGTCAGCTATGTTCTCTTAATTTCTCCAATGAGTTCCCACTGTCAAGCACTGAGGACTTAATTGCCTTGCTCAGTGTTGCTTGGAGAACTACCTTTTCGGGCTCATTTTTCCGAACTGGTTTCATGACATGGATGTTCAGAAGATGCTCGTAATTAGATTTTTCAGGTGCTTACGATAGTTTCCTGTGCTACTAACTTGTACTTGATATCTCTCCAAAACTGAGAGGTATTCATCATTCAGTTCAGCCATGGTAACAGAGACATCGTCACTAACAAGGGTGTTCTGAACAATGAGGAGGAACTCTTCATCACATAGGAACGGACGATATGATATACCATCAACATTTGCTCAATTACAGGTGCACTTGCATACTGCAAGCAATTTCGGTGGTAGTGCTTCTGAAGTGCAACTGCATCTCCTTTTTAGAACAAGACAGACAGAGAAGTCCTAACAAGATCATCTTGAGTTTCCAGTTTTATGTTTAGGAAAGTGTGCCCCATGTTATCTGAGAAGACACGATGCAGAGCTTCTGGACCTTCATCAGAACAAAATTTGCATGAAGCAAACATGCAGGCCTCGGCTTTCTGGACAGTTTTGGTTCTTTTGGGTCAGGAGTCTACTTCACTAGATGGGCGCCCAGGTCCTCAACGAGCAACCGGGGCTAGCTAAATTTGTTGTCTTTGTTTCTTTAAGTCTGACAATTTTGCCTTGTTAACAACAGATTTTCTACACTCACTATGATATTGCACTGAAGCTTGATCTGTTTTATTCAAACTTTCAAATGGTCTGCTATGGTCTTCAGTTATCCGACTCACCCCCACCCTCTCTCTCTCTTACAACAGTTCGTTCTTGTAACACTGAAGGGTTTATGATGCTTCGAGTTGCAGATGTACCCTCATGGCAGATAATGCAAACAGATTTTGTGGACATTACTCTTCAGTGTGCCATATCTTTTGTCTAGCGATACATCACACCTGAAACCACACAAAATAATATTCTGTTAAGTCATACACAGACAACTCACATGCCATAACTCTAAAGTGAAAGGTTTGTTGAGAAAAACAACTGCTTTATTTGCCCTGTCATGCCTGAAAACCCTGAAAAAGAGGTGTTACACGACCAGGTTTGTAAGATTGTGACAAACTTCATTGATTGTACAGTGTTTGGTAACGTTTCCATACCATGTTCTGATCACTCGTATGCTGAAAATGAATGATATTTACTTCCAATCTACTTAATTGTGTCACAAATTGATTCAGCATCTTCAAAAACCCCTAAAGCCATCCAAAAATCATCAAAATCGATTAATTATTAGCTGATTTGAAAATATTGTGAGCACCGGGACTCCATGGGACAAAAAGGCTCCCCATATGGAGGAGGGTGGATCCAGGGGTCGAAAAATTTGGCCCCCTCCACTTTCCTACAGTATCCATGCAAATGAACCAGAATGTGCAGTAAAATCAATTTTGACAGCAAAATCCTAGGGAGTGCAAGTCAAACCACACTATGTGGGATTTTATTTAAATACTGAATAATTCAGTCCAGGATTACAAGGAGAGTTGCCTAACATTGTTTCCTGCAGGCATATAATCCCTGGAATGAATTCATGCATTAAAACTTTGCTAAGTCTTCATAAGGGCTCTGAGACTCGTTCACTGAAGGATATCGAGCACGAATGCTAAGGTGGTAAATTGTGCTACTTACCACTCCTTGGAGGGCAAATACTGTTCCTAGTGTGGAGTGGGAAATTCTCCTTTATAAGAGATTGTTTTCTTAACCCCTTTTCATCTGAATTGGAGTTCAGGGTCTTTGGTTGATCTTCATATTTTTTATTATGAACCTATTGTTCAGAATTTCTACTGTGATTCTGTGCACCACTAATCCTATTTGTCTTAGGACAGCAAGACTGAATTGAACTCAGATGTTTTTGTTCTGAATCTACTTTTGGAACCACCTTTCTAGGAGGAGAGATCTCTTCCAAAACACTGAAGCCACTTGAAGTTTTTATTGTAAAGCTTATCATTATTTGGGGAAGTATTCCCTTGAATTTCTTGCAGTTGTAATTGTAGCTTTGTTATTATTTTGTTTGTGCCTGTGACAATTGGATGGCTCTGAACCAGTTCTATCTAATTGGGATTGTTCTTTAGCTTGTTTTGTTTCTGAAGTATTTAGAACATCTTCCTGAATTATTTGTTGATTTTGGCACACTATTTTTTGAGATGAATCAATAGCTATCATAGAGGTGCATTTGTATCGACTTTGAGGATAAATTTTCTGTGCTGTTGGAAGCATACTTGGTATTGACCTGTGCCACTTGGTAATGAAAGTTTCTAACCAGTTTGGAGATTTTCATTATTATTTATAGTCTGAGGAATAGCAGGTTTGTGATATCTATCAGATGCACTTACTGGTGGCTTTACATTGCTGGAATTTTTCATAAGTTTTATTACAGAAGCACAGGTAGAAGTACTTTGTTTGCCCCCACACACGCAAGACTTTTGCTTCTTCGCTAATGCTGACATGTTCATTATCAGCCACTGCCAACACTTCTTGTTCAAATCTATATCTGGGGAGAGCCCTAGAATTTGGAGTGTGATCACCCTTACAAAGGAAACAGTATCGGGCGGCTTCGCACTCATCAAGATTATCGTGCTCTGCAGAGCACAAGGAACACCTTTTATTGTTATGGCAAGAGTTTTTAACGTGGCCATATTCAAAACATTTGCGACACCGTTTGGGATTTCTTTTACATTTTTTAACCTGCATCCTCTCATGGCCAACAATGATGGTATCAGGTAGGTAATTGGAGGAGAAGGTTAAAAGGATAGCTGCATCCCCACCCAGTTTTTTACATGAGATACAAAAGGAGGACATCGATGGAGAATCTCCCTCCTCTTTAAAACATGCAAGTCTTTGAGTATACTACCCTTCAGTGTGTTAATAATCGGTGGGATGAAATACATTCAATATACTTCCACTTTCTTCAGAGGTTTAAAATTAGCAGCAAAATTGCTTGCATTTCATTACCAGCTTTTATTAGAAGGTTCTTTCCATACCGTTTTAAATTTCCAATGGGAATGGAACCAACCTTGCTCTCAATACATCCACCGGTTTATAAAATTTTTCCCTCGCTCTTTTTTAGATAGCAACATGCCATAAAGGGGGAGGCAGTGAGTTTGGTACATGGGCTGGTCCATGTTCTTCAGTCTTAGGAATAAAATCAAATGGCCCATCATTCAAGTTTTTCACTGAAAACACTTTTGTGCTGAGAACTAAGTCATTTAGAATGTGGCCATGGAGTCTTTGTTGTGCCTCGCTAGCTTCCAAGGGAGAGGAAAATTTAACAAAAGCAGAAAATGACTCTTATCTTTTTCTGAAATTAATTTCACTCTTTCCACTTTGCCAAATTCTTTTACTACACTATATAAACATTCATAATCTAATCACAACCTACATTAGAGCAATAAAGGACTCTATTATTTGAACCAAATCCACCATTTTTACTAACACCCTGGTGTCTCAGTGTTTGGTTCTGTCCAACAGCCAAGCTCGTATCCATTCTCATGCCAGAAGTCGTTGCCAGTGCCTTTAAGTCGTTGGATCCACGGGAGGGAGAACTAATAGCCAAATCCATAAATGTAAACCAGTCCACATGCAGAAGTCCAGAAAGTGCACACCCAACACCCAAGAGCCCTCGCACAGACCCCGACAGCACATCAAAAAGGGAAAACCAGGCAGCTTCTACTGCCCAACTCCCCCACCCCAACACACTACCAAAGCCTGTGAAGAGACCCCAAGATGCCATGCATGCACACATCAAACCACCACACATAAACTGGCTCATCCACCCACCCAAAACTGCTTGGTTATATCAAGAAAGTATCGTGGATCAGTCACATATTCACATTCACCACCAGTGGCACAAGTAAGAGTTGACTCCAAACAGTCCACCCCATACCCTACCCTTTCGGGATAGCATCAATACACTTGCAGTGGCCCAGGTATAAGCCAGTCCGCCTGCTGGGAGTTCTGCCCCCCACTAATGGGGACTGACTCCTCACTCCAAACATACTGGTGGGCTTCCGGACAAAAGCCAGGAGTCCCACCTCAAAAAACCAGCCTCAGGCTCCTGGGATGGTTCTGCCCCCAAGATAGCAATGAGAGAATCTCATCACTCTACATTAGGTCCAAACCATATCGTATGACTAACCACCACAATTCCCACAATTAGCTTCGAATGTGAACCCCTTCCAAAAAATGATCCCTTCTCAGATTCACCTAAGCAGTAAAATATTGCAAATGTGGAAATGTCCACGCCATTTAAACCAAAAACTATATAGATGATTCATCCGACCTGGCCCAAAGGACAGGTCCTCTTAACCTCACCTCATTAAAGCGTCCTACTCGGGAGGGTTCGCATATGGCCTTCTAAGTTAGAGAGAGAATTCTATTACACTGTGACCTGAACTGAGTGGGAGTCAAAATTTTATTTTCTTGAATGTGCCATGTTAGTCGAGCATTTACCATTTTTTCTAACAATCTGCATAAGCAGCTTATTAAAGAAAGTGGTCTGTAATTATTTACATTACTGGGATCCTTTCCAGGTTTGGGTATAGGAATTATTATAGTTTTACGTCATTCATCTGGAAATAAATTTCAAAGCCATAAGTGATTATAAAACTCTAATAAATATGACTTTGCCAAAGGTGCTAAGTGGCAGATCATCTCAAAACAAATATTGTCACCTCCAGGAGCAAATTTATTGCTGTTCGAGAGAGCAAATCTAACCTGACATATTAAATTTAATATAATATATATCTTCTATTGTTTCAGAATTTACTGTTATTAATTCTATTATTTTTTTCTTTGTGTGGAAGTGTTCATCTAAATTTTTATCACTACTTACAGTTGCTAAATTTTCCCCTGTTATGTTACTTATTTCTTTTGGATCAGGTGTTCTTTTAGAGAGGTCTGATACGTATTTCCTCCATGAAATGATTCTTCCTTGAATTATATACTTCTTTTTTAAATTTTCCAGATATTTTGTTGCATAGAGGTTTTAAAGTATCAATTTCTAGTAAAAATATAGTTATTTTTTGTAAAGTTTCTTCTAGTATCGGTAATGTTTTATTCATTTTACTGAACTTTCTACTTAAATTATCTAATCGTCTCCCTATTGAATGTTTCGGAGTATTTACACTTGTTAACTTATCAGGCCACCATGGAACTATGTGTTTTAAGTTGATGGGTTCTGATTTGGTATTGTTTTATCAGCAGCATTTTTAATGAAATCAACAAGAAATTTATTAGTTTCATTATGGTCTTTTAAATATTCAAATGGTGGGATATTTCTAAAGTGCATTTCATACCGCTCCCAATCTGCTTTACATATGTTATAGTAAGGGACATGTTTTGCAGGATTATTTTGTAATAAGGAAATTAATATTGGGAAATGATCACCGGTGTGCAAGTCATCAACTGTATTCCAATCTAATCTGTCAACCATACGGTGTTATGGAGTTAGGGTCTACTGAGGAAAATGTTCCATGTGCTTTTGAAAATATGTGCTAATTTCGTCATCATTTATACAGCACATGTCGTTTGAACTATGAACTCTTCTATCTTACTCCATGTTCTATTTGAGTTTGTACACCACAGTCCCATATTGGGTTGTGAGCATCAAAATCAATAACTATTAATGTAGGTTCTTGGTACTGTTATAAATCTTTAAGTTTATCAGTGTCGTAATTTTTATTAGGTTGGTTGTATAAATTATAAATTATGGAATTATCTTTTGTCATTCCTATTTTAATACCTGATATTTGCAAGTCAGTAAAGCATACAGGTACTTGTCATAACATACTTTGTTACGTACATATGTATATAGAAGTACCTAAATTCCCTTCTTCTTCTCTAGATGTATGTACTAAGGTATATTTACCAATTGTTGATATTTTTTTGTTGATATGTTGTAAACATAGTATCATTGGTTCATATTCCCTTAGTAATCGTAGTATTTCACCCAAATGTAATCTGGTCTGCAGAACATTTATGTTCCAATGGTATAATATAATTATTGAAGTATTACGTTACTGTGTTCATGTGCTATTTTCTTTGTGATCATCAATTTGCATTTTTCTAAATTCTACTTACAATTTTATTTGCTTTTTATAAGACATTTTGTTTCCAATGCACATACAACCCTTTTCGTGAGTTTCTAAATTAGCAGTTTCTTTATTTCTGTATCTTATAAAATTTCGTATAGTGCTTGATAAACTGTCCTGTGTTACGCTTTTGTTTTCCTTTGCACAGTTCAATGAAACATTAATTTCATCCACAGATGTTTTCATGTGTCGTTTCTTTGTTTACTCTGCTGCATCCATTACTGGTTTGATTGGACTTGATCGATTTATGAAACTTAGGTCTTGAAGACCAAGCTCCTAACCCATCAGGATTATTCAGTGCCATAACAAGGTGAAATATATAAATTCTCACTGATATGATTGATAATGAATAAGTGAATGATGATATACTAATAAAATTCAGTGCTAAAATATGAACGTAAAAAATGACGAATGATATGATAGAACTAACAAAAATAAGTGCATATTAAACTTCTGTATTCAAAATATATACTTAGTATAAGAATAAATATAACCAGAATCTTTATCAAATATACTGAAATCATATCTCATTAAAATAACTAGATACTCGACAATCATAAGGTTATCTACCTCAACGTCATCATTTAAAATATCTAAAATAGTCTTCCAAGTTAGTATTACTCTGTCCTAAGGCGATTAAATTTAGACAGTGCACCAGCATGTGCTCAACGGAGGAAGGATCACCACAGTGAGCAATAAACTGTGGGCACAGGCCTCTAAAATATACCTGTGGTATGGGTATAGCCAACTTAAGCCCTGTTAGGGATGAACTCAAATCTTCTGTTACGATTACAACCTGAACTCCAAAAATCGATACTTTTTCTGTTTCTGTACTTCCTATATGTGCATAAAATGGGGGAAGTCCATCTCTGCTGCCATTTTGTGCGAATGTATCGTCTGCTTTACTATCAGCAAGTTCGTTCCCTTTTAGACCCGTGTGCCCAGGAATCCAACAAAACTTTACTGATTTGTGGCGAACAGAAAGATAAAAAAGCCATTCCTGATCCTTTTGAATTAAGGGATGGGCAGGGTTAAACTTCTTTAGGGCTTCTAAAACACTCCAAGATTCACTATATATTACTGTGGATTTAAATTTCTTACCAGATGCAAGATTTAAAGTATCAACTATGGATGTTGCTTCAACAATGAATATGAATGAGAAGTCTGATAACTTTTTTATATATGATTCCCCCTCACACTCAACTGCACTTCCTACTCCATCTTCCGATTTTGATCCGTTAGTATAGAGTTTCCGGTCATTTATATGCCTGTCATCACGCTCGAAAAACTTGTTTCTGACTTCCTCTGCCGGACGATCTTTCTTCTTTGTCTCTTTAATGCAGAAATCTATTCCAGGAATAAACCATGGAGGGATAGCAGGATGTTTCAATTTCTGTAGGATCTTCGCGTTTTATACTTTCATCCTCCAGTCTACCCAGCTGTCTGATTTGAAATGGTATTGAAGATCTAGATCCAAAACACTTGAGTCACACTGTTTTGGTTCAAAAGAAGGATTCTCTCCTTCGAGCTTTCAGCCGCAAGGAGCAGTATCTCAGACTCCAGCGCATGCCTCCTCAAGTCCAGTGGTAGTTGATGGGAGTCTACATAAATATCAATGGGTGAAGTTTTTAAAAGCCTCCAGTGCAGAGCTCAGCCCCATGTTATGCACAGTGCCCAATTTCTTAAGTTTAGTCTCTGAAGTAGATGAGTATACTTAGCAGCCATAGTTCAACGTAGATAAACATACTGCATTATAAAGTCTTAACAACGATTTCTTATCAGCACCCCAATTAAAATTAGATACTACTTTTAAAATATTTAGTGATCTCTTCACTTTCACTTTTAACTAGTCAATATGATTATTCCAAATGAGCTTTTCATCAAAGCCCATTCCTAAAAATTTTCTTCAGTAGAGTAAGGTGAAATAGTTCCATTTAAGGTAAAAGTTGGAATGATTTCCTTAGTTCAGCGTATGCAGAACCGAACAGTGACAGTTTTAGATTCGAAAAATCGAAACCTTTCTCATTAGCCAACTTGTTTATTTTATCGATGGCTCTTTGCATGAACCTGGTACATACTGCATCATATCTGTGCAGTACAGAGCCAAAATCATCTAGCAAATAAAGAGCCTCTTTTACTGGTGATGATATCTTTTCTAATACTCCATTAATGGCAATAGTAAAAAGGGTGACACTAATGACGCTACCCTGAGGAACTTCCTCTTCTTGTAAGAAAGGTTGTGATACATGATTCCCAACTCTTACCTTTATATATCTTTCTGATAAAAACGAAGTTATAAATCTGATCATTTTTCCTTTAATGCCCATCTTATACAACTTTTTTTTATAATACCATAATGCCATGTCGTGTCATATGCCTTTCCAAATCAAAGAAAACCTCATTGTTTGGCACCGTTTAGCAAAACCTTGTTGTACTTTATTTGAGACTTTGAGCAGCGATCTAGAATAGATCTACCTTCTAAAGCCAAACTTGAATGGAGAAACCAATTTTATTTGTTTCTAAGTTACACAAGTCTGGTGTTAATCATCTTTCCCATCACCTTACAAACACAACTGGTGAGAGCTATTGGTCTGTAGCTGCTGGGTAAATCAGGATCAGTTTGGTTTCTTCAGAGGGAGGATTAATGATAATTTCCGGCTCTTAGGTATAATACGAATTTCCCAGATTTCATTTATTATATCTAAAAGGAATTTCTTTTGACTTTCTGGGAGATGTTTCAGCATTTCATAGAGTATTTTATCTTCACCAGGGGCTGATATCTGGTATTCAAAGCATCTTGAGTTCCTGCAGTGTAATTTGCATTATATGGTTCAAAATTATTTTCACTTAAACTGAGAGAAATCTGGGCATTTCTAATGTCTTGAATTCTAGAGATAGTTCTCACTGCTCGATATTCTCTGGGTTAGGTAATTAGTCACTGTTTATCTTAAGGGTAGGCAGAGGTTCAGGACAAACCTGCCATTTAGTTTTTAATTTTTCTTTCCAGATCATTTTTTGGATGGTGGTGCTGAGCTCATGCCATTAATGTAGTATGTCCATGAATCTCTTTTTGCTTTTTTAAAATATTTATTTTGCTTGGACAAGCACGTTGGTAAATAACTTTGGCTTGGGCAATTCCACTCCTCTTATACTTTTTGTAGCATTTTCTAGTGATCTTTTTCATAATACTGCAGGTTTTGTCTCCACCAAGGAACTGCTGGTCTAGAAGGCTTTCCTTGTTGTTGGATTAAGGGGCAATTGCACTGTTGATGGTGTCACTGAAGTAATTATATGCTCTGAGATGGATGAAAATGATTTTACATTCTTGTCCATGAGAACAGACTCATTAAATTTCTTCCAATCTGCTTCATCTACCTTCCATTTGGGAGGTGATTCAGATGGCTGATTCTTAATTGATTTTATATGAATTGGGAGTGGTCAATCATCTGGATATCCATTTACTGACCATTCATAATCAATGTGAATAACAGATGAGCAAAAGCTCAGATCTATAGCCGAATAAGTATTGGAGTAGATACATGATGTCATGGCTCCAATATTAAGTACAGATGTTATGATCATCCATAATACCCTCCAACATCCTACCCTTGGCATCTGCTGTGTTCCCACCCCATATGGGGTTGTGAGCATTAAAATCACCAAGGAGGAGGAAAGGAGTAGGAAGCTGATTGATCAGTAAATGAATACCATTGTAAGTGAAATCCAAATCAGGAGGAAGATAGACGGAGCAAACTGTAATTTCCTTGTCGAAAATGATAGTTACTGCTACAGTTGAGATGAGAATTAATTGATAGCACAGAGTGTTGCAAACGACTTGTGCACACAATTGTTGCATCTCCTTTAGCTCTATCTCTGATTGGTGGTCGAGAATTCTATATGCTGTAATTTAACCTATTATATTGTGTGCTTCCAAGCTTAGTTTCCTGGAGAAACACAATGCTCAAGTTATATCATGGAGCAGTACCTCAGCTCTTCACTTCGAGCCCTAAGACCTTTAGCCGCTCCATTGTAGTATTGACGTGAAAAACTATTTTTTGGCTTAACAGAAAGGCTTGGATGGAGCTCCTCTCATTTACTCTCTTCTGTTTATGAATATTATCAACAGATGGTTTGGAAAGGACTGGAAGTTGGCAGTTTTGGTTTATTATCTGTTGATTTACTGGTGTCATTTTTGTTTCTTTCATGTCAATTTGTTTAAATTCAGCTGGGGTTCTTGCATCGAGCTTACTACTTCGTATCTGTTACTAAGTGATGCTGTTTGTTAATCGGAGGAGGATGGGGGAACAAATTTCTCTTCTGGTGCTTTTGTTCAGTCCTCATTAAATCAGGCAGAGACTTGCCTGAGACAACCCATGGTGGCTGGTTGCGCCATCTTATCCTCCCTGGGATGCTGGTGCTCTAGCCTCATTATTATTATTATTAGCGCTTATTATTATTATTATTATTATTATTATTATTATTATTATTATTATTATTATTATTAAAAAGTTTAACTAGACCACTGGAGCTGGGATTATCAGCTCTCATAGGGCTGGCCTGAAGGATTTTGGATGAAATGACTGGTCTTAGGCCAGAAGCTCAGCACTGAGACCAAATAGGTCGTTTGAATGAAAATTAAAATGAAAATAAAAGCTGCAAAAAGGCATACATTTTCACACTGAACACACTCACTCAATAAATACATTTATACTTACTCATATATACTACCAGAAAGGTATATTAAAAATTAAGAATAAATTGAGTAAAATCTAAAATTTACTTGTTTTAAAATTCATTAGACTGATTGATTGATTTTTTATATTTCATCAATTAACTCACAGCTTCTCATGAACACTAAATTGGGTACTACTGAAAATATTGAAGATTCTGACAAAAATTTCTTTTACTGATCCATTTCCAAAATTTGATAGTCGCTGCAGGTTATATTTTGGACATTCACACAGTATATGCTTAACTGTTAGCAACACTACATATAAGTATTTGGGAGGAGGGTCACATGGACTGTTTATTATGTCCATGTGTCAAACGAGTATGGCTCATTCGAAGATGTGTCACAATTACTTGTGTGTGTCTCTCTCTCTCATATGACGAACTCCATTTTCCAACACGCTGATAAGTATTCTTGTTTAAATTATTATCTTCAGGTTCTTCATTCCAGATATATTGCCATTTACTGCAATGATTGTTTTTATATATCTTATATAGTCACTAATAGGGATGTTTACATTTGCTCTTGTCATGTGGACTGCTTCTTTAGCTGCTTTATCAGCCTCTACATTTCCCTTAATCCCTACATGGGCAGGGATCCAACATATTTCAACATTTTTTTCCCTATTATACACTTATGGAGGAAAGTTAATATGTTGTACTAATTTACTTTTTATTATAGCTTTGAATGGCTTATAGCATTTCTGGAGTCGCTAGAAATCACAAAAATGATTACATGAAGCTTCTCTAATTATTTTTATGGCTGATTCTATTGCACATAACCCAGCTGTAAATACCAAGGCGTTATCTGGTAGGGAGAACTGATACGTTTTGTCTGAGATACTTCAGCATATCCTAATTCGTACTGTGACTTTGATCCATCGGTGTATATTGCATAATGTGGACCTTTTCGGATTATACGTCCTACTGTATGTTGTCTATGGTGTTCTAGAGAATATGAATAACTTTTTGACAAGTATTTTAAGTGTGTACAAATTCTCATTTTATTCATTGTCCAAGGAGGGGGTAATCTTAATATTAAAGGTAACTGTATATTTATATTTTGCGACTCAAGCAATCTTCTAGTTCTAATCCAAATAATTTTTTGTTGAGAATCATTTGTCTGAATTCTCAGAGTACTTATTGTTACTAGCTCTCTACGGAGAGAGAGGGCAGTTCACTACGTTCAACTTGGTAAAGCCAGCTTTAAACCATTGATGATGATCAAAAACTCCTAAAAGATATTCTAAGGCCTTCATTATGAACTGGTCTAACATTTTCAGCATTGCGTCTGATGCCAAGCCATATATTCCCTTCCATATTCAGTGATAGACAGTGCTGTTGCTTACAGCAAAAAGCAGTGGTATGTCTATCGGCCCCCAAGTATGCTCGATAGTTTTTTAATTAGGATTAATGGACTTTTACATTTTGATTTATGTATGTAATGTGGGCTTTCCTGTTTAAATGGCCAATTGGTATGGAATGATTTCTGATTTTTAAATTCGTTTCTTCACCTTTTTTCCACTTTTTGTTTCACAAAACATTACCGCCTGAGTTTTTTGTATAGAGAATTTAAAGCGTACAGATGAGGCCCATTCATCTATTTTTTTATTATAGTTTTATCAATGATCTGTTCTGCACGTTTTATGCAAGATGCTGAATAATATATGGCAAACTATCCATATACGAGTTACTTTTAATCTGATTGGTAGATTATTACTGGCTATCATTTACTGCCAGCAACAGGACACTAAGGACGCCTTTGTGGAACACCATTTTCAAAGTGGAAAATATAATACATGGCATCATAAATTCTCACTGGCATCCGGTTAAAACAGTTTTGGACAAACCAGGTAAATGTCCACGGATGCTGTTTTATTTCAATGTCAAAAAGCGGTACAGTAATTTGTTTCTCGTTCAAATCCTCTTCATATGTGGTCTTCCAAGTTAGATACAGAGAATCCAGTGTAGATCTGTTACACGGTGACCTGAATTGAGTGGGAATCAAAATTTTATTTTCTCGAATGTGCCATGTTAGTCAAGTATCCACCATTTTCTTCTAGTAATTTGCATAAACAACTTGTTGGAGAAATTGGTTTGTACTGTTTACATTACTGGGATCTTTTCCAGTTTTGGGGATAGGAATAATATAGCTTTACGCCATTTATCGAAATAAATGCCGAAACCATAAGGGTTATAAAACTCTAATAGCATGTTTTACAAATAAATGGGCTGATCATTTCAAAACAAATACTGTTACCTCCCAGGGGCAGATTTATTGCTGTTCAACAGAGCAAATTCCAACTCTTCCATATTAAATTTTCTATTATAATATATATCTTCTACTGTTTCAAAATTTATTGTTATTAATTCTATACTATTTTCAGTGGAAATGCTCATCTAAATTTTTTGGTCACTACTTGCTTTTACAAATTTTCACTTATTATATTACTTATTTCTAAGTATCAAGTATTCTTTTCCCATCTTTTACTATGGCATGCCTGTGGCTTCAACATATACCATTTATTTCAATCTTTCCCATATTTTGCATGGGAGTATTATTAGAGAGATCTGATACATATTTCCTCTATGAAATGATTCTTCCTGAATTACTTTCTTTAAATTTTGCAAATATTTTGTTGTATAGAGGTTTTAATGTATCAATTTAATAATAATATGGCTACTCTTGTAAAGTTCTTCTAATACTGTAATGTTTGTTTATTTTACTGGAATTTTCTATTTAAAGATCTAATCGTCTTCCAATTTGGTGTTTTATTTTTATTAATTCTGTTAGTTTTTCAGACCACCATGGACTTTGTGTTTTGTTGGATGAGATTTGGATTTTGGTATTGCTTTATCAGCAGCATTTGTAATGAAATCAATAAGAAATTTATTAAATTTCATTATGTTCTTTTAAATATTCAAATGGCGGGATATTCCTAGTGTGGAATTCATATTGCTCCCAATCTGCTTTATAAATTTATATTGAGAGGCATGCTTGCGGGATTATTTGTAATAATGAAATCAATATTGGGAAAATGATCACTTGTATGCAAGCTGTCAACTGTGTTCCAACTAATCTGTCTATTATGTTTGTTGTGTGACAGAGTTAAGTCGATTTAGAAAAATGTTCCATGTGTTTCAGAAAAATATGTGCTGATTTCGTTATCATTTATACAACACATGTCATATGAATCTACGAATTCTTCTATTTTACTTCCCTCTCTATTTGAGTCTATACAATTACAGTCCCACATCGGGTTGTGAGCATTAAAATCACCTACTATTAATGTAGGTTCCTTGCCATTATTACGTAATTCTTTAGTTTTGTCAGTCATAATTTTTATTGGGTTGGTTGTATAAATTATAGATTACATAATTATCGTTTTTTATTCGTATCCTAATACTTTATATTTCCAGATCAGCAAAGTTTATAGGTACTTAGTTATGACGTACTCTTGTTATGTACGTATAGCAGTACCTAAATTTCTTCTTCCTCTCGTGATGTTGATACTAAGGTATATTTACTATTGTCGATATTGTTTGCTACATGTTATAAACATAATATCATTGTCTGTATTCTTTTAATAACCGTTGTACTTCTCCTAGGTGTAATCTGGTCTGTAGACCACTTACGTTCCATTGTATAACATAGCTATTGGAAATATGTTGTTATAGTGGTCGAGTTTTACTCTCTTTTTTTTTGTATTATCAACTTGTATTTTTTCTAATAATTTACTCACGACATTCATTTGTTTTTCTTTATAATATACTAATGCACATGAAACCTTTTTCATGGGTACTCAAACTGTGGTTTCTTTTTTCTGTATTTAACACAAAATTTCTTATAATGTTTGTTAAATCATCTTTCGTTGTTTTGTTGTTATTGCATAATCCATGAAACAATCATTACATCCACAGGTATTGTCTTGTATATTTCTTTTTCATTTGCTCTTGTACCATGATTATCTATGGTATGATTCTCTCTCTACTTCTTCTACTGTTTTCGACATCTGCCTTTCTAGGTTTTACTATTATTTTAGGAGATAAAGGCACAGCATATTCTTAGCTTGTTTTTGTTTTTGCTCCTTTTCATATCCTTTATCTTTGGTTTAACTGGATGTTTCTCTAATAATAGTTGGTTTCTTCTGTTTTGGGTGGTGTCTCTCCAAAGGTCTTATCTTTAATTTCCATTCCATCACGACCCTCCTCTGTTACTTCTGGGTAGTAACATCCTCCTGTGTTTCTACTTGCATTAACATTTCCAAATGAACTGCATAAGATATCCTTCTCATTTGTACTGTTTCTTTATTGTTTACCACTTTATTTTTATTTCTAAATTACTAATTTCTTCTCTTGAAGCTTACTTTTCTGTGCTCTGTTACTTCTATCTGTTTGCGTTTGCTTCATTATTTGCTCGTTACTGAAGAATATTTATGTTTCTTAGACGGATCTTGATTCCTCTCACTTTTAATCTAACTAAGCCTCTTTTTATAGACATCCCTGTCTGTTCTTGTAGTATTTGAATTCCGTATTGAATATATAATACATGCATTCTTGGATCTTACATGATGATTCTGCCCACAGTTTTCACACTTAGGTTCACTTATACTTCCACTGGTCTACTGCGACAATTTTTCTTTGTGTGCCCATACTTACTGCAATTTTGATACTGCAGTGGCTTTGGGACCTAGGGTCTTAACTCTCTATTTTGGCCTAAGATTTTTATTTTTTGAGGTAGATCTTCACCCTCAAATTTTATTTTTGCTATTTTAATTATTTCTCTATTGCTGTTTTTACTTGGTACAATATATACTTCACAATCTTGGACCTTTGGGTATCTTTTTATGAGAGAGTCCAATAGCAATGGTACCCTGAATGCTATTCAAAGTATCGTGTTTTTTCACTTTTATGTTAATACTGTCTATATTTCTCAATGACTAGTAGTCTTCAGACTGACTTTTCTTGTGGCTTCTCTATAAGCCAGTTTTTCCTTTATTTGTCAGAACGACATATCTGTTGTTGATGTCTATTAATAAAAAAATTTTCCAGTTTTAAAGCTGAAATATTTTGGTCAGTTTCCATTTAAAGAAATCCTTGATTCAACTTCCACCCCAAAGAGGAGTCGAAGTGAGTCAAGGTTAAATATGTCAGTATTTAGTCTTTTGGGAGTTTTATAAGGTATTAAGATTTTAATACTCACTTGATTTGGATTATTTGGATTATCCAGAGAATCTGTCCATTTCCATGCAAGAAGATTTGCTCTGTGCTACAGCAGCGGTCGTCACGTCTGTGCCACAACAATGCCATCAGAGGGCCCAGGGTACTTGAATCTTAAAATTACTCAGCATAAAGATTTCAGTAAAAAAAAAAAAATACCCGAAAACCTTACAGATATCATCAGACTTTCATGGAGTTTATCTTCCACCACAATGGCACAAGTGAGAACTGACTCCAAATGTCTGCTCCCTACCCTACTCCACAGGAAGGCCCAAGTGTAAGCCAAACCCGCTTGCCAGGACAGAGAGTATTACCAGAATAAAATCATCCCCACCCTAATCATGTTATGGGCAAACCAGATAGAATACCAAGAGTCCTATCCCCAGAACCAGACCCCCCTGGAATCCGTGGTCCAGCCCTAAAAAATAGTTCCGCCTGATACCTCTCAGGTCTGAACATTATCGGGCAGTTGATGGTCCTACTACTGTTCCCACTATTTAGCTTCAGATATAAACCCAATCCCAGTTGTGATATCTTTTCCTGTTTATCAGGTCCAATAAATTTTAGCAAAATCGGAAAATTCCGCAAAAATTAATTCAAAGAAATACAGAATGATATATGGGACCCTTTGGGCTCAAACCCGGGAGCAGATTCCTTGGGGTTCAAGAGCCCCCTATCACATCAAGGTGGTCCCAAATCGAGGGGCGGACATATGGTCTGACTTCTCTGGATTGGCTCTAAAATTTATTTTCTGTGGTAGATTTTGACCCTTTCAAATTTTATTTGCGATTTTTAATATTTGTTTATTGATCTGTTTACTAGCTGGGCTGCATAGTCTACAATCCTGTACTTTTTGAGTATCTTTTTATGTGAGTCTGATAGCAAATTTTCTTTTCAACTGGTTCATTGTTATTCTAAGAAGCACATTATTATTATTATTATTATTATTATTATTATTATTATTATTATTAAAATGATTTAACCAGACCACTGAGCTGACTATCAGCTCTCATAGGGCTGGCCCAAAGAATTAGGATGAAATGTCAGGTCTAGGACATAGCTTCAGAACTGGGACCAAATAGGTCATGCGCATGAGAGTGAATAAAATGAAAAATGAAGTTCAAAAGAAAAACCGTATAATGAACATGTTTACTTCCTCTGAAACATACGTATAGGATAAGTGCATTTGCTCGTTTCATACATACAAAAAAAAATTAAAGTTTAAAAAGAAAAGAAAAATTTCAAAAAATAAAAATTAAATTCAAAATAAATTACATATTTTTTTAAACGCCCTAAGGGCTTCTTGTATTTTCATTATTTACTTACTTTATATTTTGCCTGATAAGTTACAATTCTTCATGAAAGTTAAAAATTGTGAACGTCTGAAAAACGTATAAGATTCCGATAAAACTTCCCATCGACGGTTTCCAAAGGTTGATGTTCTCGCCGTTGATTATATTCTGACAGTCACACAACACATGTTTGACTGTTATCACCACTTGCATTCTGGGCATTCGGAAGGAGGGCCATGTGAACTGTTCATCAAGTGTCCATGTGTCAAATGAGCATGGCCTAAGCCTGCAGAAGTCAGAATAACTTGTTTGCGTCTCTCTCTCTCAGACATGATGAGTTCCATTTTCCAACACTGATTTTATCTGTCAATTTATTATTTTCAGGTTCATCATTCCATATATTTTGCCATTTATTTACAATGTTTGTTTTTATATCACCTATGTAATCACTAATTGGGATTTTTACATTTGCTCTTGCCAGGGATCAAGCTTCTTTAGCTGCTTTATCAGCTTCCTTTATTTTAACCTTACATGGGCAGGGATCCAACATATTTCAATATTTTTTCCATTACTATAAAATTTGTGAGTCTATATTTAATTTCATGTACAATATTATTTTTTGAGTAGTAACCTTGAACAGCTTCATAGCGCTTCTGAGTCGCTAAAAATAACAAAATTATTGAATGATATTTGCTGTATCATTTGATAGTATTACTGTGATTGCACACAACTCTGCTGTGAAGACTGAGGCTTTATTAGGTAAAGATAACTGATATGACTTTGTTCTGGGATATAGCTGCATATCCTACTCCATGTCCAGATTTAGACCCATTCCGTATAAATCGCGTAATGTGAACGTTTTTGTCTTATATGATCTATGGTTTTCGTCAATGGTGTTCTGGGGTATATGAGGAACTTCTTGATAAATATTTCAACTGTGTGCAAGTCCTTACTTTATTCACGGTCCACAAGGGTGGTAACTTCCCTGTTGAATGTACTTGTATATCTATGTTCAGTGACTCAAACAATCTATTAGCTCTAATTGGGAAAGGAGGTGGATGATTGTTTAAAAATATCCCTTTAGATCCAATAATAGATTTTTGTTGGTGAATCACTTGTCTTGGATTCTTAATGCACTTTTCATTGTTATGAACTCCCATGGACGAACAGTGGCAGTTCAAGATTCGACTTGGTATTGATGAGACTGGTGAGGATCTAAATGCTCCTGTGCATATTCTAAGTGCTTCATTGTGAATTGGATCTAATATTTTCAGTACTGCTTCTGACGCTGAACCATATATTTCACTTCAGTAGTCAATGATTGATAAGACTGTTGCTTTATACAGTATGTTAAGAATATGTCTATCAGCTCCCCAATTTGTGTGAGATAGTTTTTTAATTAGACTTAGCGCCCTTTTGTATTTTGATTTTATGTAAATTATTTATAAGGGCTTTCCAATTCAGGTGTGCATCAAATATTAATCCTAAAAATTTTGCAGTTTGGCTAACTGGTATATTATGGTTTCTGGATTTTCAATTCATTTCTTCACCTTTTTTTCCACTTTTTATTTTACAAACATGACAGCTTGAGTTTTTCTACGGAAAATCTAGTTTCACATGATGAGGTCCATTCATCTATTTTTATTGTGGCTTTGTTAATCATTCATCTTGCATGCTTACGCAAGTGCATGCTGTATAATATATGGCAAAATCATCCATATACAGGTTGCTTTTAATTCCGACCGGTAGCATGTTACTGATATCATTAATTGCTAATGTAAACAGAGTACCAATAAGACACCCTTGAACTCATTTCAAGTGCGGAAATGTCTTGGAATAAACATTATCTATTCCCACCTCGAAAGTGCGATCAGTCATAAAGTTTTCAATAACTTTAAGGAAGATGGCCGCGTATGTTATTATGTAATGATTTTAATAGTGTATACCTCCATGTAGTGTCGTATGCCTTTTGGATGTCAAAAAAGACAGCTACTGTAATTTGCTTTCTTTCAAATCCTCTACGTATGTGGTCTTCCAAATTAGATAGTGAATCTAATGTAGATCGATTACGTTGTGAGCCAAACTGGGAAAAAGAATTAAAATTTTATTTTCACGGATGCCAGTAAGTCGCGCATTTGAGCCATTTTCTCCAACAACTTGCATAGACAACTTGTTAAAGAGATTGGTCTGGTAATTGTTCACATTACTAGGATCTTCCATGTTTCAGAGCAGGAACTTATTATGGTATTTCGCCATTCATCTGGAAAAAGTTTCTGAACCATAAATGATTGTGTTTTTGATAAGTATGATTTGCCAAAAAGTGCTAGGTGGCAAATCATTTCAGCATATATCATCACCTCCAGGAGCAGATTTATTGCTGTTCAAGAGAGCATATTCCAACTTTTCCATATTGAACTTTATTATAATATTCTTTGTTTCAAAATTAAGTATTATAGATTCTGCTTTATTCTTTACATTTTGAAATGTTTGTCCAAATTTTGGTCACTGCTTATTTTGGCAAAACTTTCCCCAAGTATGTTACTAATTTCGAAGGGATCTAAAATTTTTTAGCCATTATCTAATATAGCTTGCCTGGGTGGTCTAATGTTTGTTCCATTTATTTTTTGGAATTTTTCCCATACTTTTTTGAATGAATGTTTCACTTGTTATTTCCGATACATAGGACCTCCAAGATATTATTTTACCTTTTATGACTTCTTTCTGAATTTGCTGATATTTCCGGCATAAAGGTTTCAATGCATCTGTTTCATAGTACAATGGTCATTTTTACATACTTCTTTCCAAGAATGGTTTTATTTATTTATTTACTGAATCTTTCTGCTTATGTGTATCTTACCTTTCTTGCTAGAGTGTTTTTTGTACTAATTCAGATAGATCATCTGATTCACCAGGGACTTTTTATGTTTTTATTACAGGGCTTTGAATGAGGAGCTGCTTGATTGATTGATTATGAAAATTGAGGTTCTGTCTGTTGCTCTTTAATGAAAGATACAAAGAATTCGTTTGTCTCATTGGGATTTCTCAAATACCATGAGCGGTATATTTCTGGTATGCAGGTTAAAATGTCTCAATCTGCTTTTTGTATGTTATAATGAGGAGTGTATGCATTTCTGGTTTATTATTTAATAAGGATATTATGGAAAACGATCACTTGAGTAGGAATCACATTACAAGAGTTCCAATCTAGTTTGTCAACTATATTTGTTGAACAAAGGGTGACATCTATTGAGGAAAATGTTCCATGGGTTCTTGAGCAATACGATACTTTGTTGTCATTCAGACAACAGAGACACATAGTTCATCAAGTTTTCTATTTTTTCCATCTTTATCCTTGTGTAATATTGTTAGTCCCATATTGGATTATGTGTATTGAAATCTCCTACAATTAATATGATTCTTAATCTTTTATTATTTTCTGTAATATGTTTAAATCATACTTTTTATTAGGCTGGCTATATGAGTTAATAATATCAAACAAATTATTTTCTATTTTCACTGTTATTAAGCTGAAATTTGTAATCAGTGTAATCTATATCTACTCTGCCATATATCAGTTTATTACAGGACACATATTGCTGTTCCTAAATTCACATTTTCATTTTCCTCGATGTTGTGGCTAGTGCAGATATTTACCCATATTTGGAACAAATTTTCCAACGTTGTATACATATAATCACTAAGTCTGTTTCACTTATAAGTCGTTGGACTTCTCAAGTGCATTCTCTTTAATAATTATCCATTTATGTCTCCATTGAATTATATAACGATTGAATGGTGTAATATGAATGGTTAAATTATTCTAAATTATTTGAGCTGATTATTTTTTTTTTCTTAATTTGTTATAAGTTAATTTGTATTTTTGTAGGTCTTGATTCATTTTTTTTTTGTTTTTTAAGTTGACTTTCGTTGACTTACATTTTTACTATCTTGATATAATTTTTCCATTTTTATTTTTTTTAGAATATTATGTACAACACTGATATGTTTTTCTTTGTAATATTCTAAAATGTTCAGCACATTATGCAACCTTCTTTTTGTGATATTTGATGTTTGTTTTTTCCTTATTCCTATACCTCATGAAATTTCTGGCAGTGTTGGTTAGGCTTTTAGTTATAGTTTTATTTTTGTACATTGCTACAAAGCATTTACTACAACCATATGTATCTTCATGTTCATTAGTTTGTTGTTCCTTCTTGGTTTTTCTTGTGGTGCCTATAATTGGTGATGGGTCAATTTCTTTGCTTTCATCCGAGTTATCTATGTGTTGGTTTTCCATTTCATCTGAATTTTGTGATTCTACTCCTAGAGATATTATTGTTACTATGGAGACAGTGGAATGTTTGATTTAGTGCTGTTTCTGAACTTAAGCTTTTGGTGAGATCGGTGGGTTATTTATCTTTTTACAGCTTTGATTGTGGAATTAGGTGGGTCTTATCTAGTTGCCTCTTCCAAGCTGTGTTATCCGTTTATCACATTCTTGCGATTTTAATTCTTCTTTGTCTTTCTATGTCAATATTCGCATCTATTTCGGTAAGGAGGTAAATCTATTGTCAACTGTGATAATGTCACTGTTGTATGAAATTTCCATAGAAGAATTCTTTTGATCATGTAATTTTATGATATTTCTTTATTTTTATTGTCATTTACTTCAGTTTGGGTATTGTTTGGATTTTTGAAGTACTCGCATACCTAACTTTCTTAGTTAGGTCATTCAACTTCTCACTTTAGTTCTAACTTTGCTTTCCTTGATTGACATTCCAGTTCGTTCTTGTAGTAATTTAAGTTCGGTATTGTAATATAGAATGCACATGTTTTAGCTCGGCATGATGTTCTAGGCCAATTATGCATTTTGGTTGGCCACAGTCCCAGCGTGTTTTATGTTCTGGGAACTGCAATAGGCAATATCTGGGAAAAATTTTCTGCATATAATGGCTGTATGGCCATATTTGGTAACGGTTCTGTATTCCATGGGTTTGGGAACATAAGGTCTTAGTTCCCTGTTTAATCCCAGTATTTTAATTTTCAAGGGCAAGGTTTGGCCACTGAACTTTATTTTTGCTATCTTCTGATAGATTTATTTTGTCTTTACTGTTTAGGATCTCATATAGTTCGCAGTCTTCAACATTGCTGTATCTTTCTGCAATGAATCTAGAAATATTGATTTGTTTTTGTATTTCTTCTTCAGATTTCCCGTAATATCAATGTGCCTTGTACATCGTTCATTTTATCATGCCTTGTAACACTTATATTTATGTTCTGTTTTAATATTTTGATAATTTTCTGATTGGATTCTGGTCGTTGTTTCAACCAACCATTCCTTTTTTTTTAATTTGTCTTGTGCTCATCTCTTGTGATGGGCATCAGTTCAACAAGTAACTTTCCAATTTTAAGAAGGATATTTCTTGGTCGGCTTGTAAATTCAAAAACCTTGACCAGTTTGATTCTCCAAAAAGGAATCAAAATGGAACCAAGGCTGAGTCAGGTCTATACTTTCATTTATTCTTTTAGGCTCCAAAGGGCTGAAAAGTTTCAACTATTTGCTTCTTTTAGATAGGGACACAGGCACAGAAACATCTGGCTCAAAGAAGAATGGCTAGGTCTTTGACAATGCCAGGTCATTTTTTACAGGGGTATCTTTTCCTCGCATGGGTCATCAACATTTGGAGAATTTTCAGTCTTCAAAAAGTGCAAGGTGCAGAGGCCGTCATCTATGCCAAAAACAGTATCATCAGAGGGCCCAGGGTACTCTATTCTTGTTCTTACTATTCATAAAGAGCAAATATTAGGGAAAAAAACCCTGGAAAACTTTAAAAGATATCATTAGCTCAGGCTTATTCTGCCACTAATGGCACAAGCTTGAGCTGACTCCCAAATGTCCGCTCCCTACCTCCCCACAGGATGGCACAATCCGATTAGAGTGGCCCAAGTAAGCTAAATCCTGCTAACTAGGACTGAGAGTATTACAAGAATACAATCATCCCCACCCTAATCATCTTATGGGCAAACCGGATAGAATATCGAGAGTCCTATCCCCAGAGCTAGACCCCTCTGAATCCATGGCCCTGCCCCGCAGAATAGTTCCACCCTTTAGATATCGATCCTACCACAGTTCTACTATTTAGCTTCAGATATAAAACCCAATGCCAGTTATATCTTTTCCTATTTATCAGGTCCACAATTTTAGCAAAGTGGAAAATTCTGCAAAAATTAACTCAGAGGAATATAGAATGGTATATTGACACTTGACTTAAAACCTGGGAATAGATTTCAGCTCAAGAGCGCCCTCACCACATCAAGGTGGTCACAAATCGAGGGGGTCAGGAAGCACAGTGGTACCCTGAATACTGTTCATAGTATCATTTTTTTTATTTGTTATTTATATTTTTTATTGATAAACAATCTTCAGACTGACTTTTTGTTGTGGCTTCTATAAGCCATGTCATTTTTTTTTTATCTTTCTAGACGACATTTCAGTCATAAATAATTTTCCAACTTGAGTGCTGATATTTTTTTATCAGTTTCTAAGGATAGAAACCTTGACCAACTTCCACTCCCAAAGAGGGGGTCGAATCGAGTCAAGACGATATTTACTTTTTTTAGGTTTGCTCTGTACTGGAGGATAGGATTCCAAGGTAATTACACTAGGTTGTTTTTTTATATTTTTCTAAAAGTTTGACAGAAGAGATTCCACCGGTTGTCAACTGTGCCTAGTCGGTACCATTAAAGGGTCCAGGGTACTAGAATCTTTATTTCTACTTAATCATAAAGATTTGAGAGGAGAAAAAATTAACCTGAAAACCTTAAAAGATATCATCAGCTTTTCATGGAGTTTATTTTTTCCACCAGCACAAGTAGTGGGGCAGATAACAGAAAAATCGTGCAAATGATGATACAAGCATCAAAGGTGGCACAAGTGTCCTCCAAGGTATACTAATCAAATCTGCCTGATTGACCAACTGAAAATCCAAGATGGCGGTCATTTTCAAGATGGCAAAATAACCACCTGAAGCGAGATGCTTTGCTTAGAAATATTTGCAGTTGTTCGATTTGCATGATCTACGTGTGGATTCCTATGTTTTGAAGCTCGCTGAACTATATTTTCCTGTTTAAAAGCACTCTAAGACACATTTCTCAAGATGACAATTAAGATGTTTGTCTTTCTTTACATAAGTTTTGTTCCGGCTAGTACATTTTCAAAGTTATGCATACCGTGCTGCTGTTTCTCGATCTGTTACTGTTCACAGCAGCTGCAGGGTGATGTGCAGGGAAGCTCTGCCTGAGAGCACTTGCATCTTCCTTTGCAAACCTTCTCACAGGATCACTTTGTCAATTCTTGACAACTTGCTGCAATCGGAGGTAGTGTTGTCCAATGTATCTGTCATGCTTCTCCTTTGTGTGTCCACCCCCATTCAGCTGGACTGCTCATGTGTGGATTACAGTGGGCTGCCTGGCCCCAGATGATCCCAGCCTGGTAGGCTGCATGCTTTGCATGTTCTCTGAGGGCTGCCTGTGTTGGTGGAATTGAGTTGTACGGCTCTGCTTGCGGGCAAACAGATCTATTCTTGCTTCATCCACACCAGTGGCTGCGCTTGATCTGTCATACATGAGGACAACGGTAATCTTTCCAACCTCTGCATGTCAAGATCACGAATCAATGTTGGATGCTGGCTGAGATTGATGAATGTTTCAGTAATATCATCAAATACATTCCAAGTCTGCCATGCAGATTTCTTTGCTTTCCCACGGAAGGCAGACACAATGTCACATCCAGTAAATGCGCAAGAGGGGGATCCTCTAGCTTCTCAAGCCCAATTGCAGAAACTACCTCATGGACTGGAATCCATCACACATGGGCTCCTTGGCCAAAGGCAATCCACATTTCCTGAAGACCTAGTTTCTGGAAGGATGGCAGTACAGATATTGCTATGACTAGCACATCTGTGTCATTAGCCGTGATGATTATAGACTTGCTCCCGTCAGTTGTTGCATCCCTAGCGTGAACAAATATTCGACTGTCAGCTTCTTTGTGACAACATGGGGACACAGCATCCAGAGACTTCACTGTGTTGCTAACGGCTTCCTCTCCTTTTTGTGACAATGACTGTGCTTGTCGTTTCTGTTTCACACATCTTTTCGGCCAGGAAGTGAAACAGTTCAGTCTTCTTTGTTGCTGGGGTTACGATGAAGCTTTACAGTTTCCTGGTGTCCTGCTTCTTCCTGTCACTCTTCTTCTTCTGATTCCCTTTCAGTTTTTTACCTCGTCTCTGATTTCAGACTTGATTTCTTGTATACATCAAAGACTATGTCCACCTGCTTGTACTGAGCACCATAGGATTTCACCTTTGGGATGATGTCTTCTTTGGCATAGTCATTAAATGTCTTTGAATTATGGGAGGTGAAGCACTGATAAGTGCTGAGCTGCCAATGATGATTGTATCTCCCTTTGGTTCTCCCACTGGGACATTCACTTGCGTTTCAAGAATTTCAACCAGCTGTGACTTCTGAATGTATGAAGCTTGCTGCTGTCACTGAGAGATGCAGGGTATGACTGACTTTTGTGCTTGAAGAAATTCTGAGACGAACAGTTGCAGAATAACTGAGTCATCTTTAGACTTTCCTTAGAAATTCCTCAGCCTGTTCTTATTTGAAGAATAAAAAAGGGTTCTTCTCTTGATTGATAATAGAAAAACTTTCAGCTTTCATCCTCTAGCCCTTCATAAAATGATACAGGTGGTGATATGTGATGATATCTTGTAGGAAGACTGAAGGTTGCAGGATGGAGAAATAATATCCTGAGTCATGTTGCTTTATTCCATACAGCAAACAGGTAAACACAGAGAGGTTACTGCAAGGCACACAACTTGCGCCAAGAGAAACAGGATGAATAATCATGCGCACGTGCAGAGTGCAGATTCATGCGCATGCGTTAGCAAGAGACAATGTTCATGAAATAGCGAATGCATATACAATAATCCACAACAGGAACTGCCTCGCCGGTGATGTGTAGCTGCCATTTCTCAGCTAGAGTTGGCCCCAATGTTCTTTGTATCTAACACCATCAGGTCTGCTGATTCTTCTGGAATGGGTTACCCATCTCCTGCATCACTGCAGAGAGTGATTTAACCTCTTCAGTAGGTTATTCTCAGCACTCGGTGTCTGCTGCTGCATGTGGCACTCTTCATACTCAGACATTACGGCCTCATATCCAGCTAGTAGATCTATCAACTCAGGTCCAGCCACCATCCACTCACAAGTGCGCTGACGGGTTCTGTCAACTCAGCTGTTCCTCCGCCACCTTTGACTACTGCATTATTGTACTCATGCGCTGATCAATCGCCATGCCAGAGAATCTTCCCGACTTGTGGATGACGAAGTTACCATTGTGAAACTCCTTGGCCACGTCTGGATATTGTTGTTCGAGTGACATGATATCTCGGAGGTGAATCATGATCTACCAGGCATAGTTAACATTGTTATTTGCAAAGAAGTATGGCACCAGTTCTGAAAGTGCTTCACGCATACAAGTGTAAGTCTCCTTCTCTGGATGAGCGGATGAGGGTGAATCTCGTGAGTTCCATGTCCAGCACCAGGATTTCCTGTGTCTGGATGCTGCAAAATGGACACACTTTTACTGTGTAAAGATGTTTCAGCTGTGACCGCAGTCGGATTATGATCTATGTTGTCAACTGCTCCAGCTGTGAACAAATTCTTTCTCAAGACTGGGGGACAGATTACTCCATCTTCCACATACTGTGCAACAACTGCTTCTCCTAACTGTGCTGAGATTTCTAGGACTCGGTCATATGATATGCTGAACCCATTCTCATGGAGCATTTCAATTATTTGTTCTTCCTCACCGGCAAACACATACAGGCCCATGTGAGACTGCAAATGTGGCTCCTGGTCCTTGGAATGCCTGTGGATATCCGTTCCTTCCTTGTATTTGGCGAAGCAGTTCTGTAGAAGTTGTGATAGCAAAGTCTGATTGGCATTTTTCCATGATGGAGTTAGCATGATGCTGTCTGTAAATTCATGTTCGGATCATGCATACAAACTGAAGCAGTGACAGGCACAGCCCGTTCTAAGTCTTTGTCAGCAGAAAATAGCTGAAATTCGACTTCTAATGGAGCATATCTTTCTTATTATCCCAGCGGCTTTTGGTAGATGGACTTTCATCATAACGGGATGCTTCTGATAGGATTGAACCTACATCAGTTTCAACAGCCAACAAAGCTTCTCGTCCTTGGCGATTAGCTTGCAGTTGTGGAATGTGCAAAAGCAGTTGATCCTTCAGTTGAGTAGGATGAACATCAGGCGAGTCAACACCAAGCTGTTCCAGTCTCTGCTTGTAAAGCTGGTCAAATCAGCAGTTTCTTGAAAATCGGTGGCCTCTCTTTAATTTCAGCATTTTTCATCTTGCAGATGTAGTGACTAGTTCAGAGAAAGCAATTGGATATGCATCCTTCCAGTGTTCCTGTGCTTTTTCTTGCTCCCACACCCTTAGGTATGCCTGTTCTCGGTTATAAATGCCACTAACAGCAAGGTGATACTTCACTTGGCTATGACATCTCCTGCACTTAGTTTGGAGAAGTTTTTGTATCACTAAGTGTTTTGACACATTCATTTATTCTCCTATTCAATTTGCATTGTCATTGCTTCTAAGCTCCTCCCTTCAGTTTCGCAGAAGCATTCTTTGTTTTAGTTTCTGAGCTATGGAATCTCACTTCACTGCCCTCATCACTAGTACCTACAGTGACTTGCTCTTTTTCAGCTCGGTGTAACTTTGTGTTGCTGAACAGAAGCCTGCAACTCTCATGATACTGTGCCTTATTTTTTCTCAACGTTTCCTCTTTCCCAGAACCTTCGTCAAGTCTTGCAGGGTCTAGCTTTGATTGGTAGTACACTGAGGAGTGAAACAGAGGAATATTCTTTGCCAGGTTCATATATCCACCATCCCTCCTCTCTGGCAGGATTGGCCTGGGGAGATTTTAGATCTCTTCTTTCAACCTCCAATCTGTTTTCCATGATCGTCAGTTCTTCATTGGAGCGGGTGGGTAAAGCCTTGGCTACCACAAAGGTCTAGCGCTCGACTAGACCAGCCAATGAAGAGTTAGAGGAATTTATTTCTGGTGATAGAAATTCATTTCTCGTCATAATGTGGTTCGGATTCCACAATAAGCTGTAGGTCCCGTTGCTAGGTAACCAGTTGGTTCTTAGCCACGTAAAATAAATCTGATCCTTCGGGCCAGCCCTAGGAGAGCTGTTAATCAGCTCAGTGGCCTGGTTAAACTAAGGTATACTCTACCCCTCCATGATCGTCCAATAGAGTTCGTGATCCATGATTACGTATGACGCTCAGGTCGCAGGGCTTATCCTTTTACCACCCTGTACATGTACTAGTATAATAGGCCTCTTATAGTCCTGTAATATACACTAGGTGCTTTCCTCTATGGGATACAACTAGGTCCTTGCACTGTGCCATACACCTAGTCCGATCGTTCATCCAGTGTCATAAGTCCCATGCGATCTGTACACCATCCAGATAACTAAAACCCTGTTATCCTTGGTTCGGCTCTCCTGCGCTGGCATGTCCTGTCCATTCAGGTGTGGCTGCCTAACTGATTTGGGGTTGATTAGGCAGCATTTGGGATACTAGTAGGTTGTTGCAGTATGATGCCAACATAAATTTCCTACTTAGCTGACACTGAACCCCATGCTGAGTTTCACAGCAGTGATGTCACCAATGTGCCTTGGAAGTGCCTGACAATCACTCATTTAGTACAGTGATTTAATCATGTTATAAACTCGAAAATATACCCCAGCAGGCTTAAAAGCATAGGAATCCACACTTAGAAAATGCAATTCGGACAACTACAAATATTTCTAAGCAAAACATCAACTTCAGGTGGTTATTTTGGTGGCCATCTTGAAAAATGGCTGCCATTTTGGATTTTCAATTGGCCAATCGGGCAGATTTGATTAGTATCCCTTGGAGAACAATTGTGCCAAATTTGATGCTTGTATCATCATTTGCACGATTCTTCTAAAAAATTACTCTTATCTGCCCCACTAAAAGGAGAGCTGACTCCCAAATGCTGTCTCCACCCTACCCCATACAGGATGGCACAACATGATGAGAGTGGCCTACGTATGCAAACCACCCTAATCATGTTATGGGCAAACCGGATAGAATGCCACGAGTCTCTATCTCTGCACAAGATCCCCTGGAATCTGTGGTCCATTATTATTATTATTATTATTACTATTATTATTAAAAAACAGTTTAACCTGACCACTGAACTGACTATCAGCTCATAGCCGGCCTGGAAGGATTTGGATGAAATGACAGGTCTAGGCTAGAAGCTCAGCACTGTGATTCAAATAAGTCATTCAATATGGTGATGAAATGAAATGAAATGAAATTAAAACTACAATAGCAAAATAATGTTCTCATACTAGAACACACTCACACAATAAATACAAATATACTTCGTTTCATATATATTCACTAAAAAGGTTTACAAATTTAAAATAAATTTATTAAAGAATGAAAATTTAGTTTTTAAAATTCAATGTAATTCCTAAGGCTTTTCGTTTTTCATTATTTATTTATATTTTATCAATTAAATCACAGCTCCTCAAGTGAATATTAAAATCGGCATTACTCAAAATGTAGGAGATTCTGACAAAATTTCTTTCACTGATCTATTTCCAAAATTTAATAATCGCTGCAGGTTTTATTTTGGACATTCACACAATACATGTTTGACTGTTATCAACACTTTGCAATCTGGGCATTTGGGAGGAGGGCCACATGGACTGTTCATTAAGTGTCCATGTGTCAAACGAGCATGGCTTATTCGAAGATGTGTCAGAATTACTTGTGTGTGTGTGTCTTTCTAATACGATAACCTTATTTTCCAACACTGGATTTTATCTCTTTAATTTATTATTTTCAGGTTCTTCAATCCAGATATTTTGCCATTTACTTTCAATCATTATTTATATATCTTATATATAGTCACTAATAGGATGTCTACATTTGCTCTTGTCATGAACTGCTTCAGCTGCTCTATCAGCCTTCTTCATTTCCTTTAATCCCTAAGCATGGGCAGGATCCAACATATTTCCAATATTTTTTCCATTATTATACAATTTATGGAGTGAAAGCTTAATTTATTACAATATTATTTTCTTGATTATAGCTTTGAATGGCTTTTACAGCACTTGAGTCGCTATAAGTCACAAATGATTAAATGAGGCTTTCTTTTAATTATTTTTATGGCTGCTGATGATATTGACTTAACTCAGCTGTAAATACTGAGCCATTATTTGCAGAGAGGACTGATATTTTTTGTCAGGATACTGCAGTATATCCCACTCCATATTGCAGACTTAGATCCATCGGTGTATATTGTGTAATGGAACTTTTCCGATTATATGTTCTAGTGTATGTTGTCTATGGCAAATTTAGGTATATGAATAACTTTAGATTATATGTTCTACTGTATGTTGTCTATGGTGTTCTGGGGTGTAAGGAATAACTTTTTGATAAGTATTTTAAGGTGTGCACAAATTCTGCATTTTTTTTATTCTTTTGTCCAAGGAGGAGGTAATTTTAATATTAAAGGTAACTGTATAATTTTATTTAGCAACTCAAACAATCTTCTAGCTCTAATTGGGGAAAGGGGTGATGATTGTTTATAAACACACTTAATCCACTAATTTTTGGTTGAGAATCATTTGTCTGAATTCTCAGAGCGCTCTTTATTGTTACTAGCTCTCATTGGAGAGACAGAGGTAGTTCACTACACATTCAACTTGTAAAGACGTTAGTGATGATCGAAAACTTCCTGAACATATTCTAATGCCAAGCCATATTTACTTCCATAATCAATGATAGACAGCAGTTTCTTTTATACAGCACAGTAAGGGGGTATGTCTATCGGCTACCCAAGTAGTGTTCGATAGTTTTTGTCAGTATGTTGTCATTAGTTTCATTTAGATAAATACTTTGTCTTTTTTATATTTTAAATTTTTGTTTAAATATTGTATTCAGGTATTCAGAATGAGATTGTTTTTCCTCCTTTCCGGTGGTACGCTTGTTAAGCATGATATTTAACAACAGTTTTTCTTTACATGGTTTGTAGGTGTGTATATTCTCCCACTCTCCCTGTGTGGTAGAGGGCTTGTAGCTACTGTTAGAGAGTAAAGTTAGTCTGTTTCTGGATCTTACAGAGTTGCTGAATTTGTTGCCGCTTGTTGTTGGTACCTGCTTGCTGGTCGTGGCAGCCCGATTATTCTGGATCCAATTTTGCCCTGGAGTTGTGATTTAGCTGCCCTTTATCCTTCAGTACCACTGATCCAGTATCACTGTCGTGGACCTCTTTGTCCACGGTAATATAATTATCAATTGATTAATAATATGTTATCACAACCTCTAGTACACTGCCGACATATTTCGTGCACCTATTCTTTATCTATTATTCACCTCTGCCCGAGTGGATCCTATGACACCCCGCTACCGGGAGATTCTCCCAACTTTTGGGAGGAATTCATTAACCACTGAGGAGTTGTTTGTGTATTGAATTTAGTGTATTTGTTAGGCTGTTCTGTCTTTCTGATCATCTCTACCTTTCTGAACCCCCTTATATTTGAAGAGTGAGTGTGTTGTTGTCCATCTTTAGTCATATAAAAGTGCTGGTTTTTGTTATTTAAGCTAAGAGTATACATTTTTCTATGTATACTGAGGTTCAGGTGTAACTACTGTCTGGAGATTTATGTATTAAATATTAATATTTTTCTAACTGTTTTTATATCCCCCATAATTAATTTTGGCACACATTGTTATTCTTATTTAGCTATTCCACTGATTGTGGACTTGGCTGGTATCTAAGTGAACACATTTGGTAAGAGAAATTCCTTTTTAGTGACTGTCAAGGAAGGAAGTCACAGATTGGCGACCGCGACAGGATCTTTCATTCCTGTAGTTGTTCACTTGTGTGCAAAATTAATTTTTGGGGTCTTGTTTGGGCAACAGTTCTACACCTTTCTTGTGTATACATTTTGGAAGTATTGTTTGATGTGATTTTTCATTCACAATGAGGTGTCTAATACAATGGTGCTTTGAGTGGGAGATAGGTGGCAAGAGAAGTTAGCAGATTTGAATAGGGGAGGCTTTAGAAAAAGTGTTGGATCATTTGAAATGGATGATGTATCTATGAAGAAAGGGTTGTCATGTTACAAATTCACGAGTGTGTCAAAAATGTAAAACCAGGTGGTGACTGGGGAGGGTTAACCAGGTACTAACAGTGGAAAATGTTGGATAAGCAAATCGAGTTGAAAACTTTGGAATTTAACATAGAAAAGTTTAGGTGAGGAGAGAGAAAAGGATAGGACGCCATGAAACTGGCAGGAAGGATTTGGATTTCCTTCCTCATTCTCCTTCCTCCGTAAGTCTGTAATGCCTGCTATAGATTTTAGTACAGGCTTTGAAATTTGTACCCACTTTTTCAGGAATGTAATGTTCTGAGTTTTTCGTACCCTTTGAAAGCATGATCGCTGCAAAGTTGCAGTGGTCACGGGAATATTTAGACCATCCTCTTACCCAAAGCAAGCTAATAGGTAGGGTCCAGAAAGTTTATGTGACCTTAGGTGAAACCTTATTTTCTGACTATGAAAATGTTAAAGCCATTATCCTAAAGGCTTATGAACTTGTTCCAGAAGCTTATCATCAGCGTTTTAGAAATTTACAAAAGATAATGAACAAACATTTGCAGAGTCTGTTAGAAAACAGTTTTATAAAGACTGGTTCAAACTAAAGAAGTGGATGATTTTGACAAGTTGAAAGAGTTATTCTTAGTAGAAGAATTTAAGCGGTAAAACAGATAAACTAAAGGTACATTTAGAATAGTTGAAAATAGATATGTTGCAAGAGGTTGCTATTGCCAGTGACGAATACTATTTGTCGCACAAACATGAACTAGTAGGAGTAGGGACAAACATAAAGCCTGGATGGGCTAGGACAGGCCATAGTAATAATTAAAATAATACGAATCCACAGAGAAGACAAAATAATAATAATAATAATAGTTTTTCTCTCAACAGGGATAAGAGAGGTGTTAGTAGTTATGACCCAGAGAAATTTAAGAATATGACTTGTTTTTATTGTAACAAGAAGGGGGACATGAAGAGTAGATGTTTCGCTTCAAGAAAGTGCACAGGGGTCAACAGGCCAGTAATGGGTGTAGGAAGAAGGAAAAAGAACCCATCACAAGCAAGGGACAGAGGACCAATGACTATCTGGTTGTTTTGAGAAATTCTTGTCTCAAGGTCATGTTCCCACCCACGAATCTGTCCGGTTATAGACGTATACGTATTTTGCGACACGGTGTGGGTACAAACGTTAATTTTGAGAAAGGCTCAGATTTTGTCCTGAGCTGTGAGGAATTTGTCTGGTTTCGATTAGGGAGTCACAATTTCTGGGCAATTTTCATTTGAAATGTCCTTCTTTTCAGGTATGTTGAAATTGGCCATAGCGAAAAAATTATGTTACGAGGTAGATATAGAGTTAGAAGCGATGGGCCTATAAGAGCCAGACTTGTCCAATAATAATAAATCCCGAAGTAGCAGTGGTTACTCGTTCTAGAGGCCAGAGCGTTGACGCTGCAGAGTCAACAAATAGATGTAGATTTGAGTAGCTTAGAACGTAGTGGTAGTAGTAATGTAGTTGTAGAAGATACCAACATTGTAAAGGACATTCCAAATTGGACAAAGGGAGAGCTAATTAAAGCTCAGAAACAAGAATTCCGGGACCTTCCTATTGAATCAAGCGAGATGGATGATTTGACAATCCCAAAGTTAAAAATAATGAACAACATTCTTTATAGGTTGAATAGGCATAGAGAGGCTGGTAACAGTGTACATGAACTTGTAAAACAAATAATGATCCCTTGTGTTCACAGGATTGGCTTGATGTCATCGGCATAGCGGATAATGGTTTGGTGTGGGTCATTTGGAATCTTTACAAGACGGCTGGGGTATTGTCAAGATTAATGGCCCAAATTGAAATCTGATGTGACTTGCAGTGATTGAGTATATTTTCACTATAATGGATAAAATGTTCCGTTATCTAGAAGCCATTCCCCTATGTTCCATTAGCATAAAAATATTTGAGGTGTTAATCAATTTTTTCACTAACTTTGGGATGCCTATGGTGATTCAGTCTGGACCGTATACAAACTTTGTTAGTAGATATTTTAAAGAGAGAATGGCAGAGTTGGTATTAAACATGTGACTTCATCTCCATATCATCCAGAGTATCAGGTGCTCTGGAGAGGTTTCATCAACTCTAAAACGATGATTAGAAAATATTGTTGAAGTCACGGTACTGAGGGGACATTGGCCAGTGTGTTCGTGGTCCTCTTTGATGTTGTAAGAGTCATAGGAAGGTGATATTCTGAGATTAATTTGTTAGACTACATGACTAATTTGGGTGACAAAATGATGAAGGCTTGTGAATTTGCCTCTGAGGATTTGTTGAGCAGTCAGAGAAGAATTACGTACTTCTTTGACAGGAGGACCAAAACACGTAACTTCGCTGAAGGCGACAAGGTATTAGTGTTATTAATTTTACCTGGTAATTCATTAAAAGCTTCTGCTCTTCAGGTCCCTGAAGATTTTGAAAAAAGTTAGCAAGGTCAATTATTTAGTGAAACCTCGAGAGGAAACTTTTTCAACTTTGCCATATCAATATGTTAAAGGAATAAAGTCATTCCAGTGACAACAGTTGGGGATGTAGTTAAATGCAATAATAACCTTTATTCTGTTTCAGAGGAAGAAGTTAATGAGGATAAATTTGGTAATGATGGTAATTTGCCATCAGGTAGTAAGAATTCTTTGGAAAACTTTGATGGTTCAGTTTCTCATTTAAGCTACGAGAAAAGTAGGTCTCTGAAAAAGCTGGTGTTCGGTTATAAGGAATTATTTTTAGATGTAGAGCATGACGTGGATGTTGGTAATGCCACGCCAGTGAAACAATCCTCATATAGATTAAATCCTTTCAAGAGTGAAGTTGTTGCTAAGGAGGTGGAATATACTGTATGTTAAGACACGGTTTGATCAAACCAAGCAAAAGTCCATGGTCGTTACCTGTGGTGTTGGTTAAGAAACCTGATGGAGAGTTTCGTATGTGTTTCGACTATTGAAAGGTAAACGGGGTTACAAAATCCGATAGCTATCCTTTGCCACGGATAGAAGATTGTACAGATCGCATGGTGTCAAAACATATAAGCAAATTTGATTTATAAAAGGTTATTGGCAAGTTCCTTCGTCAAACGAGCGAGGGCCTTGTCATTTTTCATGACACCAAGGGTTGTTTCAATGTCAGCGTTATGCCATTTGGTATAGGCGCAACGCCGCCGCCACTTTTCAAAGGTTGACGAATATGTTGGTGTAAGATTTAGAAGGGTGTGGTTTCATATTGATGGCACTGCTATTTATATAGTGTGACGACTGGGAGACTCACTTGAAACGCAGTATTAAAGCCTTGTTCAAAGTGGTGAAGAAAGCTGGTCTGGTGGTTAACGAAGAGAGGAGTTTGCAAAAGCGCGTCATATACTTTAGGTCATGTAGGGTAATGTTAAGAGAAGCCTAAACAGGTCAATGTGGAGGCTATTTAGAAAATTTCTATCCCTATGTGTAGGAGGGATGTCAGAAAATTCTTAGGTTTGGTAGGTTACTACCATAGATTTGTGAAAAAATTTCTTGACATTGCTGATCCACTCCTAAAAAAAGAAGGTAATGTTTACCTGGGCGAATGCCATGCAAAAGACATTTGAAAGTCTCAAAAATACACTTCTTAGTTTCCCGATATTGAGGGCTCCAAATTTTGACCTTCCTTTTTTCACTTGCCACCGACACAGGTGATGTTGGTGTAGGAGCGGTCTTGTTATAGAAGGACAAGCAGGGAGTTTCTCACCCTGTTGCGTACTTCTCAAAGAAGTTAACTCCCACTCAACAAAAGTATTCAATCGTTGAATAAGAGATACTTGCACTGATATTGGCAGTCACTTTTCCATTTATCTTTCTTCCACAGCTACCCCTATTAAGGTCCTAACAGACCACAACCCGCTGACCTTCCTCAACAGGTACAAAAATAAAAATCAGCAGCTTTTGCGCTGGAGCCTTATGCTGCAAGAATGGGGTCTGGAATTTACGCATATCCCAGGAAAAGACAACGTTGTAGTAGACGTTCTCTCATGCACTGTTGAATAAAAAGGTCTGCAGTGGGTCATACAGCTAATAAGGTAGTATCTGTATTGAATAAGATTGAAGAGTACTAATAATAATTTTTCTTTGCAGGAATAGAGGTAGTTATTTCAGCAAAGGATGTAGTAACAGGTTAACAGTAAATATTGCGGGGAGAGGATGGCACTTGTTATTTACATTTTGGTCACGGTGTTAGTTTTCGAAGATTGGTGGATTGTGGTTCGCTACGTTAGTATCAAGAGTGTTCATTTACTAACACTCGTACGGTCGACATGGGCAGAACACAAGGTGTTCTTGGCCTGGGTTCATGCTCCCTTTTGATATAATAATTCTTATGAGTATGATAATGTAAGGTTTAAAGAGGTGACATAGAGGTATAATTATTAATAAAAAGTTTGGTTACTGGAGTTGGGTAAATGCCTCGAGGTTGTATATATATGCATAATATCACATTAGGTTAAGGTTAAAGGTGCAGGGAAATATGATTCTCATGGTCAGAATATTGCTGCTGCATTATTTTAAGAAAGGTTGATGGTGTAATATTATGTGTCGTGAAATGAATACTTAAGTATGAGGGTCACTATAAAGGTAAAAGTCGTACCTTCCATAGGTACGGTACACCAATTATGAATATCTGGTGGTTTTAGGGACCTGGTATAATGAGGTTTAGGTTCTCGGTGACCTACTGTACTATGGTCTCGGTGATTAATCTGGTGGTTAGGGTACTGGTCGGGTTATTCTGTGTTTCTAGGCATAACTACGTTTCACGAATTTTTTTTTGTGTTAGGGTTGCACAGGGGAAATCTGTGTTGGTTTTCTCTGTGTCGTTCAGAATAGGTGTAGGTATTCAGTAGGACAGTTTTAATGTAATTAAGTGTGTGTTATCTTTGTGATATAGACAGAACTATTGTTCGCTGAACATTTTTACAATGAGTGATGTGAATCACAAAGTGGAGCAATTTTGAGTGTGAGAAAATAGTTATGTCCTATGAACCATTATGTGGAACCCAGATTAGAGCAGTGGATATGGCTCTGTAGTGTTTTTTTTTTTTTTTTGAGAGTCCTGAGGAGCTCTGAAGTTAAAAATTTACGTGGTGGTGGATTTTCGAATTGTTCTGTGTTGCTAATCTTCTATGGTGTATTAATATACTTAGTGCTTTTTTTCTTTGTCAGCTGCCTCATTGTGATCTTACCACCCCATCCGCCCTCTTTCTTTGCTTTGTGTATTATTATAACATGTATGTTTTGTTGCCTTTGCAAATATTTTATTTTTGCCATTATCAACTTTTAGATGCTTATTTCACATTTTTGACATTACGTTGTAAATCTGAATTAAGAGTTAAAGTAATTTCAAATTTTTCATGTTTTGAAAAATTTTTCTTTCTGTTGAGAAGGTGTCACTATGTTGTCATTAGTTTCATTTAGATAAATACTTCAATTTTTTATATTGTATTCAGGTATTCAGAATTAGCTTGGTTTTCCTCCTCTCCGGTGGTACACTTGTTAAGCATGATATTTAACAACAGTTTTTCTTTACATGGTTTGTGGGTGAGTATATGGCCCCTCCCACTCTTCCTGTGTGGAAGCTACTGTTGGAGAGTAAAGTTAGTCTGTTTCTGGATCTTTGCCAGAGTTGCTGAATTTGCTGCTGCTTGTTGTTGGTACCTGCTTGCTGGTCGTGGCAGCCCGATTATTCTCGGATCCACCTTGCCCTGGAGTTGAAGATTTAGCTGCCCTTTATCCTTCAGTACCACTGATCCAGTATCACTGTCGGTGGGACCTCTCTTGTCCACGGTAATATAATTATCAATTGATTAATAATGTGTGATCACAGTCTCTAGTCCACTGCCGACATATTTTGTGCACCTATTCTTTATCTATTATCCACCTCTGCCCGAGTGGATCCTATGACACCCCGCTACCGGGAGATTCTCCCAACTTTTGGGAGGAATTCATTAACCACTGAGGAGTTGTTTGTGTATTGAATTTAGAGTGTATTTGTTAGGCTGTTCTGTCTTTCTGATCATCTCTACCTTTCTGAACCCCCTTATATTTGAAGAGTGAGTGTGTTGTTGTCCATCTTTAGTCATATAGTGTTGTTGTCCATCTTTAGTCATATAGTGTTGTTGTCCATCTTTAGTCATATAGTGTTGTTGTCCATCTTTAGTCATATAGTGTTGTTGTCCATCTTTAGTCATATAGTGTTGTTGTCCATCTTTAGTCATAGTGTGTTGTTGTTCATCTTTAGTCATACAGAAGTGTTGGTTTTTGTTATTTAAGTTAAGAGTGATTGTTATTCATTTTTCTATGTATACTAAGGTTCAGGAGTAATTTGTCTGGAGATTTTTGTATTAAATATTAATATTTTTCTTACTGTTTTTATATCCCCCATAATTAATTTTGGCACACATTGTTATTCTTATTTAGCTATTCCACCGACTGTCGACTTGGCCGGTATTTAAGTGAACACATTTGCTAAGAGAAATTCTTTTTTAGTGACCGTCAAGGAAGGACGTCACATTTTTTAATTAGGTTTAATGCTCTTTTACATTTTGATTTCATGTATATTATGTGGGCTTTCCAGTTCAAGTGAGTATCAAATACTAATTCTAAAAATTTTGCTGTTTGGCCAATTGGTATGGAATGATTTCTGAATATTAAATCTATTTCTTCACCTTTTTTCCGCTTTTTATTTTTATAAAACAATACAGCTTGAGAATTTTATATAGAAAAATTTGAAGTCTACAAATGAAGCCCATTCGTCTATTTTTATTATAGTTTTATTAATGATTCGCTCTGCATGTTTTATGCGAGAAGCTGAATGATATATGGCAAAATCATCCATATATAAGTTACTTTTAATTCTGATAGGTAGATTATTACCGATATCATTTATTGCTAAAGTAAACAGTGTGCCACTAAGTACGCTTCCTTGTGGAACACCATTTTCAAGTGGAAATGTACTTGACAATACATCACCAATTCTCACTTGAAAAGTGCGATTTGTCAGAAAGTTTTCGATGAACCTAGGTAAATGTCCACGGATGATGTTTTCATGTAACGTTTTTAATATTGCATATCTCCATGTAGTATCATATCGATTTTCAACGCCAAAAAAGACGGCTAGAGTCATTTATTTCGTTCAAATCCTCTTCGTATGTGGTCATCCAAGGTAGACAGAGAATCCAGTGTAGATCTGTTACATTGTGACCTGAATTGAGTGGGACTCAAAATTTTATTTTCCCGAATGTGCCAAGTTGGTCAAGCATTTACCATTTTTATAGTAATTTGCATAAACAACTTGTTAGAGAAATTGGTCTGTAATTGTTTACATTACTGGGATCTTTTCCAGGTTTGGGGATAGGAATAATTGTAGCTTTATGCCATTCATAAGGAAATAAATTTCGAAGCCATAAGTGGTTACAAAACTCTAATAAGTATGTCTTTGCCAAAGGTGCTAAATGGCAGATCATCTCAAAACAAATATTGTCACCTTCAGGGGCAGATTCATTGCTGTTCAACAGAGCAAATTCCAACTCTTCCATATTAAATTTTCTATTGTTTCAAAATTTATTGTTATTAATTCTATATTTTTTCTTTGTTCGAAAATGCTCATCTAAGTTACTTCTGCTAAATTTTCTCCTATTACAATAGTTATTTCTTTAGGATCAAGTATTCTTTTCTCTTCTTTTATTATGGCATGTCTAGGTGGTTTAAAATGGGTACCATTTATTTGCCTGAATTTTTCCCATATTTTTTGTATGGGAGTATTATTAGAGATCTGATACATTTTCCTCCATGAAATGATTCTACCTTGAATTACTTCTTTTAAATTTTCCAGATATTTTGTTGCATAGAGGTTTAATGTATCAACTTCTAATAATAATATAGTAATTTTTTGTAAAGTTCCTTCTAATATCAACGATGTTTTGTTTATTTTACTGAACTTTCAAATTATCTAATCGCCTTCCAATCTGGTGTTTTATTTTTATTAATTCTGTTAGTTTTTCAGACCACCATGGGACTTTGTGTTTTGTTGGATGAGATTATGATTTTGGTATTGCTTCATCAGCAGGATTTTTAATGAAATCAACATGAAATCTATTTGTTTCATTATGACCTTGTAAATATTCAAATGGTGGGATATTCCTAGTGTGGAATTCATATAGCTCCCAGTCTGCTTTATAAATATTATATTGAGGTTCATGCTTGGAGGGATTATTTTGTAATAATGAAATTAATATTGGGAAATGATCACTTGTATATAAGTCGTCAATTGTATTCCAATCCAATCTGTCTACTATGATTGTTGTATACAGAGTTAAGTCGATTGAGGAAAATATTTCATGTGTTTTAGAAAAATATGTGCTGATTTCTTTATCATTCATACAGCATATTTTATACGAATCTATGAAATTCTATTTTACTTCTTGTTCTATTTGAGTTTGTACAATTACAGTCCCATATTGGGTTGTGAGCATCAAAATCACCTACTATTAATGTAGGCCCTTTGGCATTGTTAAATAATTAAGTCTATCAGTGCCGTAATTTTTGTAAGGTTGGTTGTATAAATTATAAATTACATAATTACCGTTTTCTATTCTTATTCTAATACTCGATATTTGCAGGTCAGTAAAGTTTACAGGTACTTTGTCATAACATACTTTGTTATGCAGATATATAGCAGCACCTAAAATTCCTTCTTCCTCTCTAGATGTAGATGCTAAGGTATATGTACCTATTGTTGATATTGTTTTGTTGACATGTTGTAAGCATAATTTCATTGGTTCATATTCTTTTAGTAATCTTTGTATTTCTCCTAGGTGTAATCTGGTCTGTAGACCATTTACGTTCCACTGTATAATAAAACTATTGAAAATATCATGTTACAGCGGTCGATTTTTTTTTCGAAATTTGTTTTTCTTTATAATGTACTAAGTACTCAATGCATATGCAACTTTTTTCATGGGTACACAAATCCATGGTTTCTTTTTCCTATATTTCATAAAATTTCTTATAATGTTTGTTAAACCACCTTTTGTTATGTTTTTATTATTGCAAGATTCAACGAAACAATAATTACATCCACATGTATTATCATGTATATTTCTTTTTTTATTTGTTCTTGTGCCATACTGGAGATGGAGTAATCTTTTCTCGTTTGACATAATCATTGTTATCTATGGTATGGTTCTCTTTCACTTCAGTGTTTTGGATATCTGCCTTGATAGGTTTAACTATTATTTTAGGAGATAAAGGTATATTCTTAGCCTGTTCTTGTTTTTGTTCTTTCTTCATATCCTTTGTCTTTGGTTTAACCGATGCTTCTCTAATAATGGTTGGTTTCTTCGTTTTGGGTGGTGTTCTCTCCAAAGGCCTCTTTTGATCTTTAATTTCCAGTCCATCACGACCCTCCTCTGGTTACTTCCGTAGTAGCATCCTCCTGTGTTTCTATTTACATTAATATTTCAAATGAATTGTTGGATAAAATATTATCCGTCTCATTTGTACCTGTCACTTTATTCTTTACTATTTTAGTTTTTATTTCTAAAGTATTAATTATTTTCTTGATATTTACTTTTCTGTGCTCCGATGTTTCTATCTGTATGCATTTTTGTTTCATACTGGTTCTTGTTATTGAAGAGTATGTACGTTTCTTAGACGGCTTGAATTCCTCTCACTTTTAATTCCAATTTAGCTTGTTTTACAGACATTCCAGCTTTTTATTGTAATATTTTTAACTGTATTGCATATATAGTACATACATTCTTTGGACCTTGCATGATGGTTTTGCCCACAGTTTATACACTTTGGTTCACTGCACTTCCATTGTGTGGCATGTTCTTCAGATCCACAATACTCGCACACAGGTTCACTTCGACAAAATTTTTTCGCAGTTTTGGGACATATGGTCTTACTTCTCTGCTTTGGCCTAAATTTTTATTTTCTGAGGTAGGTCTTGACCTTCAAAACTAATTTTTGCTATTTTTAATATTTGTTTATTCATCTATTTACTTGGCAGATCATATAGTTCACAATCTTGTACTTTAGGGTATCTCTTTTTAAGCGAGTCTAATGGTGTATTCTTTTCAACTTGCTCATTATTATTCCCAGGAAGTATAATGGTACCCTGAATACTGTTCATAGTATCATGTTTTTTTTATTTTTATATTCATGTTATCTATATTTTTATTGATAAATAATCTTCAGACTGACTTTCTGTTGTGGCTTCTATAAGCCATGTCTTTTCTTTTATCTGTCTAACGACATTTCAGTCAAAGAATGTTCAACTTGAGTCGAAGTCAGTCAAGGTTGGGTCAAGATGATATTTAATTTTTTTTAAGTTTGCTCTGTACTGGAGGATAGGGTTCCAGTGTAATTACACTAGAATGTTTCTTGGATTTTTCTAAACAGAGGTTGTCATAGGAGGAGGCTCTGTAAGTCGTCAACTGTGCCAAGTCACTACCAACAAAAAGTCCAAGGGTACTCGAATCTTTATTTCTACTGATCATAAAGATTTAAGGAGAAAAAGAAAAATTAAACCTGAAAACTTTAAAAAGACACCATTAGCCCTTCATAAAGTTTATTTTTCCACCAATGGCACAAGTGAGAGCCGACTCCCAAATGTCCACATCCCTGCCCTACCAGACAGGGCATGGCACAACATGATTAGAGTGGCGCTAGTGTAAGCCAAAAACCGCTTGCTAGGACTGAGAGTATTACAATAATACAATCATCCCCACCCTAATCATATTATGGGCAAACCAGATAGAATGCTGAGAGTCCTATCTCCAGAACCAGAGCCGCATGGAATCCGTGGTCCACCCCTAAAGAATAGTTCCGCCCTTGAGCTATCAATCTGGTATCTCTCAGGTCCGAACATTATCGCGTAGTTGATGGTCCTGCCACAGTTCCCACTATTTATCTTCGGATATCAACCCAATCCCAGCTATGATATCCTTTCCTATTTACCAGGTCCAATAAATTTCAGCAAAAGTGGAAAATTCCACAAGAATTAATCCACAGAAAAATATAATCATATATGAGACTCTTGGACTCCAACCCGGGAACAGATTCCTGGGGTTCAAGAGCACCCTCACCACGTCAAGGTGGTCCCAAGTTGAGGGGGGACAGGGGATGGCACAACATGATTAGAGTGGACCAAGTACACCAAACCACCTTGCTAGGACTGAGAGTATTACAAGATTACAATCATCCCCACCTTAATCATATTATGGACAAACAGGATAGAATGATGAGTCCTATCCCCAGAACCAGACCCCCCTGGAGTCCGTGGTCCAACCCTAAAAAATAGTTCCGCCTTTGCGCTATCAATCTGATATCTCTCAGGTCCAAACATTATTGGACAGTTGATGGTCCTACCACAGTTCCCACTATTTAGCTTCGGATATAAACCGATTCCAAGTTATGATATCTTTTCCTATTTAAAAGGTCCAATAAATTTCAACAAAAGTGGAAAATTCCACAAAATTAATCCAAAGAAATATATAATGATAAATGAGACTCTTGGACTCAAACCCAGAAACAAATTCCTGGGGTTCAAGAGCTCCCCCTCACCACGTCAAGGTGGTCCCAAGTCGAGGGGGGCGAATCTTGAAAGACTATCAACTTTTCCTGGAATCCATTTCTCTAATTAAATCCAAAGCCAGTGAAAGCTAATTCCCTAATGTCCACTCCTTACCATACAACAAGAGGATGGCACCACTATAGTCAGTACGGCACAAACGGGTCATACTTGCTTGACTTGACTGAGGGCATTGCAGGAATACATCCCCACCCTTATTATGTCAGCAGGCAAAGTGCAAAGAATGCTGAATGTCCAGCTGCCAGGAAACAACTCATCCCATGAATTGATAGGCCAACTCTAAAGGATAGTTCTGCCATTAAGATATTACTCAGGTCTAAACATTTTTGTGAAGGTAAAGATCTCATGCAGCTCCCACTACCTTTGAAAATGGAATTCAATCCCAGCAACAGTATCATTGAGAAAATAATCATGCTAAAGAAACAAGGAATTTGACAGGTTTGACAGAAAAGTAAATTTTACAAGTGCAATTGGTGGCAAACACAACAGGTTCACTTTGAAGTGATTCTTAATAGGGGATAGACAGTAAGATGAGAGAAAGCTGATAAAATACTAAAGATGTTGAGGTAATACTAAAAGGAGAAATATGGGAGCTATGTAGATTTGAACTGGGGGAAAAGAGATTCCCCTTGTTCAAATATCTTGCTCATCGCCATCACATGATTTCAGTATAAACTATATAAATTCTACAGTGAAATCATGTGACTTCTACATGACATTCTCTTACTGAGAGGGTTGGGGACAGACATTGGACTGTCCTTATACTGCAGCAATAAAACCTACAATTATGCCAGTTGGATGCTACATTCAATCAGCGAAGAAATAATAGACTGACATCTCAGGTAGTCAAGGAAGCTAAGCTGAAACATCATGATTGGCGAACTCACCATTAGTGCAAGTACTTACCAGGTAAATACCAAACCCTAATTCTTAGGTAGATCAACAGTTTTGGCTAGCATCACTGTGTTCAAGATCGTAAGTTAACAGTAAAATAAGAAATTTGTTTATGTTAGAACAAGCACAGAATTAAATAACTAAAAGACATATCTGATCTATATGTGCATAAACATTTGATATTCAAAATATCCTCACGGTAAAAAAGAACTACATTAATTTACATAACAAAACTTACTATACAACTGCTCATCAACACTGCTTTCAGAATCTGATATGTAGAGAATATAGGAACTACTAGATTCCATGCATGCGCGTTCAAGGCATTGCTGACATTGTAAAGGAGATCTAAATGGACCTCTTGGGTATCCTAAAAAGAAAATACAGAAGCTTAACATTTTACATTCATAAACTTAAGGAGAACAGAATAATTGGCAAAAAAAAAAAAAAATCAGATTTAAGCACATAACTAGAAAAAAATTAAAATTCTATGACCCAAGATGTTTCTTCTGCCAGATGGATAGATAAACAGTTTTATGGTTTTCAATTGTATAAATCAATCAATAAAACTGTAGTGCACCTAGGAGGCTCATCAAGAGCGGTGATAAGAATGGAAAAATATGAAAACAAGAATGTGCAAATTATTACGGGGATGAATCACTGTTAAAAAACATATTGTTAAAACTCACACAAGTATAACCATTATGGATAATCATAGTCATAAATTTATAAAAAATAAATTCATTACAAATAACTGATTTAAATTTTAAAATAAAAAATTCTTTCACAAAAGTCATGAAGAGTTCAAGTACAAGCACTTCACCCAAAGTCTTAGCTCTTGTTACTTTTAGTATTATTATTAAAACAGTTTAACCAGAGCACTGAGCAGACCAGCAGCTCTCATAGGGCTGACCTGAAGGATTCGGATGAAATGACAGGTCTAGGCCAGAGGTCTAGCCTAGCGATGGGACCAAATAGGTCATTATGGTGGTGAATGAATGAAAATGGAATTAAAAACGGCATAAAGGCATACGCTCTCATACTAGAACACACTCACACAATAAATACATTTATACTCACTAAAAAGGTATATTAAAATTCAGAATAAGTTAAGTAACGTTTTAAAATATAGTTGTTTTAAGTCATCACACACCCTAAAGGTTTTCGTATTTTTATTATTCAATTATTTTTATATTTTATCAATTAAATCACAGCTAATCATGATCATTAAAACTGGTATTACTGAAAATGTAGAAGATTTTGACAAAATTTCATTCATTGGTCTACTTACAAAATTTGATAATCGCTGCAGGTTATATTTTGGACATTCACACAATACATGCTTGACTGTTACCAACACTTTGCACTCTGGGCATTCGGGAGCAGGGCCATGTGGACTGTTCATTAAGTGTCCATGTGTCAAAGAAGTATGGCCTATTCGAAGATGCGTCAGAGTTACTTGTGTGTGTGTGTGTGTCTTTCTCTCTGATATGATGAAGTCCATTTTCCAACACAGGATTTTATCTTTTTTAATTTATTATTATCAGGTTCTTCCTTCCATATATTTTGCCATTCACTTACAATGATTGTTTTTATATATCTTAAATAGCCACTAATAGGGGTGCTTACATTAGTTCTTGTCATGTGGACGACTTCTTTAGCTGCTTTATCAGCCTCTTCATTTCCTTTAATCTCTACATGGGCAGGGATGCAACATATTTCAATATTTTTCCATTATTATACAATTTATGGAGTGAAAACCTAATTTCTTGTACAATGTTATTTTTTGGATTGTAACTTTGAATGGCTTCTATAGAACTTCTGGAGTCACTATAAATCACAAAATTATTAAATACGGCTTCTTTGATTATTTTTATGGCTGATGGTATTGCACATAACTCGGCTGTAAATACTGAAGCATATCCCACTCCGTACTGAGACTTAGATCTGTCTATGTATATTGCGCAAAGTGGACCTTTTCGGATTATATGTTCTACTCTATGTTGTCTATGGTGTTCTGGGGTATATGAGTAACTCTTTGATAAATATTTTAATTAGGTGCAAAATTTCATTTTGTTTACGTTCCAAGGAGGAGGTAATTTTACTATAGAAGGTATCTGTATATTTAAACTCAGTGACTCGAACAATCTTCTAGATCTAATTGAGGAGGGTGGTAAATGATTATTAATAAATACATCTCTCTTAATTCAAATAATTTTTAGGTTGGAGAATCACTTGTCTGAATTCTCAGGGCACTCTTAATTGCTACAAACTCTCTATAGAGTGAGAGTGGCAGTTAACCACATTCAACTTGTAAGATGACTTTGGCGATGATCTAAAGGCTACTTAAAATATTCTAAGGTCTTCATTATGAACTGGGTCTAACGTTTTCAGCATTGCGTCTGATGCTGAGCCATATATTTAGCTTCCATAATCAATGACAGACAGCACTGTTGCTTTAAACAGTACAATAAGGGCATGTCTATCTCCTTCCCAAGTAGTGTTCGATAGTTTTTCTAATTATATTTAATGCTCTTTTACATTTTGGTTTCATGTATGGTATGTGGGCTTTCCAGTTCAAGTGAGTATTAAATATTAATCCCAAAAATTTTGCTGTTTGGCCAATTGGTCTGGAATGATTTCTGGTTCTTAAATCTATTTCTTAACCTTCTTTCCACTTTTTATTTTTATAAAACATTACTGCTTGAGGCCCGTTCATCTATTTTTATTATAGTTTTATTAATGATTCACCCTGCATGTTTCATGCAAGACTGATTGATTGATTATGAAATTTAGGTCTTGAAGACCAAGCCCCGGAACCCATTAGGATTATTCAGCGCAGTAATGAGGGTGAAATATATAAATTAAAATGATATGATTGATAAAGAATATGTGAATGATGTTATACTAGTAAAATTCAGTGTTAAAACATGAACGTAAAAAATTAAGAATGATATTGGATGAGCCAACAAAAAATAAGTACATATTAAACTTTTATATTCAAAATATATACTTAGTATAAGAATAAATATGACTAGACTCTTTATTAAATATACTGAAATTATATCTCATTAAAATAACCACATTCTTTCACATAACTCATAACGCTATCTACCTCAACGTCATCATTTAAAATTTCTAAAATAGTCTTCCCACTTAGTAAGTACTTTGCCCTAAGGCGATTAAATTTAGGACAGTGCACCAGCATGTGCTCAACGGATACCTGACCCACAGTGTGGCACAAACTGGGGCAACTGGCTCCTCTAAAATATAGCTATGAGTGAAATGGGTATGGCTAATCCTAAGCCGTGTTAGGATGATCTCAAATCTTCTGTTACGATTAAAACCCGAACTCCAAAAATCGATACTTTTTTTAATGTTTCTGTAATTCCTATTTGTGGGTAAAATGGGGAAGTCGATCTCTGCTGCCATTTTGTACGAATGTATCGTCTGATGACTGGATGCATATCCAAATGTGGCACCTTATTAGTTAAGAAATCACATCTTGCAGCATCCTTTGCTTTACTAGCAGCCAGTTCGTTCCCTTCTAGACCGTGTGCCCAGGAATCCAACAAAACTTTACTGATTTATGGCGAACAGAAAGATAAAAGAGTCATTCCTGACTATTTTGAATTAAGGGATGGGTAGGGTTAAAATTCTTTAGGGCTTCTAAAGCACTTCTTGAGTCACTATATATTACTGTGGATTTAAATTTCTTATCAGAGGCAAGATTTAAAGCATCAACTATGGTTGTTGCTTCAGCAGTGAATATGGATGAGGAGTCTGATAACTTATTTTATATATGATTCCTCCTCAAACACCACTGCACACCTACTCCATCTTCCGATTTTGATCCGTCAGTATAGATTTTCCTGTCATTTATATGCCTCTCATCATGCCCCAAAAACTTGTTTCTGACTTCTTCCGGGCGACTTTTCTTTTTTGTCTCTTTACTGCAGACATCTATTGCTGGAATAAACCATGGAGAGATAGCCAGAAGTTTCAATTGTAGGATCTTCTGCGTTTTTATACTTTCATACTCCAATTCACCCAGCTGTCTGATTTAAAATGGTATTGAAGATCTAGATCCAAAAGCACTTGAGTCACACTGTTTTAAGATCTCAAAAGAAGGATTTTCCTTCGAGCTTTTCAGCCGCATGGTTGTCTCAGACCTAGCTCATGCTAAGTCCAGTGGTGGCTGATGGGAGTCTACATAAATTTTTTCAATGGGTGACGTTCTAAAAAGCCCATTCCACATTATGCATAGTGTCCAATTCCTAATCTTTGAAGCAGATGAGTATACTTGGCAGCCATAGTCTAACTTAGATAAACATACTGAATTATAAAGCTTTAACAACGATTTCTTATCAGCACCCCAATTAAAATTAGATACTACTTATAAAATACTTACTGATCTCTTCACTTTCACTTTTAACTGGTCAATATGATTATTCCAATTGAGCTTTTCATCAAAGACCATTCCTAAAAAATTTACTTCAGTAGAGTAAGGTAAAATAATTCCATTTAAGGTAAGAGTTGGAATGGTTTCCTTAGTTCAGCGACTACAGAACCGATCAGCGACAGTTTCAGATTCGGAAAATCGAAACCCTTACTCATTAGCCCACTTGCTTACTTTATAGATGGCTATTTGCATGAACCTGCTAGTAGAGGCTGCATCATATCCTGTGCTGTACAGAGCCAAATCATCTACAAATAAAGAGCTTTTTACTGGTGATAATATCTTTCCTAATACTCCATTAATGGCAATAGCAAAAAGGGTGACGCTAATGGCACTACCCTGAGGAACTCCCTCTTCTTGTAAGAAAGGTCATGATAGGTAATTCCCAACTCTTATCTTTATATATCTTTCTGATAAAAACGAATTTATAAATCTGATCATTTTTCCTTTAATGCCCATCTTATACAGCTTTTTTTATAATAGCATAACGCCATGTGGTGTCATATGCCTTTTCCAAATCAAAGAAAACTCCTATTGTTTGGTTTCCAGAGCTCCGGGCAAAGGGATCTAAATTAGATCTCTACTTTTCCAAAAGCAAACCGGAATGCAGAAAGCAATTTATTTGTTTCTAAATTGCCATACAAGTCTGGTGTGTTAATCATCTTTTCCATCAGCTTACAACTGCTGGAGAGCTATTGGTCTGTAGCTGCTGGGTAAAGTAGGATCCTTGTTTGGTGTCTACTTTTTTGGGAGATGTTTCAGCATTTCACAGAGTATTTTATCTTCACCAGGGGCTGATGGTTTGGTATTCTGCAAGGCATCTTTGATTTCGTTCAGTGTAAATTTTGCATGATATGGTTCAAAATTATTTTCACTTAAATCGAGAAAATCTGGGCGTTTCTAATGTCTTTTAATTCTACTTGATATTCTCGAGAAATGTTCTCCTAATTTTTCTGCAACCCTCTCTGGTTGGGTGATTAGGTCACCATTTATCTTATGGGTAGGCAGAGGTTTAGGGACAAACTTGCCATTTAGTTTTTCAATTTTCTTCCAAATCATTTTGGATGGTGCTTTTCAGCTAATGACATGAATGTAGTACATCCATGACTCTCTTTTTACTTTTTAAAATATTTATTTTGTTTGGCCACAGCATTAGTATAAATAACTTTGGCTTGGGCAGTTCACTCCTCTTATACTTTTGTAGCATTTTCTAGGTGATCTTTTTTTCTCACTACTCTGCAGGTTTTGTTCCACCAAGGAACTGCTGGTCTAGAAGGGGCTTTGTTGTTGGAATAGAGGCAATTGCACTGTTGATGGTGGTGTTCTGAAGAATTATATGCCTCTGAGATGCTGATGGAAATGATTCTACATTCTGTCCATGAGAACAGACTCACTAAATTTCTTCCAGTAGGCTTCATCTACCTTCCATTTGGGAGGTGATTCAGAGGGCTGATTCTTAACTGTTTTTATATGAACTGGGAAGTGGTCACTCTCATTTAGATATTCATTTACTGACCACCCATAACCAATGTGAGCACTAGATGAGCAAGAGCTCAGATCGATAGCTGAATAAATACTGGAGTAGATGTTATGGTAAGTCATGGCTCCATTATTGAATATAGCGATATCATGATCATCCGTAACATCCCCCAACTTCCTACCCGTTGTGTTCCCACCCCATATGGGGTTGTGAGCATTAAAATCACCAAGGAAGAGGAAAGGAGTAGGAAGCTGATTGATCAGTAAATGAATATCATTATAAGTGAATTCCAAATCATGAGGAAGACAGATGGAGCAAACTGTAATTTGCTTGTCTAAAATGAAAGTTACTGCTACAACTTGGAGATGAGTATTAAATGATAACAAGGAGTGTTGCAATGACTCATGGACAATAATTGCTGCACCTCCCTTAGCTCTATCTCCGATTGGCGGTGGAGAATTATATATGCTGTAATTTAACCAAGGATTATATTGTGTGCTTTCCAAGCTTAGTTTCCAGGAGACACACAATACCTGGGCTATGGTCATGGAGGTACCTTTCAGCTCTTCACTGAGCCTAAGATCTCTACAGTTCCATTGTAGTATTGAGGTGAAAACTATTTTTTAGGCTTTGTGGAAGGCCCTTTGAATGGAGCTCATTTACTCTCTTTTGTTTATGGAGTATTATCAAGAGATGACTTGGGAAAGGACTGTCTTGACAGCTTTGGTTTATTATCTATTGATTTACTGGTGTCATTTTCTTCCTTTCGTGTCAGTTTGTTTAAATTCAGGCTGGGGTTCTTGCATTGAGCTTAGTACTTCGTATCTATTTCTAAGTGATGCATGTTTAATTGGAGGAGAGGATGAGAGGGAATGTCTCTTCTTTTGATGCTTTTGCCCCTCAGTCTCCATTAAATCAGGCAGAGACTGACCCACATGACTGGGCCACTACCACAGGGGTTGATGCACCGAGTACATTAGAGGGTGCTGCCACTACACCCCTAGTGGCAGATAGGGATAGTGGCTTAAGAACTTCAGCATAGCTCCTAGTTCTTGTCCTAACTGTCGTTTTGCAAAACCAATACTTATATGCTCTGCATTGGCTTTATTTAGTGCAGAGAGTTCAAATTTGTAAATTTCACAATTTTTGTTATTGGATTTATGTTCCAGTTGACAATTAACACATTTTGCTTTTCTATTACATTCATCATCATGATGGTCACCAGAGCAGTTTATACAAATTTTAGCATTTTTGTAGTTTTTTGATGGGTGGCCAAACTTACAGCAATGATAGCACTGCATTGGTCTTTGCTGGAGAGGACGTACTCGTACCCTTTCATCTTCAAATATGACATGAGGAGGCACTTCAGAGTCTACAAAGCAAAGGTTAAAATGACCATGTTGGCAATAGCTGCCTTTTTCACTCTCCAAACTGAAGTGGGACTCATTTCTAAAAAATTTCTTCTTCTGTCATGTCATAAAGGTCTTTATCAAATAGTACTCTCCCCATAACTAAGCTTTCAAGTGGGGCTTGATCTTCGTAATTATTTCATCATTTTTCATGTCCAACAAGATCTGCATATTATTATGCTTGGGTTGTGGATTTGGCATGAATGAGAATGGTGTTCTTCCCAAAACGAGAAATATCACTGCTCGTTATTCCTCCAAACTTTTTCTGAAGAAACCTGCAAAATTTATAGTAGTTATAATTTTCCTCCTTGGCTGAAGCTACCACTCACATAGGAGGTTTAGGAGTCCTTATTTCTGCATTCTGGATTCTCTCTGGTTTATCCTGAGCCCATTTAGACGGTACATAAACAAAGGCGTAACTAGGGTTACTGGCGCCCAGGGCAAGTACATAAAATGGTGCCCTTTGTCATGGAATAAATCTTAAGGATCCTGGATCTTTACCACAATGATTCAGTTGACAACATGAAGAACAAGCTTACATTATTTACTGCCAGAAGGTATAGTGAGTTTATTAGTACAAGTTAACTTTATATATTACCAAAAGGTATAATCATGGAGATTTGGTGACTTTACAAGCTGACCACCACAGTGGGCACAAACTGGGGCAACGGCTCCCTCTAAAATATAGCTATGAGTTAAATAGGTATGGCCAATCTGGCAGTGTTAGGATGATCTCAAATCTTCTGTTCGCGATTAAACCGAACTCAAAAATGTCGATACTTTTAATGTTTCTGTAATTCCCTATTTGTGGGTAAATGGGAAGTCGATCTCTGCTGCCATTTATTCCAGAATATCGTCTGAATAGCTGGACGCATATCAATTCTGGCACATATTAGTTAAGAAATCACATCTTGCAGCATCCTTTGCTTTACTAGCAGCCAGTTCGTTCCCTTCTAGACCGTGTGCCCAGGAATCCAACAAAACTTTACTGATTTATGGCGAACAGAAAGATAAAAGAGTCATTCCTGACTATTTTGAATTAAGGGATGGGTAGGGTTAAAATTCTTTAAAACTATAGTACTACTATTAAATCACTATATATTACCAATAGTTTAAATTTCTTATCAGAGGCGGAATTTGTATCAACTATGGTTGTTGCTTCAGCAGTGAATATGGATGAGGAGTCTGATAACTTATTTTATATATGATTCCTCCTCAAACACCACTGCACACCTACTCCATCTTCCGATTTTGATCCGTCAGTATAGATTTTCCTGTCATTTATATGCCTCTCATCATGCTCTAAAAACTTGTTTCTAACTTCTTCCGGGCGACTTTTCTTTTTTGTCTCTTTACTGCAGACATCTATTGCTGGAATAAACCATGGAGAGATAGCCAGAAGTTTCAATTGTAGGATCTTCTGCGTTTTTATACTTTCATACTCCAATTCACCCAGCTGTCTGATTTAAAATGGTATTGAAGATCTAGATCCAAAAGCACTTGAGTCACACTGTTTTAAGATCTCTAAAGAAGGATTTTCCTTCGAGCTTTTCAACCGCATGGTTGTCTCAGACCTAGCTCATGCCTCCTTAAATACATAAATACTTTCAATGGGTGACGTTCTAAAGCCCAATTCACGAAGTCTAATCTTTGAAGCAGATGAGTATACTTAGCAGCCATAGTCTAACTTGAATAAACATACTGCATTAAGCTTTAACAACGATTTCTTATCACACCCAATTAAAATTAGATACTATATAAAATACTTACTGATCTCTTCACTTTCACTTTTAACTGATGTCAGTTATTCAATTTAGAGAACTTCATCAAGACCATTCTAAAATTGCTGATAGAGTAAAAGTGAAATAATTCCATTTAAGGTAAGAGTTGGAATGGTTTCCTTAGTTCAGCGACTTCTAGAATAAATCAGCGACAGTTTCAGATTCGGAAAATCAGAAACCACTCAAAGTAGCCCACTTGCTTGCTGCTAGATGAGCTCTTTGCATGGCTCTCACAGTAGATGCCATCCATATCTGTGCTGTGCAGACTTCAAATCATCTACAAATAAAGAGGTTTTTGCGGTGATAATATCTTACACAATACTCCATTAGCCGGCAATAGCAAAGGGTGACGCTACTGGCGCTACCTGAGGAACTCCCTCTTCTTATAAGAAAGGTCATGTTGTTCGCTCTTACCTTTATCTTTCTGATAAACAATTATAAATCGTGTTTTCCTTTAATGCCCATTTTATACAGCTTTTTTTATAATAGCATAACGCCATGTGGTGTCATATGCCTTTTCCAAATCAAAGAAAACTCCTATTGTTTGGTTTGTGAGCCTGGGCAAGGGATCTAAATTAGATCTACTTTTCCAAAGCTAGGAATGGAGAAAGCAATTTATTTGTTTCTAGTGCCATACAAATTCTGGTGGTGATATCTTTTCCATCCCAACACATACATAACTGTTGAGCTGTTGGTCTGTAGCTGCTGGGTAAGTAAGATCCTTGTTTAGTGTCTCCTTTTTAGAGGAGATGTTTCAGCATTTCACAAGTATTTACACCAGGGGCTGATGGTTTGGTATTCTGCAGGCATCTTTGATTTGTTCAGTGTAAATTTTGCATGATATGGTTCCATATTTTCCTTTAAATCGAAAAATGCAGGCGTTTCTAATGCTTTGAATTCTGCTTGATATTCTCGAGAAATGTTCTCCTAATTTTTCTGCAACCCTCTCTGGTTGGGTGATTAGGTCACCATTTATCTTATGGGTAGGCAGAGGTTTAGGGACAAACTTGCCATTTAGTTTTCAGGTATATTTAAATCATTTTTGGATGGTGCTTTTCAGCTAATGACATGAATGAGTACATCATGACTCTCTTTTTTGCTTTTTAAAATGTTATTTTGTAGCCACAACTTTAGTAGAGAAATAACTTTGGCTTAGGCAGTTTCCTCTCTGCATACTTTTTGTAGCATTTTCTAGTGGTGCTTTCTCATACTACTGCAGGTTTTGTTCCTGAGACTGCTGGTCTAGAGAACTTTCCTTTTGTTGTTGGAATAGAGCAATTGCACTGTTGATGGTGGTGTCTCTGAGAAGTAATTATATACTCTATGAGATGGATGGAAATGATTCTACATTCTTGTCAGAACAGACTCTATAAATTTCTTCCCAGTAGGCTTCATCTGCCTTCCAGTTGGGAGGTGATTCAGAGGAAAGCAGTTCTAACTTAGCGACATATGAACTGAAGTGGTCACTCCCATTTAGATATTCATTACTGACCACCCATAACCAATGTGAGCACTAGATGAGCAAAAATAGATGCGATAGCTGAATATTTTTGGAGTAGATGTTATGGTAAGTCATGGCTCCATTATTGAGTATAGCGATATCATGATCATCCGTAATATCCCCCAACTTCCTACCCGTTGTGTTCCCACCCCATATGGGGTTGTGAGCATTAAAATCACCAAGGAAGAGGAAAGGAGTAGGAAGCTGATTGATCAGTAAATGAATATCCATTATAAATTCCAAATCAGGAGGAAGACAGATGGAGCAAACTGTAATTGTAAAATGAAAGTTACACAACTTGGAGATGGTATTGCAATGACTCTTTGGACCCAATAATTGCTGCACCTCCTTAGCTCTATCAGATTGGCGGTGGAGAATTATATATGCTGTAATTTAACCCAGGATTATGTGTATTTTCCAAGCTTAGTTTCCTGGAGACACAATACCTGGAGCTATGGATCATGGAGCAATTGCCTTCAGCTCACTTCGAGCCTAAGATCTCTACAGTTCCATTGTAGTATTGAGGTGAAAACTATTTTTGGGCTTGGTGGAAGGCCCTTTGAATGAGCCTTCTCATTTACTCTCTTTGTTCCTTAATTATCCAAGAGATGACTTGGAGAAAGGACTGGTCTTGACAGCTTTGGACTATTATCTATTGATTTACTGGTGTCATTTTCTTTCCCTTTCGTGTCAGTTTTGTTTTAAATTCAGGCTGGGGTGCTTGTGAGCTTAGTACTTCGAATCTATTTGTGATGCATGTTAGTGGAGGAGAGGATGAGAGAGTGTCCTTCTTTTGATGCGCTTTTGCCCTCAGTACTCCATTAAATCAGGCAGGGCTCTGCCAGGTCAGTCAAGGTGGTTGGGTTAAGTGCCACCTTACCCTCCTTGAGCTTGTAACTAACCTCCAGCAGGTGACACCTGACCCACATGACTGGGCCACTACCACAGGGGTTGATGCACCGAGTACATTAGAGGGTGCTGCCACTACACCCCTAGTGGCAGATAGGGATAGTGGCTTAAGAACTTCAGCATAGCTCCTAGTTCTTGTCCTAACTGTCGTTTTGCAAAACCAATACTTATATGCTCTGCATTGGCTTTATTTAGTGCAGAGAGTTCAAATTTGTAATTTCTAATTTTTATTATTGGATTTATGTTTCAATTGATATTAACATTTGCTTTTCTGTATTCATCATCATGAGGGTCCTGAGCAGTTATACAAATTTTATATTTTGTAGTTTTGATGGGTGCCAGCTTTTGCAATGATAGCACCATTGGTCTTTGCTGGAAGGACGTACTCGTACCCTTTCATTTTCAAATATGACGCCGGAAGTACTTAGTCTGGCCAAAGGTTAAAATGATCATGTTGGCAATAGCTGCCTTTTTCACTCTCCAAACTGAAGTGGGACTCATTTCTAGAATTTCTTCTTCTGTCATGTCATAAAGGTCTTTATCAAATAGTACTCCTCTCCCATAACTAAAGCTTAAGTGGGGCTTGATCTTCGTAATTATTTCATCATTTTTCATGTCCAACAAGATCTGCATATTATTATGCTTGGGATTTGGCATGAATGAGAATGGTGTTCTTCCCAAAACGAGAAATATCACCGCTCGTTATTCCTCCAAACTTTTTCTGAAGAAACCTGCAAAATTTATAGTAGTTATAATTTTCCTCCTTGGCTGAAGCTACCACTCACATAGGAGGTTTAGGAGTCCTTATTTCTGCATTCTGGATCCTCTCTGGTTTATCCTGAGCCCATTTAGATGGTACATAAACAAAGGCGTAACTAGGGTTACTGGCGCCCAGGGCAAGTACATAAAATGGCTGCTGATAAAGCAGAATAATCATGGATCCTGGATCTTTACCACAATGATTCAGTTGACAACATGAAGAACAAGCTTACATTATTTACTGCCAGAAGGTATAGTGAGTTTACTAGTACAAGTTAACTTTATATATTACCAAAAGGTATAATCATGGAGTTTAGTCCCCCTCGACATGAGACCACCTTGACGTGGTGATGGGGCTCTTGAACCCCAGGAATTTGTTTCTGGGTTTGAGTCCAAGAGTCTCGTATGATATCGTATATTGTTTTGGATTAGATTTGTGCAAATTTCCACTTTTTGATAAAAATTGGTCGACCTGATAAATGAGCGATATCACTGTAAATGGGTTTATATCGGCTTCGTAGGTAGAACTGCTGGTAGGACCATCAACTGCTGATAATGTTTCAGACCTGACAGATATAGGCGGAACTATTCTTTAGTGCTAGACCACTGGATTCAGGGGTCTCAGGGGATAGGACTCTCGGCATTCTATCTAGGTTTGCCCATAACATGATTGGGTGGGGATGATTGTATTCTTGAAATACTCTCAGTCCTAGCAAGCGGGTTTAACACACTTGAGCCCACTCTAATCATGTTGTGCCATCCTATGGGGTAAGGGTAGGAGACGCGGACATTTGGGAGTCGGGTTCTCACTTGTGCCATTCGTGGAAGAATAAACCCCATGAAAGGCTGATGATATCTTTTTAAGGTTTTCAGGTTAATTTACTTTTTTTTTTAATTTCTTACTTCAGTCTTAATGCAGTTTTCAGGTTAATTTACTTTTTTTTTAATTTCTTACTTCAGTCTTAATGCAAAGTTGTATTAATGATTTAAGTACCCCTGGACCCATTGATGGTAACGACTCGGCACAGCTGACGACCGCAGGAACCTCCTCTGACCTCTCTCTGGAAAAATCAGAAAAAAATACGAACGTAATTACAAACCAAAAAAAACCAAATATCTTGACCCGACATTGACCCACTTCGACTCCCTCTTTGGGAGTGCAAGTTGGTCAAGATTCCTAACCTTAGAAACAGAGAAAAAAATATCGCCATTGAAACTAGAAAACTTCCTATTGAATCGACATTCAACTACTGTCAGACAAGTAAAAAGAACAGATGTGGTTGATGGAAACCTACAAAGAAATCAATCAGAAAAACTACTTAAATATAAAAAATATTGATAATGTAAAGAAAATATTAAAAACATGACAATATGAACAGTGTACAGAATTTGCCATAGTACTCCTGATAATGAACCAATGAAAGAAAATGTTATGATTACTTAAAGGGTACAACAATACACAAGACTGCAGAAAATTTACAACATAGCTAGTAGACAGAGTAATGAAAAAATACTAAGAATAGCAAAGATAAAATTTGAAGGCCATGAATTTACCATAAAAATAAAATCTTAGGCCAAAGCAGAAATTTAGAGACCGTATGTCCAAAACCACTACAGTGCCAAGGCTTTGTAGTATGAATGGTTATCTAGAAAAAAGATATATAATACATCTGTATGTGCATACTGTGGATCTGACAAGCATGCCACACAGTGGAGTGTGGTAGACAAAATGTAAGACATAATGGACAAAATCACCATGCAGATCTAAGGAATGTATATATTATATACAATACAGAATTAGTACTTCAGAAAGGACAGGAATGCCTATAAAGAGGCCAAATTAGGGGTTAGAGAGTGCATGATCCGCTAAGGGAACGAACTTTTCTACAGCAATAAGATCAAACAAAGAAACAAAAACGAAATAAATAAAGAGTAACAAAACCTGATAGATCAATCACAGAAAAACAACCACTTTTGAAAAAGCAGCTAATATAGCAAAGGACCAAGAAATGTATACAAATCTTTGCTCAAATTCATTTGAGATTTTTAAGATAATAGAATCACTAGAGAGCAATACAAACTACAGAAATATTAAAAGATAGTTCTGATGAATTAGAAAACTAAAAGAAAAAAGGAGACCTTTAGAGAGAACTCACCAGACCAACAAAAAACCAACTACTATTAGAGATACATCCATTAAAATAAAGGCAGGAGACCCCGAAGAACACTAAACCAAATAATAAGAAAATACCTTTGTCGCCTAAAGTAATAATAAAACCAATAAAAACAGATACCCAGAACTCCAAAGAAATAGCAGAGGAACAAACCATTGACAATAATGATTATGTGATGGGAGAAAATTACTAGCCAACAATAGGTGCAACAAGAGTAAATGAAAAACGACACACGAAAACACGCTGTGGATGTAATGAATGTTTCATTGAACTGTGCAACAAAGTAACATAAAAAAAAGGTAGTTTAACAAACACTATACGAAATTTTATAAGTTACAGAAATAAGAAAGAAACTACTAGTTTGGACACTCATGAAAAGGAGCTGTATGTGCATGGACACATAATGTCTTATAAAAGAAAAACAAATAAACATTGTAAATAGGATTTTGAAAAAATGCAAATTGATCCCACAAAAGAAAATAACACTTGAACACTAACATTATACTTTCCAATAATTATGTATACAATGGAACGTAAATGGTCTACAGACAGATTACATTAGGGGAGAAATACAACGGTTACTAAAGGAATATGAGCCAATGATAATGTCTTTTTAACATGTCAACAAATTAATATAACATCAATTAAATATACCTTAGTATCTACATCTAGAGAAGAAGAAGAGGAAATTTAGGTACTGCTATATGTACCTGTATAGAGTATGTTATGACATAGTACCTGTAAAATTTTACCTGACTTGCAAATATCAAGTATTAAAATACGAATAAAAATGATAATTACATAATTTATAATATATAACCAACCTAATAAAAATTGTATTGATAAACTTAGAGATTTATAACAATACCAAGGAACCTACATTAATAGTAGGTGGTTTTAACGCCACAACCCAATATGGGACTGTCATTGTACAAACTTAAAATGGAATAGGTAGTAAAATAGAAGGTTCATGGATTCCAACAGCATGTGCTGTATAAATGATGACGAAATTGGCACATATTTTCAAAAACACATGGAACATTTTCCTCAGTAGACTCAACTTATACAACAAGCATAGTTGACAGATTGGAGTGGAACAAATTAGTCAGCTTTTTTAGTAGTCATTTCCAATATAAATTTCAACACTATACAAAATAATCCTGCAAAACATGTCTCACTATAACTGTTTATAATGAATTGGGCGATATGAAATGCCTCAACAATATCACATTTGAATATTTAAAAGACCATAATGAAACTAATAAATTTTATATTGATTTCGTAAAAGTGCTCAACAATCAAAAAGCAATACCAAGTCAAAACCCCATCCGGCAAAACACAAAGTTCCTGGTGGTCTGATGAGTTATGATTGTAATATAAAACACTCAATAGGGAGCGATTAGATAATTTGAATGAAAGTTCAATATAATTAAATTACGATGTTGAAGAACACAGAAATGACCAGTTATTATAAATTTGATGCATTCATTCTCTTTGCAAATATCTTTTACAAATTAAAAATGATTCAGAGAAGGAATCATTTTATAGTGGAAATAGTATCAGTCTCTCTAATAATACTCCATACAAATATGGGAAAAATTCTGGAAAATAAATACAGTGCCTGTCAAACCACCTACAACTATGCCATATTAAAAGATGGGAAAAGAACACTTGATCAAAGAAATAAGTAATATATTGGGAAAATTTAGCAATCATGGTGGTGATAGATTTGAATCTGAACAGCACCACGCACAAAAAAAAAAATAGATTATATGATAGTTTAGAATAAATTGATAGTATATAATATTTAGTAAATTAGAATAGCATCCCTCGAACAGCAATAAATCTGCTCTGGAGGTGACAATATTTGTTTTGAGATGATCTATATGTATGTGAAGTCATGCAGTAGAAGTTTATAGCATCAATTTATGGCTTTGAAATTTATTTTGATGATTGGCATAAAGCTATATAATTCCTACTAAACCTGGAAAGAATCCCAGCAATGTAAATAATTACTAGACAATTTCTTTAACAAGCTGCTATAAAATTGTTTAAGAAAATGGTAAATATAACATGGCACATTCGAGAAAATAAAAATTTTAACTCCCACTCAGTTTGGGTCTCAGTCCTAACAGATCCACATTGGATCTCTCTGTAACCAAATACCATATACATTAGAAAGTTTTGGAATGAAAAAAAATTACTGTAGCTGTGCTTTTTGACATTGAAAAAGGCTATACGATATGGAGGTATGCTATATTAAAACTGCAAAGAAAGCATAACATCGTGGACATTTCTAGGTTTATACAAAACTTTTGACAAACTGAATTTTCAGGTGAGAATTGATGATGATCTGTCTAGAACATTTCCCACTTGAAAATGGTGTTCCACCAGGGAAAGCGTCTGTAGTGGAACACTGTTACTTTAACCGTGATATCAGTAAAAATCTACCTATTGGCATTAAAGTAACCTGTACATGGATGATTTTGCCATACATTATTCATCCCGAATAAAACATGCAAATTGAATCATTAATAAAGTCATAGTAAAAAATAGGAATGGACCTCATCTGTAGGCTTTAAGTACTAAATAAAACTAAAAGAAGCAATCATGTTTTATAAAAATAAAAAGTGGAAAAGGTGAAAATGGTTAAAATCATTGTAGTATACTAACTGGCCCAAACAGCAAAATTTTAGGATTAGTATTTGATACCCATGAACTTTAGGAAGCCCACATTACATATGTAAAATCTAAAAATGAAAACATTAAATCTAATTAGAAAACTATCAGACACCTTCTTGGGGAGCCGATAGACATGCATACTACTGTGCTGTATAAAGTAACAGATTCATATATTGATTATGGAAGCGAAGTATGGCTCGGCATCTGACGCAGTTCTGAAATGTTAGACCCTGTTCACAATGAAAGACCTTAAATTATGCTCAGGAGCCTTTGGAGTCATCACCAAAATCATCATTACAAGTTGAATGTGGTGGGCTTGCCTTTGTCTCTTCATAGAAGCTAGTAACAATGAAAGTGCTTTAGGAATTCAAACTAACGTGATTCTCAGCAAAAATTATTTTGAATTAAGAGATGCATTTATCAGCAGCCCTTATACCTTTCCCAATTAGAGGCTAAAAGAATTGTTTGAGTCACTGAATATAAATATACAAGTGCCTGTAATAGTAAAATCACCTCCTCCTTGGATAATGAATAAAACGAGAATTTGCACACACCTCGAGTATTTATCAAAAAGTAACTCATATACAACAGAACACCATAGACAGCATACAATAGAGCATATAAATCAAAGATACCATTACGCAATATATGCAGATGGATCGTCAGGAACTGAAGTGGGGATATGCTGCAGTGTCCCCAAGACAAAACTTATCAGTTCTCTCTTCCTAATAATGCTTCTGTATTTACAGCAGAATTGTATGCAATTGCATCAGCTATAAAAATAATTAAAGAATCATCATTCAATAATTTTGTGATTTTCAGTGATTCAAGAAGCGCTATAGAAGCTATTCAAAGTTAAATCAAATAATAATATAGTACAACAAATTAAATTATATCTCCATAAATTATATAATAATGGAAAAAATGTACAAATATGTTGGATCCTGCATGTGAGGATCAAAGGAAATGAAAAACGAACAAAGCAGCTAAAGCAGCAACTCACTTGACAAGATCAAATGTGAATATCTGTTACTGATTACGTAACTCACATGAAAATGGGTATCATAAATAAATGGCAATATATATGGGGATGAAGACCTGAAAGTAATAAACTGAAAGAAATAAACCTAATGTTAAAAATGGAGTTCATCTTATAAAGAGAGAGACACGCACAAGTAATTTTAACATATAGAATATAGGCCATACTCGTCTGACACATGGGCACTTAATGAGCAGCCCATGGCGCTCCCGAGTGCTCAGAATGCAGAGTAATAACGGTCAGACATGTGTTATGTGAATGTCAAAGTATGACCGACAACGAATACTTTGGAAATAGGTCAGTGAAAGAAATTTTGTCAGAATCTTTCACATTTTCCAATCATTCAATTTTGATGTTCTTGAAGAACTGTAATTTAATTAACAAAATATAAAATAAGTAAATAATAAAAATATGAAAATCTTTAACATTTGAATTTTACAAAAAGAAAAATTTTTTAATTGGTTTATTATATTCAGAATTTTAATATACCGTTTTAGTATGTGTAAGGAGGTCTGAGTAAATGTATTTATTGTATGAGTATGTGCCCTATGTGCAGTTTTAATTTCATTTTGAATTCAAACTATCCTTAGTATCGCATGATCTGCTGGGTGTAAGCACGACTTGACTTCAGACACCTAGTATTTTAATCAAATCCTTCGAGCCAGCCCTATGAGAACTGGAAAGTCAGCTCAGTGGTCTGGTTAAACTACTTTAATAATAATAATAATAACATGGAGTTTAGTGTTACCAACATTATTGTGGGTGATACAAATGTTTTACCAACACCATTCTGCACAAAAAAAGGAAATAAGGATGTATTTGAAAAAAAAAAAGCACTCAAAAAGCAATACATAATCCTGAAGTTCTGAACTGAAAAACTGTGGAAATTAGTATTGATAAAAGCAGTTTTAGATCCAATTTTTAAATGCACTCAAGCTTCACAGTGATGTAAACTCTTTAGTTAAAGTCATGGAATTTAGGGAGATCAACATTACTGAGGGAGATACAAATATTTTACCAACACTATTCTGCACGAAAATAAATAAATGAAATAAGGATTTATTATTTGTAAAAAAAATCAAAAGGCAATATATAATCCTGAAAATCTGAACTAAAAAAATTGTGTAAATTAGCATTGACAAAAACAGTTTTAGAGAGAATTCTTAAATGCACTCAAGCTTTACAGTGTTGCAAACTTGTTAGTTAGAGCAATGATTTGACTGGTCATTCTCTAACAGCCCTTACTAATCAAAGAACTTTCATTAAAACTGAATAAAAAATGAAAACTAATTTGTCAGCTTCTGAAACTGCTTAGATTTAACATTTAAAATGTAACATTGATTGTAAAGAGATTAGAAAAAATAAAAGTTGACGCCAATTATATTTAGACTCTGTGAGACTTTGCTGAAGCAAAAATATCAATAACATCATCAAAGTTAATGAGTTCTACCTCTTCACGCTCAATACTATGAAATTGATTGATTGATTGATTGTGGGTTATCTGGCGTCACAACTACCAGGGTCACTGACGCTGAATACTAAATGTGATCTTTTCACTTTTATAGTATGTTATAAAAATTAAAAATTAAATTCTGCTAAACAGAACTACATATAAATCTGATTAAAAAGAAAAAAACAAAAAGAAAACTAAAATAAATAAATAAATATATAAAACTGCTAAAAAGAACTATTAATAAATTTGACCCGATAAAAACAGTATAACTTGAGAAAAAAATATATATATATACTAAGACTGCACATCTGCCAAATATATTTGAGAAGACCAGCTTCTTTGATAAAAGAGATATCATTATTAATACATATACTTTCTCCCAACAGTTTTGCCATGCTGTAATTACCACCTGCTTCACTGCTATATGATAAAAAACGATTCCTAAGTTCCACTAGACTGGGACACTCAACCAGCAAATGCCTAACAGTCAGTGGAGCCAAGCAATCGTCACAGGAGGGCTCATTCTCCCCATTCATCACATAGCAGTGAGTTAAACGTGTATGGCCAATACGTAATCTACACAATACAACCTCCCACTTCCTTGGCATTAGGTCATATTTCCAAGGGTGTGTCTGACTAGTGATTTCTTTCATTTTATTAGGGCCTACTCTGTCCCACTGAAGTGCCCATAATTGTTGGATGGATTTCCATATAATATGGAATGCATCACGATATGGAACGGGGCATTTTCTGGGTATCAAAGTTTGTGCTGCTAATTTGGCTAGCTGGTCTGCCTTTTCATTTCTCGATATGTTCACATGGGCAGGAGCCCAACAAAAAGAAACAATGCTTCCTATACAATGGTGCAAGAAGATCCACTGCAAGATCTTCAACACTAAGGGATGATCAGTATTGAAGACTTCCAGGGACTCTAAGGCACTTTTAGAGTCACAAAATATTGTGTAGCTAGACACTGGGAGTGTTGCAATATGTTCCAGTGCTACTAAGATGCCATACAGCTCAACTGTAAAGTTTGAGGCAACTGAAGGAAGTGCACCTCTTCGGTTAAAAGATTCACTAAAAACTCCATAACCAACGCCAGCATTGGATTTGGAACCATCGGTAAATATAAATCTTGTATCTATATGTCTATATGCTCTGAAGCATGCTCTAAAAATATTGCCCACATTTCCTCATCAGATTTATCCTCTTTGCTCCACTGAAGTACCTGCAAAATTTCACATCAGGTAACTTCCAGACAGGAGTAGTGGGTACAGGAATTTTTCTAATATTTGTATCCTTGTAACGAGAGTGGGCCGTTATGCAGGTTCTTTAATATACTCAGGACGGGGCTGGGATAACAAACAAAGGAGGAGAAAACAACAAAACAATAAAATGAGCTTAATATTAATTTATTTTTAAAAATATTTACAAGTGAGACAGGTCTTTGAAACCATAAGCATAAAAAAACCAAGAGGCAGCACTAAACAAAAGCAAGTTAAACAAATAGTAGCTTTTAAACAAAAAGGCAAAAATAAACAACAGCAGGCAGAAAAAAAACAAAAATTCCTTTTCACCAAGACAGCCCTCAGCTGCACAACAGGACAAGACCCCACAAACCAGAATACCCCGATGGAGACGTCAGGACAGCCTCACGCTGTCATCAAAGATGAGCAGCTCGTGGTCACACGACTACTCATGGTCACACTCCACCTTTCCAATTTGCTGCTCAAAAACTCGACCAACGTCGACTCCAAAAACTGCCTGCTGCTGCTGCCACTGCCGCTGCCTCGCTGCCCTACCAGACCCGACTGGCGAAAGAAAAACGGCAGCTCACCGACGAGAACATCAAAACAAAAAAACTTGAAGGTAAGGAGGCAGCAATCCACAAAGGAACGAGCGGGGAACCAGCAGTTCCCGCAAAACCATCACTTAACGTGACACTCTCCCACCTAAAAAAACCATTATTTTTTTTTTTTCTTCATGATCCCCTCCAATGCCGTAACAACCCCGCCAGCCAAAACAGAGCCGCCCTGTCACAGTCGCCATTGCACCGAGTGGGCCGTTATGCAGGTTCTTTAATATACTCAAGGGCTGTCATGACTGACGGCAGATGTAACAAACAAAGGAGAGAAAACAACAAAAACAATAAAATGAGCTTAATATTAATTTATTTTTAAAAATATTTACAAGTGAGACAGGTCTGGTAAAAGTGAAACCATAAGCATAAAAAAACCAAGAGGCAGCACTAAACAAAAAGCAAGTTAAACAAATAGTAGCTTTAAAAAAAAGGCAAAAATAAACAACAGCAGGCAGAAAAAAAAAAAAACAAACATACGTCCTCCATCGGGTCACCAAGACAGCCCTCAGCTGCACAACAGGGACAAGAACAAACCAGAATACCCCGATGGAGACGTCAGGACAGCCTCACGCTGTCATCAAAGATGAGCAGCTCGTGGTCACACGATACTCATGGTCACACTCCATACGACGTGCTGAGGCGTGCTCCAATTTGCTGCTCAAAAACTCGACCAACGTCGACTCCAAAAAACTGCCTGCTGCTGCTGCCACTGCCGCTGAATGCCCTACCAGACCCGACTGGCGAAAAGAAAACGGCAGCTCACCGACGAGAACATCAAAACAAAAAAAACTTGAAGGTAAGGAGGCAGCAATCCACAAAGGGAACGAGGGAACCAGCAGTTTAACGTGACAATCCTCTAAAATTTTTTAATTTATAGCTAAAAGGGTAAGGATACCTTGGATGATTTTTATAAAAACTGTTAAAAATATTTCTGTTTGCCACAGCAAATGCCAGAGATTTGGGAAGTCTTTGCACTCTAAACCAGTATCTAGTAACGATGACTGGCAATAGAGTTCAAGGGGCATTTCTCCTGCATCAACTAGCAAACTGGATATTGGTGACAACGAAAAGCTCCTGTGGCTATACGAATACCTGAATGATGAAGAGAATCTAAAATTTTTAAGTTAGATGAAGAGGCGGAAGAATATACTTCACAACCGTATGACAGCTTTGATAAGATTAAGGTTTTATGAAGCTTTAGTATAAGATTTCTACTCGTACTAGCTCCCCAACTGGTGTGAGACAGCACCTTCAATGCTAGGGCATTAAGTCTATGCTGTCCCATTGAGGCTCTGAGATAAGCCATAATGAATTTCAGTTTACTGAACGAACGTTCACAGCTTGCAATTGAAATTGCTACTGTAAGCATAAATTGGACTGCTACTCTAAAGTTGGGGAAAACATTTTCATCACCATATTGTATAATGAATTGGACGAGCTTCTCCGGAGTGGAAATCTGAACATCTGTTCTACTTGCCAAGAGCATTCTGCAGTCTAAGGTTTCCTCATAAAGTTCATTACCATCCAAATCACTACTGTAGAATTCGCCAACATGTAAACAGTTTTCCTTCATTCTCTCATCATCCAGTAATCCGGAACTTTTAACTTTTTTAAGAATTTGTTCTACATTTAGCAGAAACCCAAACTTGTTGTCTAGATCTTAAGTCTTGTGCTATGTTGTTTCATTTCAGTATGCAGTCTATCTATTGTACCTTTCATTAGACGCATGATCTCTTGATTTGCACTGAGGCCTACATCAGTAGCTGTTTCTCATGGCATCCTTTTCTTTATTCTGGTCCTCAGCTCTACCATAACATCATAAGTCTCATAGTTCTAATGCTGTACTGAGCGACTCATTACAGATTGCTTCTCTGTTTTCACTGAAATACATTTCAAGTACTTTTAAGTCTTTGGCAGCATTGTGGAAGTTCATTTGATGGTCTTGAAGTCTCTTTTGAATGCAGTTTATTTTTGATAATATAAGATTCCAAAAGAAAAGTAATGCAAGGAAATGAACGGTAAGAATCCGGTGCAACAGCTGACTGGCTTCACTTCTTGTATCTACATTTTCTTTCAGATCAGTAGACATTTCTTCCAGTAGAATAACCAAGTCATCAAAGTGGTGACAAATTGGTTTAACTGCCTCTTCTCTTGCACTCCATCAGGTTTCAGATTCAGATTTTAGTGTGACTGGCATAGCTTTCCTCAACTTGTCCCATCGCATTGTTGAGCGTGAGAAGAAATTGTACAGTGCATCTAATGTGCCAAAAAAAAGGTTACTGTAACTGATTCTTCACTGGCTGCAAGAATACCAGCTAGATTAATTGATGGCTGGATGGATGTATGAAATTTAGGGGAAAAGCCAGGCACCGGGGCCAAGAAGGCCATTCAGTGCGGTAATGAAGAGAAAATAAATTTAATGTAAATGAATTTTGGTTGTCACAATCGACAAATACTGCTTTACTGTTCTTTTCAATGATCCTACTGCTGCACACCAGATTTGTGACCTGCCATGACTGCAGCGTTGTCGTAACACTGTGACCGACAGTACTTTAGTAGCATATTGTCCTTTTCTAGCTGATTACATATTATTTGAACTATGCTTTCTGCATCTTTGTGTTTGACTTCAATGAAAACAAGAAATGTCTCTTTTACAGTTAGTTTTTGTCACGGTTTCAGGCATCTGCTCTCTATGGGCACTGTCGGGAGTAGAATCAAATAAAAGCCCATAGTACTTTGCTCAACGGATATCATCAAGTAATTTGCTCCTTGTGGTTGATGCTAGGAGTTGTATAAATTCATTCTGTACTAAAGGAGACAAATCTGACACAGATCCAGCTTTCTGTTCTACATAATCCAAGTGATTCCTCATTACTGGGTCGAATTCTGCAATTAGTTTCACCAGGCCAAGGAATTACCAATGTTTCTGTTGTCAGCGTCGCATATGTTCTCATTATGACTGCGGAAAACTAAGTTCTGATTAGCTAAGAATTTGATACAATGTAAGATCCTACAAAGAATTTGCTGCCATCGCTCCTTCTCTTTCTTGTTTTGGGTCTGCAGTGTTTTATTGACACCTGTATTTGTGACTAAAACTCTCTCAGCTTCTTTCCAAATTGTGAAGGACTGATGGTGCCATTTACTGTTCTCATGCTTTTTCAATTTCTCTGGAGCTTTCCACTTACTAAAACCATGTTCTACTTCTAAGGACGATTGACTGCATTCAGACTGAGAAAAGAGAACACAACAGAAACAGAAAGCAGCATTTTTTTAGGTGAGTATACCAGTCATGAACGAGGAACTTCTCCTCCTTGATCTCCAATCCCAAGCTTGCGCTTAAACCAGCGACTGTTCATACTCTGTTTGTTTATTTTTCATTGCAAATGGACCATCCTTGTTTTGGAAAATACTTGACCCTTTTGATACCATCTCATTTCTCAAGGCATCTGGCATGATAGCTTTTCTGGTCTTCATGTCAAATTCCAAGTAACCAATGTTATGATGTTGAATTACATCTGTTATTAAAACATTGCTCAGATTTGCTGGGATCTTGCTATGTACCACTGCATGGTCGTCACTTGTTGCCTCTTTTAGGGGCAAATCTTTTGTGGCAGGTTCCTCCTGTGATGTGAGCTCCTGGTCACTGTCAAGCTCCTCTTCGAGGTCAGACTCACTTAAAGGGCTGGATGCAGTTTGCAAGGGTCCATCTCCAGTGTGAACATCAACGGAACTGTTGCTTGCTCTTCTTGCTTGACTTTCTGACTCATTTACTACTGGTGACCCAGCACCCTCCTGGAGAAATACTTTCATAATTCCGCTTGATTTTCTTGCTTCTTCTTCTTGTAAATTTCTTCTCTTCCTCCCTTGCGCTCCACTAAGCTTCTGGTGCTTCACCATGTCTGTGTCTTGACTGTGGCAAAGACAAGTACAATGAATAAATTAAAAAAAAGAAAAATAAATAAGTAAATAAATAAATAAATAAATGGTAAATTTATAGCTTCGGTCAGAGAAACTCAATAGTTTTGTTGTTTGCACTCGGTATTTCAGACGATTATAAGACTATTTTTCTTCTATGGTATTTCTGTCAAAATTAACGGTTACCAAGATATTTACCAATATTATTATTGTTATGTGAACAGCACATCAAAAACTCTTGTTTACAACTAGTAATTTTTTTTTTTGTGGACCGTTACAACTTCACATTGGTAATAATGTAAATTTTGCTGACAAAATTGTTATAAAAGTAAAGTGACTTACCATGATATATTGAGTGAAGTGTATAAATAAATATATAAATAATCAAATAAATATAATATGGATTAATAAATACTGCCTACTGCCTAAATTGCTAAACATAACAACAACAACAAGTTACAGCAACAAAAATTAACATGCCGTACTTACTCTGTTGCTCTGCTTGGTAAAGTTAGATATAACTGTAATTTCTCATGAAGTCCTTGAACCACGAATGCACAAACTAAGACTCATCAATTGCGTGCGTAAGTAAATGGATCCTAGAATCTGATTTTTTTTTTTTTTTTTTTTTTTGCTAGAAAAGCACACTCTCGAAAACTGTACATATGGTATAGTATATGAATGGTAAACGTTAGAGATGGAGTAATCTCTTCTCCCTTGACTCAAGGGAGAAAAGATTACTCATCTCCAGTAATTGGTAGTAAAAGAACAAATGCAAAAAGAAATATACATGATAATACATGTGGATGTAATTATTGTTTCATTGAATTATGCAATAACAACAAAAACATAAAAGATGGTTTAACAATTATGAAAAATTTTATGAAATATATAGCAAAAAAGAAACAACTGATTTGAGCACACATGAAAAAGGTTGTATGTGCATCGAGCACTTAATATATTATAAAGAAAAATAAATGAATATCGTGAGTAAATTATTGGAAAAAATCAAAATTGATAATACAAAAATAAGAAAGCAAAACTCGCCCGCTATAACATAATATTTTCAATAGCTATATTATACAATGGAACGTAAATGGTCTACATGTCAACAAAACAATATCAACAATCGGTAAATATACGCGGCGAAGAGTCTTTTGAACTCCAAGAATCTGTTCCCGGGTTTGAGTCTAAGAGTCTCATATATGATTATTTATTTCTTTGGATTATTTTTTGTGGAATTTTCCATTTTTACTAAAATTTATTGGACCTGTTAAATATGAAAAGATATCATAGCTGGGACTGGGTTTATATCTGAAGCTAAATAATGGGAACTGTGGTAGGACCATCAACTGCCTGATAATATTCAGACCTGAGAGTTATCAGATTGATAGTTCAAAGCTGGAACTACTCTTTGGGCTGGACCACAGATTCCGAGGGGGTCTCGTCCTGGGGATAGGACTCGGCATTCTATCCGGTTTGCCCATAACATGATTAGGGTGCAGATGATTGCACTCTTGTAATATTCTCGGTCCTATTATAACATATATATTTTCTACTGTTGCAAAATTTGTAATTAATTCTATACTATTTTTCTTTGTGCAGAAGTGTTCATCTAAATTATTATCACTACTTATTTTTGCTAAGTTTTCTCCTATTACATTAAGTATTTTCTTTCGGATCAAGTATTCTTTTCCCGCCTTTTGATATGGCATGTCTAAGTCGTTTAACACGGGTACCAAATATTTTCCTGAATTTTTCCCATATTTTTTATGGGAGTACTATTAAAGAGATCTGATACATATTTCCTCCATGAAATTATTACTCCTTGAATTATTTATTTTTTAAATTTTGCAGGTACTTTGTTATGCAGAGGCTTTAATGTGTCAATTTCTAATAATAACATAGTCAGTTTTTGTAAATTTTCTTCTAACACCAGTAATGATTTATTTATTTTACTGAGCTTTCTATTCAAATTATCTAATTTCTTCAAATTTGGTGATTTATTTTTATTAATTCTGTTAGTATTTAGGACCACCATGGGACTTTGTGTTTTGTTGGATGAGATTTGGATTTTGGTATTGCTTTATCAGCAGCATTTGTAATGAAATCAGCAATAAATCTATTTTTTCATTATGATCTTGTATATACTCAAATGGTGGGTTATTCCTATTGTGGAATTAATATAGCTACCAGTCTGCTTTATAAATGTTATATTGAGGGACATGCTTGGTTGGATTATTTTGTAATAACGGAATTAATATTGTGAAAAGATCACTGGTATGCAAGTCTTCAAATGTATTCCAATCAGGCATGTCTACTATACTTGAGACACATATGTTAAGTCTACTGAGGAAAAAGTTCTAGGTGTTTTTGAAAAATATGTGCTGATTTCGTTATCATTTATATAGCACATCCCATTTGAATCTATGATTTCTATTTTACTTTCTGCACTATTTGGGTTTGTATAATTACAGTCCCATATCGGGTCGTGAGCATTAAAATCACCTACTGATGTAGGTTTCTTTGCACTGTTAAGTAATTCACTAAGTTTATCAATGTCGTAATTTTTTTTAGGTTGCTTGTCTAAATTATAAAATACGTAATTATTGTTTTTTTATTTGGATTTTAATACCTGATATTTGGAAGTCAGTAATGTTTACAGGTGCTTTGTCAAAAACTACTTTGTTATGTACATAAGTGGCTGTACCTAAATTTCCTTCTTCCTTTTAAGATGTTCATGCTAAGGTGTATTTACCTATTGCTGATACAGTTTTGCTGACATGTTGTAAACATAATATTATTGGTTCACATTCTTTTAGTAATTGTTGTATTTCTCCTAGGTGTAATCTGGTCTCTAGACCATTTGCGTTCCATTGTATGATCTAGCTATCGAAAATATTTTGTTATAGCAGTCGTGTTTTGCTTTCTTTTTTTTTTGTTTTATCAACTTGGATTTTTTCTAATAATCTACTCACGACATTCATTTGTTTTTCTTTATAATATATTAAGCGCTCAATGCACATGCAATCTTTTTCAGGAGTATTCAAATCTGTGGTTTCTTATTTCTATATTTCATAAAATTTCTTATAATGTTTAACCATCTTTAATTATGTTCTTCTTGTTAGTGCACAACTCAACAAAACAATCATTACATCCACATGTGTTTTCATGTACATTTCTTCTTTCATTTGCTCTTGTACCAATTACTGGTGATGGAGTAATATCTTTTCCCTTGACATAATCATTGTTATCTATGGTATGGTTCTCTTCCACTTCCTCAGTGTTTTGGATATCTGTATCCATGCGTTTTACCATTATTTTAGGAGATAAAGGTATATTCTTAACTTGTTCTTGTTCTTTCTTCATATCCTTTGCCTTTGGTTTAACCGGTGTTGCTCTAATAATAGTTGGCTTTTTTGTTTTGGGTGGTGTTCTCTCTAAAGGTCTCTTTTTATCTTTAATTTCCAGTCCTTCACAACTTTCCTCTGTTACTTCTGTAGTAGTATTTTCTTGTGCTCCTTTTTGCATTAACATTTCAAACGAAGATAAAATGTTATCCATATACTTAGTACCTGTTTCTTGATTCTTTACCATTTTAGTTTTTTCTGTAAAACATTAATTTCCTGAGATTTATTTAGCTGCGTTTTATTACTTCTATCTGTACGTGTTTTTGTTTCATTATTGGTTTTTGCTATTGAAGAATATGTATGTTTCTTAGCAGGACCTTGAATTCCTCTCACTTTCAATTCTAATTTAGCCTCTTTTATAGACATCAGTTCTTTCATGTAACATTTTTAATTCCGTATTATATATGTAGTACATACATTCTTTGGATCTTATATGATGGTTCTGCCCACAGTTTACACACTTTGGTTCATTGTACTTCCATTGTGTGGTATGTTCAGGAGATCCACAATAAGTGCATACCGGTTCATTTCTACAAATTTTCTTTGTGTGCTCATACTTACTGCAATTTTGACGCAGTAGTGGCTTTGGGACACAGGGTCTTAACTCTGTTTTGGCCTAAAATTTCTATTTTTTGTGGTAGATATTCACCCTCAAATTTTATTTTTGCTGTTTTTAATATTTGTTTATTAATTTTTTACTTGGTATAACATATACTTCACAATCCTGGACGTTAGGGTGTCTATTTTTGAGAAAGTCTAATAACATTTTCTTTTCGATTGGTTCCTTATTTTCAGGAAGTACAATGGTACCCTGAATACTGTTTATAGTACCTTGTTTTTAGAATTTCACGTTAATGTTATCCATATTTTTCAAAGACAAATAGTCTTCGGACTGCTTTTTGCTGTGGCTTCTATAAGCTAAGTCTTCTCCTTTATTTGTCTGAACGACATTTCTGCCGTTGGATGCCTATTTAATAAATAATTTTCTAGTTTTAAAGCTGAAATATTTTGGTCAACTTCCATGATTAGAAACCTTGACCAACTCCCACTCTCAAAGAGGGAATCAAAGTGAGTCAATGCCGAGTCATATCGGTATTTACTCTTTTTGGGTATTTTATATGGTATTAAAGTTTTAATTCCACCTTGATTTTGATTACTTGGATTATTCAGAGAACTGTCCATTTCCACACCAGAAGATTTGCACTGTACTGGAGCAGACGTCATCAACTGTGCCGAGACGGTTCCATTTCCATACCAGAAGATTTGCTCTGTACTGGAGCAGCAGTCGTCCAACTGTGCCGACACGGTTCCATCAAAGGGCCCAGGGGTACTCGAATACTCGAATATCTATAATTACTACTCGTAAAGACTGGAGAAAAAAAAGAAAAAAGAATGTAAACATGAAAACCTTGAAAAGATATCATCAGCCTTTCATGGAGTTTATTTTTCCACCAATGGCACAAGTGAGAATCAACTCCCAAATGTCCGTCCCCTACCCAGCACAACATTATTAGCGTGGACCAAGTGTAAGCCAAACCCACTTGCTAGAACTGAGAGTAGTACAAGAATACACTCAACCTCATCCTAATCATGTTATGGGTAAACCGGATAGAATACTGAGAGTCTTGTCCCCAGAACCGGACCACCCTGGATTCTGTGGTCCAGCCCTAAAGAATAGTTCCGCCTTTGAGCTATTAATCTGATAACTTTCAGGTCTGCACAATATTGGGTACTTGATGGTCATACCACAGTTCCTACTATTTAGCTTTGGATATAAACCCAATCCCAGCTATGATATCTTTTCCTATTTAACAGGTCCATTATTACTATTATTAAAACAGTTAAACCAGACCACCGAACTGACTACCAGCTCTCATAGGGCTGGCCCGAAAGGATTTGGATGAAATGACAGGCCTAGGCTAGAAGCCTAGCACTGGGACCAAATAGGTCACTCAGTAAGTGATGAATGAATGAACATGAAATTAAAAGCTGCACAAAGGCATACACTCTCATACTGGAACACACTCACACAATAAATCTACTTTGTCGTATATCATTTTATTATGGACATATATTGCTGTTCCTAAATTGTTTTCATTTTCCTTTGATGTTGTGGCTAGTAGATATTTACCTATATCTGGAACAAATTTTCCAACGTGTAGTATACATTATAATCACTGGTTCGTATTCACTTACAAGTCGTTGGACTTCTCCTAAGTGCATTCTCGTTAATAATCCATTTATGTTCCATTGAATTATATAACAATTGAATTGTGTAATATGACCGTGGTCAAATTATTCTAAATTTCTAAATTATTTAAGCTGATTTTTTCTTTGAATTTGTTATTTTAATTTGTATTTTTGTAGGTCTGGATTCATTTTTTGTTGTTTTAATTTGACTTTCGTTGACTGTTACAGTTTTACTATTTTGATTTAATTTTTCTATTTTGATTCTTTTTAGAATGTTATCTACAACATTGATATGTTTTTCTTTTGTAATATTCTAAATGTTCAATAGACATGCAACCTTCTTCATGAGATTTGATGTTTGTTTTTTCCCTATTCCTATATCTCATGAAATTTCTTTAGTTATAGTTTTATTTTTGTGGCACATTGCTACAAAGCATTTACTACAATCACATGTATCTTCATGTTCATTAGTTTGTTGTTCCTTCTTGGTTTTTCTTGTGGCGCCCATAATTGGTGATGGGTCAATTTCTTTGCTTTCATCCGAGTTATCTATGTGTTGGTTTTCCATTTCATCTGAATTTTGTGATTTTGCTCCTAGAGGCATTACTGTTACTATGGAGACAGCAGAATGTTTGATTTAGTGTTCTGTTTCTGAACTTTTGCTTCTGGTGAGGTTGGTGGGTTATTTATCTTCTTACAGCTTTGTTTGGTGGAATTAGGTGGGGTCTTATCTAGTTGCCTCTTCTGAGTTGTGTTATCAGATTTGTCACATTCTTGTGATTTTAATCCTTCTTCGTCTTTCTCTATGTCAATATTCGTATCTATTTCTGGTAAGGAGGTAAATCTATTGACAACAGTGATAATGTCACTGTTGTATGAAATCTCCATAGAAGAGTTCTTTTGATCATGTATTTTTTTGTGATATTTCTTTATTTTTATTGTCATTCACTTCAGTTTGGGTATTGTCTGATTTTAGCCCTAACTTTGCTTCCCTGATCGACATTCCAGTTCGTTTTTGTAGTAATTTAAGTCCAATACTGTAAATATAGAATGCACATGTTTTAGATCGGGTATGATGATCTAGGCCACAATTTATGCATTTTGGTTGGCCACAGTCCCAGCATGTTTAATGTTCTTGCGAACTGCAATAGGCACATCTGGAAAATTTTCTGCATTTAATGGCTGTATGGCCATATTTGCAACAGTTCTTGCATTCCATGGGTTTGGGAACATAAGGTCTTAGTTCCCTGTTTAATCCCATATTTTAATTTCAAGGGCAAAGTTTACCCGCTGAACTTTATTTTTGCTATTTTGACAGATTTATTTTTGTCTTTCCTACTTGGGACCTCATATAGTTCGCAGTCTTCAACATTGCTGCATCTTTTCTGTAATGAATCTCGAAACATTGATTTGTTTTGTATTTCTTCTTCTAGATTTGGTAATATCACTGTGCCATGTACACTGTTCATGGTATCATGCCTTGTAACGCTTATATTTATGTTCTCTATGTTTTAAATGTTTTGATAATTTTCTGAATGGATTCTGGTTGTTGTTTCAGCCAACCATTCCCATTTTTTAATTTGTCTTATGCTCATCTCTTGTGATGGGCATCGGTTCAACAAGTAATTTTCCAATTTTAATAAGGATATACTGTATCTTGGTCAGCTTGTAAATTCAAAAACCTTGACCAGTTTGATTCTGAAAAAGGGGAATCAAAATGAACCAAGGCTGAGTCAGTTCTAAATTTTCTTTTGTTTATTCTTTTAGGCTCCAAAGGACCCATGATTGAAAAGTTTGAACTATTTTTTGTTCCTTTTTTTGATAGGGGCACAGGCACAGAAACATCTGGCTCAAAGGAGAATTGTTCCATTTTAACAATGTAGGTGCTTTTTTTTACAGGGATATCCTCTTTCTCGCATGGGTCATCAACATATGGAGAATTTTCAATCTCCAAGGTGGGTGAAGAGGTCGTCATCTGTGCCAAAACCGTATCATCAGAGGGCCCAGGGGTACTCGATTCTTTTATCCTTACTATTCATAAAGATCGAATAGATAGAAAAAATATAAACCTGAAAAGTTTTAAAAGATATCATTAGCTTTTCATGGGGTTTATTCTTCCACTAATGGCACAAGTGAGAGCTGACTTCCAAATGTCCGCCCCCTACCCTACCCCACAGGGGATGGCACAATACAATTAAGAGTGGCCCAAGTGTAAGCCAAACCTGCTTGCTAGGACCGAGAGTATTACAAGAATACAATCATCCCCATCCTAATCATATTATGGGCAAACTGGATAGAATGCCGAGAGTCCTTTCCCCAGAGCTAGACCCCCCTGGAATACATGGCTCAGCCACGCAGAATAGTTCCGCTCTTGAGATATCAATCTGATATCTCTCAAGTCCGAACATTATCAGGTAGTTGATGATCCTACCAAAGTTCTCACTATTTAGCTTCGGAAATAAAACCAATCCCAGCTATGATATCTTTTCCTATTTAACAGGCCCAATTTCAGCAAAAGTGGAAAACTCCACAAAATTTGTCCAAAGTAATGTGAAATAATATCTGAGACTCTTAGACTCAAACCCGGGAACAAATTCCTGGGGTTCAAGAGCCCCCTCACCATGTCAAGGTGGTCCCATATCGAGGGGGAACTCCCTATCTGGATTGATACCCCTACTGAATTTATCCCAGTCTGAGTCCTCTAGGTAAAACTTCAGATGGAGCATTTACAGCATATTTGAAATGGATCGGGTAATGATCACTTCCATTTAAATCTTCATCAACAGACCAATTATAATCAAGGTGGATACTTGTTGAAGAAATATTAAGGTCCAGTGCAGAGAAATGATTATCATCAATGTTGTGGTTGTCACTGACCTTTTACTGCATAGGGTAACATCATTCCTGTCAATAAGGTCTTTGATTAATTTCCCTTTACTGTCTTATAACCAACTTCCCCAAAGGGGGTTGTGGGCGTTAAAGTCACCCAGGAGAAGTAAAGGAGCTGGAAGTTTGTTAATTAAGGACTGAAAATCTCCAATGTTAAAAGCAAGGTCTGGTGGAAGGTATAAGGAGCAGATTGTTATCCTCTTTTCCAAAATGACTGAAATAGCGACAGATTGCAGAGTTGTCTTTAGTTGTATTGTGGAGTGCTGTAGAGATTTATTAATAATAACTACAGCACCAGTTGGGGGATATGATTCAAATATTGAATAATTTACTCCAGGATTATAAGGAGAGTTGCCTAACATTGTTTCCTGCAGGCATATAATCCCTGGATTGAATTCACACATTAAAACTTTAAGGTTTTCTGTACAGGCTCTGAGACCTTTACAGTTCCACTAAAGGATATCGAGCATGAATGCTAAGGTGGTAAAATGTGCTACTTCCCACTCCTTGCAGGGGAAGTACTGTTCCTATGGTAGAGTGGGAAATTCTCCTTTAGAAGAGATTGTTAGATTGTTTTCTTAATCCCTTTTCATCTGAATTGGAGTTCAAGGTCTTTGGTTGATCTTCGTATTTTTTTTACGATCCTGATGTTCAGAATTTCTACTGTGATTCTGTTTACCACTAATCCTATTTGCCTTAGAGCGGCAAGACTGAATTGAACACAAATGTTTTTGTTCTGAACCCACTTTTGGAACCACCTTTCTAGGAGGAGAGATCTCTTCCAAAACACTGAACCCATTTGAAGTTTTTATTGTAAAGCTACCATTATTTGGGGAAGTATTTCTTGTGCACTTCTTGGTAGTTGTAATTGTAGCTTTGTTATTATTTTTGTTTGTGGCTGTGACGATTGATGGCTTTGAACTAGCTCTATCTAATTGGGATTTTTGTTTGAAGTATTTATAGAACATCTTCCTGAATTATTAGTTGATTCTGGCACACTTATTCTTGAGATGAATCGGCAGTTATCGTAGAGGTGGCAATTGTATCGACTTTGGAAGATAAATTTTCAGTGTTTTTGAAAGTACAATTTTTGGTATTGGACTCCAAAGCAATTGCCGACGAAAGTTTCTGACCAGTTTGGAAATTTTCATTATTATTTACAGTCCGAGGAATAGCACACTTGTGATATCTACTATCAGAAGCAGTTATTGGTAGCCTTACATTGCTAGAATTTTTCATAAGTTTTATTACAGAAGCATAGGTAGAGTTGGCACTTTTGTTTGCCCCATTATCATGCGCTTTGCTTTGCTAATGCTGGCATGCTCGTTATCAGCCACTGCCAACAATTCTTGTTCAAATCTATATCTGGGGCAAGCCCTAGAATTTGGAGGGTGATCACCCTTACATAGGAAACAGTATCGGGCTGCTTTGCACTCATCAAAATTATCATGCTCTGCAGAGCACAAGGAACATCTTTTATTGTTATCACAAGAGTTTTGACTGTGGCCATATTCCAAGCATTTGCGACACTGTTTGGGATTTCTTTTATATTTTTTAACCTGCATCCTCTCATGGCCAACAATGATGGTATCAGGTAGGTAGCTGGAGGAGAAGGTTAAAAGGATAGCTGCATCCCCACCCAGTTTTTTTTACACGAGATACACAAGGAGGACATCGATGGAGAATCTCCTCCCCTTTAAAAACATGCAAGTCTTTTGAGTAAACTACCCCTTTCAGTGTGTTACAGAATCTGTGAGATGAAATACATTCAATATTACCACTTTCAGGAGGTTTAAAATTAGATAGCAAAATTGCTTGAGTCTCATTACCAGCTTTTATTAGAAGGTTCTTTCCATAGCATTTTAAATTTCCAATGGGAATGGAGCCAACCTTGCTTTCAATACATTCAGCGCCTTTTATTAAGTTTTTCCCTCCCTCCTTGTAGATAGCAACATGCCATAAAGGTCGAGGAAGAGCTCTGGTACATGGGGTTGGGCCATGTTCTTCAGTCTTAAGTTTTCACTGAAAACACTTTCGTGCTGAGAACTGAGTCATTTAGAATGTGGCCATGGAGTCTTTGTTGTGCCTCGCTAGCTTCCAAGGGAGAGGAAAATTTAACAAAAGCAAAAAATGACTGCTTATCTTTTTCTACAATTAATTTAATTCTATCCACTTTGCCAAATTGTTTTACTACACTGTATAACATTCATAATCTAATGACAAGCCTACATAAATGCAATAAAGGACCCTATTATTTGAATCAAATCCACCAGATTTACTAACACCCTGGTGTCTCAGTGTTTGGTTCTGTCCAACAGCCAAGCTTATATCCATGTTCATGCCAGAAGTTGTTGCCAGTGCCGTTAAGTTGTCGGATCCAGGGGAGGGAGAACTAACAGCCAAATCCATAAATTTAAACCAGTCCACATGCAGAAGTCCAGAAAATGCACACACGACACCCAAGAGCGCCCCCTTCCCCACAGACCCCGACAACACATCAAAAAGGGAAAACCGGGCAGCTTCCCAACCTCAACACACTGGCAAAACCCGAAAGAGACCCAAATTTGCCAAGCATGCACACATCAGACCAGCACACACAAACTGGCACATCTACCAACCCAAAAGTGCTTGGTTATATCAAGAAAGTATCGTGGATCAGTCAGGTATTCGCATTCTCCACCAATGGCACAAGTAAGAGTTGACTCCCAACAGTCCACCCCATACCCAACCCTTTCAGGATAGCATCAATACGCTTGCAGTGGCCCTGGTATAAATCAATCCTCCTGCTGGGAGTTCTGCCCCCAACTAATGGGGACGGACTCCCCACTCCAACCGTATTGGTGGGCTTCTGGACAAAACCCAGAGTCCCACCTCCAAAGTCCAGCCCCCTGGATTCCGATGGGCTGATCCCCGGAGATGGTTCCCCCCTCAAGACAGCAATTGGAAAAATCCCATCAAAATCTCTTAGGTCCAAACCATATCGGGTGGCTACTCAACAACCATGACCCCCAAAATTAGCTTCGAATGCGAACCCCTTCCAAAAAACGATCCCTTCTCAGATTCACCTAAGCAGTAAAATTTTGCAAATGTGGAGATGCCCATGCCATTTAAAACAAAAACTACGTAGGATGATTCATCAGAACCCGGGCCCAAAGGCCAGGGCCCCGTAGCCCTTCACCTTGTCAAGGCGTCCTACTCGAGGGGATGTGATTGATTGATTGATTATGAAATTTAGGTCTTGAAGACCAAGTGCCAGAACCCATCAGGATTATTCAGCGCGGTAATGAAGGTGAATGATGACATACTAGTAAAATTCAGTGTTAAAATATGAATGTAAAAAATGAAGAATTATATTAGATAGAACCAACTAAATATAAGTTTATATTAAACTTTATATTCAAAATATATACTTAGTATATAAGAATAAATATGACTAAAATCTTTATTAAATATACTGAAATAATTTCTCATTAAAATAAAACAGATTCTTTCATTATTATTATTAAAATAGTTTAACCAGACCACTGAGCTGACTATCAGAGTAGGATGAGATGACAAGTCTACATAGATTATTATTAGGTTTAACCAGACCCTAAAGGATTAGGATGAGATGATGACAAGTCTAGGCTAGATTATTATCAAAAGTTTAACCAGACCACTGAGCTGACTATCAGCTCTCATGTTGGGGCTAATGAAGGATTAGGATGAAATGACAAGTCTAGGCTAGAAGCCTAGCACTGGGACCAAATGGGTAACTCGTTAATGATGAAGGAATGAAAATGAAAATGAAATTAAGAGCTGTAAAAAGGTATACACTTTCATACTGGAACACACTCACACAATAAATACATTTATACTCATGTTTCCATATATACTCACTAAAAAGGTATATTAAAATTCAAAATAAATTAAGTAAAATCATAAAATTTACTTGTTTTAAAATTCGTTATACTGACTGATTGATTTTTTATATTTGGTTGGAGAATCATTTGTCTGAATTCTCAGAGCACTCTTCATTGTTACTAGTTCTCCACATTTAACTTATAAAGATGTTGGTGATGATCGAAAGGCCCCTGAACATTATTCTAAGACCTTCATTACGAACTGAGCCTAACGTTTTCAGCATTGCATCTGATGAAGAGCCATATATTTCGCTTCCATAATTAACAACAGACAGCACTCTTGCTTTATATAGTAAAGTAAGGATATGTCTATTGGCTCCCCAAGTAGTGTTCGATAGTTTTTTAATTAGGTTTAATGATCTTTTACATTTTGATTTCATGTATGTTATGTGGGCTTTCCAGTTCAAATGAGTATCAAATACTAAACCCAAAAATTTTGCTGTTTGGCCAATTGGTATGGAATGATTTATGATTTTTGAATCTATTTCTTCACCTTTTTTCCACTTTTTATTTTTATAAAACATTACTGCTTGAGTCTTTTGCATAGAAATTTTGAGGCCCATTCATCTTTTTTTATTATGGTCTTATTAATGATACGCTCTGCAAGTTTTATGCGAGATGCTGAATAATATATAGCAAAATCTTCCATGTACAGGTTACTTTTAACTCCAATAGGTAGATTATTACTAATATCATTTACTGCTAAAGTAAACAGCGTGTCACTATGGACGCTTCCTTGTGGAACACCATTTTCAAGTGGAAATGCACTTAACAATACATCATCAATTCTCACTTGAAAAGGGCGATTTGTCAGAAAGTTTTGGATAAACCTAGGTAAATGTGCACGGATGTTATTTTTATGTAACGTTTTTAATATTGCATACCTCCATGTAGTATCATATGCCTTATCAGTGTCAAAAAACACGGCTATAGTAATTTGTTTTCGTTCAAATCCTCTTCGTATGTGGTCTTCGAAGTTGATCTGTTACACTGTGACCCATATTGAGTGGGAGTCAAAATTTTGTTTTCTCGAATGTGCCATGTTAGTCGAGCATTTACCATTTTTTCTAGTAATTTGCATAAGACAACTAGTTAAAGAAATTGGTCTGTAATTGTTTACATTACTGGGATCTTTTCCTGGTTTGAGGATAGGAATAATCACAGCTTTACGCCATTCATTAGGGAATAAATTTCGAAGCCATAAGTGGTTATAAGACTCTAATAAAAGCCATAAGTGGTTATAAAACTCTAATAAGTATGTCTTTGCCAAAGGTGCTAAATGGCTGATCATTTCAAAACAAATACTGTCACCTCCAGGGGCAGATTTATTGCTGTTCAACAGAGCAAATTCCAACTCTTCCATATTAAATTTTCTATTATAATAAATATCTTCTATGGCTTCAAAATTTATTGTTATTAACTCTATATTATTTTTCTTTGTTCGGAAATGCTCATCTAAATTTTGGTCACGACTTACTTTTGCTAAATTTTCACCTATTACATTACTTATTTCTTTAGGATCAAGCATTCTTTTCCCATCCTTTATTATGGCATGTCTAGGTGGTTTAACATGGGTACCATTTTTTTCCTGAAATTTCCCATATTTTTTGTATGGGAGTATTATTAGAGAGATCTGATGCATATTTCTCCATGAAATGATTCTTCCTTGAATTACTTCTTTTAAATTTTGCAAATATTTTATTATATAGAAGTTTTAATGTATTAATTTCTAATAATAATATAGTCAGCTTTTGTAAGGTTCCTTCTAATATCGGTAATGTTTTGTTTATTTTACTGAACTTTCTATTCAGATTATCTAATCGTATTCCAATTTGGTGTTTTATTTTTATTAATTCTGTTAGTTTTTCAGACCACCATGGGACTTTGTGTTTTGTTGGATGAGATTTGGATTTTGGTATTGCTTTATCAGCTGCATTTGTAATGAAATCAACAAGAAATTTATTAGTTTTATTATGGTCTTTTAAATATTCAAATGGTGAGATATTCCTAGTGTGGAATTCGTATTGCTCCCAATATGCTTTATAAATGTTATATTGAGGGACATGCTTGGTGGGGTTATTTTGTAATAATGAAATTAATATTGGGAAATGGTCACTTGTATGCAAGTCGTCAACTGTATTACAATATAATCTATCTACTATGTTTGTTGTACATAGAGTTAAGTCGATTGAGGAAAATGTTCCATGTGTTTTATATAAATATGTGTTGATTTCGTTATCATTTATGCAGCACACGTCATATGAATCTATGAATTCTTCTATTTTACTTCCTGCTCTATTTGAGTCTGTACAATTACAGTCCCACATCGGGTTGTGGGCATCAAAATCACCTACTGTTAATGTAGGTTCGTTGGCATTATTAAGTAATTCTTCAAGTTTGTTAAAGTCATTGGGTTGGTTATATAAATTATAAATTACATAATTATAGTTTTTTATTCGTATTCTAATACTAGATCAGTAAAGTTTACAGGTACTTTGTCATAACATACTTTGTTATGTACATATATAGCAGTACCTAAATTTTCTTCTTCCTCTCTAGATGAAAATGCTAAGGTATATATTTGCCTATTGTTGATATTGTTTTGTTGACATGTTGTAAACATAATATCATAGGTTCGTATTCTTTTAGTAATCGTTCCATTTCTCCTAGGTGTAATCTGGTCTGCAGAACATTTATGTTCCGTTATATTATATAGCTATTGAAAATATTTTATTATAGCAATCGAGTTTTACTTTCTTTTTGTATTATCAATTTCGATTTTTTCTAATAATTCATTTGTTTTCTTTATAATACACCAAGTGCTCAACGCACATGCAACCTTGTTCATGGGTACTCAAATCTGTGGTTTCTTTTATTTCTGTATTTCATAAGTTTCTTATAATGTTTGTTAAACCATGTTTTGTTATGTTTTTGTTATTGTTGCACAATGTAATGAAACAATCATTACATCCACAATAGTTGTCATGTATATTTCTTTCTTTATTTGTTCTTGTTGTACCAATTATTGGTAATGGAGTAATATCTTCTCCTTTGACATATTCACTATTGTCTAAGGAAAGACTCTTCCACTTCTTTGGTATTTTGGAAATCTGTATCCATTGGTTTTACTATTATTTTAGGAGATAATGGTATATTCTTAACTTCTTTTTGGTTTTGTTCTTTCTCCATATCTTTTGTCTTTGATTTGACCGACGTTTCTCTACCAATTGTTGGTTTCTTTGTTTTGGGTGGTGTTCTTTCCATTGGCCTCTTTTTATCTTTAATTTCCAGTCTATCAGGTCCCTCCTCTGTTATTTCCGTAGTAGCGTCCTCTTGTGTTCCAATTTGCATTAGTATTTCAAATGAATTTGTTAAAACGTTAACCATATCATTTGTACCTGTTTCTTTATTCCTTACCATTTTAGTTTTTTTTCCCTTGGGCATTAATTTCTTCTTGTGATTTATTTTTCTGTGCTTCGTTACTTCTATTTCTATGTATTTTTGTTTCATTATTGGTTCCTGTTATTGAAGAATATGTATGTTTCTTAGATGGATCTTGCATTCCTCTCACTTTTAATTCCAATTTAGCCTCTTTGATAGGCATCCCTGTTCGTTCTTGCAACATTTTCAATTCTGTATTGTATATGTAGTACATACATTCTTTGGACCTTGCATGATAATCCTGTCCACAGTTTACATTTTGGCTCACTACATTTCCATTGTGTGGCATGTTCGTCAGATCCACAATAAGCACATACAGGTTCATTACGACAGTTTTGTTTCGTGTGTCCATATTTACTACAATTTTGACATTGTAGTGGCTTGGGAACATAAGTTCTCAGTTTTCTATTTTGCCCAAATTTTATATTTTTTGAAGTGAATCTTGACCCTCAAATTTTATTGATAGATAGTCTTCAGACTGGTTTTTTATTGTGGCTTCTATAAGCCACGTCCTCATTTTTATTTGTCTAAACGACATTTCTGTCGTTGAGTGTCTTTTTAATAAGAAGTTTTCCAACTTTAGGGCTGAGATTTGTTGTTCTGTTTCCATGGTTAGAAACCTTGACCAACTTTCAATCCCAATGAGGGGGTCGAAGTGAGTCAAGGTTGGGTCAAGACAATCTTTACTTCTTTTTGATTTGTTGTGCACTGGAGCATAAGGTTCCAGTGTGATTACATTTGGATTCTTTTTTGTGTTTTCCAAAGAAAGGTTGCTACAGGAGGTTCCAGTAGCCGTCAACTGTCCCGATTCACTACCATCAAAGGATCCAGGGCTACTCGAATCTTTATTTTCACTTGGCACAAAGATTTGAGAGAGGGAAAAAAATTAACCTGAAAACCTTAAAAAGATATCATAAGCCTTTCATCGAGTTTTATTCTCCCAACAATGGCACAAGTGAGAACTGATTCCCAAATGTCCGCTTCCTACCCTCCCCCAAAGGGAACTGCACAACATAATTAGAGTGGCTCAAGTGTAAGCCAAGCCAGCTTGCTAGGACTGAGAGTACTACAAGAATACAATCATCCCCACCCTAATCATGTTATGGGCAAACCGGATAGAATGCCGAGAGTCCTATCCATAGAACCAGACGCCCCTGGAATCCGTGGTCCAGCCCTAATGAATAGTTCTGCCTTTGAGCTACCAATCTGGTAACTCTCGGGTCTGAACATTATCGGGCAGTTGGTGGTCCTACCACAGTTCTCACTATTTAGCTTCGGATATAAACCCATTCCCAGCTATGATATCTTTTCCTATTTATCAGGGCTAATAAATTTTATTAAAAGTGGAAAATTCCACAAATTTAATCCAAAATAATATATGATGGTATACAAGACTCTTCTTAGCTCAAAAACCAGAAACAAATTCCTGGGGTTCAAGAGCCCCCTCGCCACTTCAAGGTGGTCTCATATCGAGGTTGGGGACCAGATTCTTTCAGATAACCCATAAGGTTATCTACCTCAATGTTATCATTTAAAATTCTAAAATAGTCTTCCCACTTAGTAAGTAGTTTGCCATCGATTAAATTTAGGACAGTGCACCAGCATGTGCTCAACAAGTTTGCAGACCACCACAGTGAGCACAAACTGGGGCACTGGCTCCCTCTAAAATATAGCTATGGGTGAAGTGGGTATGGCCAATCCTAAGTTATGTTAAGATGATCTCAAATCTTCTGTTATGATTAAAACCTGAACTCCAAAAATCTATATTTTTCCAATGTTTCTGTACTTCCTATTTGCGGATAAAATGGGGAAAGGCCATCTCTGCTGCCATTTTCTACGAATGTATTGTCTGATAACTGGACGCATATCCAATTCTGGCACCTTATTAGTTAAGAAATCACATTTTGCGGCATCCTTTGCTTTACTATCAGCCAGTTCGTTCCCTTCTAGACCGTGTGCCCAGGAATCAAACAAAACTTTACTGATTTGTGGTGAACAGAAAGATAAAAAAGCCATTCCTGACCATTTTGAATTAAGGAATGGGTAGGGTTAAATTTCTTTAGGGCTTCTAAAACACTCCAATACTGTGGATTTAAATTCCTTATCAGAGGCAAGATTTAAAGTATTGACTTTGGCTGTTGCTTCAGCAGTGAATATGGATGAGGAGTCTGATAACTTTTTTATATATGATTCCCCCCTCACACACCACTGCAAATCCTACTCCACCTTCCGATTTTGATCCGTCAGTATAGATTTTCCTGTCATTTATATGCCTCTCATCATGCTCCAAAAACTTGTTTCTGACTTCTTTTTCTGAACGATCTTTCTTCTTTAATGCAGACATCTATTGCTGGAATAAACCATGGAGGGATACCTGGATGTTTCACTTGTAGGATCTTCTGCGTTTTTATACTTTCATCCTCCAGTTCACCCAGCTGTCTGATTTGAAATGGTATTGAAGATCTAGATCTAAAAAGACTTGAGTCACACTGTTTTAAGATCTCAAAAGAAGGATTCTCCTTTGAGCTTTTCAGCCGCATGGTGTGTCTCAGACCTAGCTCATGCCTCCTGAGGTCCAGTGGTAGCTGATGGGAGTCTACATAAATACTTTCAATGGGTGAAGTTCTAAAAGCTCTAGAGCAGATCCTTAGCCACATATTATGCACAGCATCCAATTCCTTAAGTTTAGTCTTTGAATCAGATGAGTATACTTGGCAGCCATAGTCTAACTTAGATAAACATACTACATTATAAAGCCTTAACAACGATTTCTTATCAGCACCCCAATTAAAATTAGATACTACTTTTAAAATGTTTAGTGATCTCTTCACTTTCACTTTCAACTGGTCAATATGATTATTCCAAGTGAGCTTTTCATCAGAGACCATTCCTAAAAATTTTACTTCAGTAGAATAAGGTATAATTCCATTTAAGATAAGAGTTGAATGGTTTCCTTAGTTGATATTGTTTTCTGACATCTGCAGAACCGAACAGCGACAGTTTTAGATTCGGAAAATCGAAACCCTTCCTCATTAGCCCACTTGCTCACTTTATAGATGGCTCTTTGCACGAACCTGCTAGTACATGTTGCATCATATCCTGTGCAGTACAGAGCCAAATCATCTACAAATAAAGAACCTTTTACTGGTGATGATATCTTTTCTAATACTCCATCAATGGCAATATCAAAGAGGGTGACACTAAGGACACTACCCTGACGAACTCCCTCTTCTTGTAAGAAAAGGTCGTGATACATGATTCCAAACTCTTACCTTTGTATATCTTTCTGATTGAAACGAAGTTATAAATCTGATCATTTTTCCTTTAATGCCCATCTTATACAACTTTTTATAATACCAAAATGCCATGTGGTGTCATATGCCTTTTTCCAAATCAAAGAAAACTCCCTACTGTTTGGCACTGTTTAGCAAAACCTTGTTGTATTTGGTTTGAGAGCCTGAACAAGGGATCTAGAGTAGATCTAGCTTTCCTAAAGCCAAACTGGAATGGAGAAAGCAATTTATTTGTTTCTAAATGCCATACAAGTCTTGTGTTAGTCATCTTTTCTATCAACTTACAACACAACTGGTGAGAGCTGTTGGTCTGTAGCTGCTGGGTAATTTCAGTATCCTTGTTTGGTTTCTTCATAGGGAGGATTAATGATAATTTCCAGCTCTTAGGAATACTACCAGTTTCCCAGATTTCATTTATTATATCTAAAAGAAATTTCTTTGACTTTTCTGGGAGATATTTCAGCATTTCATAGTGTATTTTATCTTCACCAGGGTCTGATGGTTTGGTATTCTGCAAGGGAGCTTTGAGCTCCTGCAGTGTAAATTTTGCATTATATGGTTTCAAAATTATTTTCACTTAAATTGAGAGAAATCTGGGCATTTCTAATGTCTTGCAATTCTAGAGGATAGTTCTCACTACTTAGATATTCTCCAGAAATGTTTTCCTAATTTTTCTGCAACACTCTGATTGGGTGATTAGGTGACCATTTATCTCCAGGGTAGGCAGAGGTTCAGGGACAAACTTGCCATTCAGTTTTCAATTTTCTTCCACATCGTTTTGGACTGGTGTTTTTCAGCTAATGCCATGAATGTAGTTCATCCATGACTCTCTTTTTGCTTTTTTAAAATGTTTCTTTCTCACTACATTTCCATTGTGTGGCATGTTCGTCAGATCCACAATAAGCACATACAGGTTCATTTCGACAGTTTTGTTTCATTGTGTCCATATTTACTACAATTTTTGACATTGTAGTCATTATGAGGGAATATAAGTTCTCAGTTCTCTATTTTGCCCAAATTTTATATTTTTTGAAGTGAATCTTGACCCTCAAATTTTATTGATAGATAGTCTTCAGACTGGTTTTTTATTGTGGCTTCTATAAGCCACGTCCTCATTTTTATTTGTCTAAACGACATTTCTGTCGTTGAGTGTCTTTAATAAGAAGTTTTCCAACTTTAGGGCTGAGATTTGTTGTTCTGTTTCCATGGTTAGAAACCTTGATAAACTTTCCAATCCCAATGAGGAGTCGAAATGAGTCAAGGTTGGGTCAAGACGATCTTTACTTCTTTTTGATTTGTTGTGCACTAGAGCATAAGGTTCCAGTGAGATTACATTTGGATTCTTTTTTGTGTTTTCCAAAGAAAGGTTGCTACAGGAGGTTCCAGTAGCCGTCAACTGTCCCGATTCACTACCATCAAAGGATCCAGGGCTACTCAAATCTTTATTTTCACTTGGCACAAAGATTTGAGAGAGGGAAAAAAATTAACCTGAAAACCTTAAAAAGATATCATAAGCCTTTCATGGAGTTTTATTCTCCCAACAATGGCACAAGTGAGAACTGATTCCCAAATGTCCACTTCCTACCCTCCCCCAAAGGGAACTGCACAACATGATTAGAGTGGCTCAAGTGTAAGCCAAGCCAGCTTGCTAGGACTGAGAGTACTACAAGAATACAATCATCCCCACCCTAATCATGTTATGGGCAAACCGGATAGAATGCCAAGAGTCCTATCCATAGAACCAGACCCTCCTGGAATCCGTGGTCCAGCCCTAATGAATAGTTCCGCCTTTGAGCTACCAATCTGGTAACTCTCGGGTCTGAAACATTATCGGGCAGTTGGTGGTCCTACCACAGTTCTCACTATTTAGCTTCGGATATAAACCCATTCCCAGCTATGATATCTTTTCCTATTTATCAGGGCCAATAAATTTGATTAAAAGTGGAAAATTCCACAAATTTAATCCAAAATACTATATGATGGTATACAAGACTCTTGGGCTCAAACCCAGAAACAAATTCCTGGGGTTCAAGAGCCCCCCTCGCCACTTCAAGGTGGTCTCATATCAAGGGGGACCAGATTCTTTCAGATAACCCATAAGGTTATCTACCTCAATGTTATCATTTAAAATTCTAAAATAGTCTTCCCACTTAGTAAGTAGTTTGCCATCGATTAAATTTAGGACAGTGCACCAGCATGTGCTCAACAGATTGCAGACCACCACAGTAAGCACAAACTGGGGCACTGGCTCCCTCTAAAATATAGCTATGGGTGAAGTGGGTATGGCCAATCCTAAGCCGTGTTAAGATGATCTCAAATCTTCTGTTATGATTAAAACCCGAACTCCAAAAATCTATATTTTTCCAATGTTTCTGTACTTCCTATTTGCGGATAAAATGGGAAAGGCCATCTCTGCTGCCATTTTAGTGAATGTATTGTCTGATAACTGGACGCATATCCAGTTCTGGCACCTTATTAGTTAAGAAATCACATTTTGCGGCATCCTTTGCTTTACTATCAGCCAGTTCGTTCCCTTCTAGACCGTGTGCCCAGGAATCAAACAAAACTTTACTGATTTGTGGTGAACAGAAAGATAAAAAAAGCCATTCCTGACCATTTTGAATTAAGGAATGGGTAGGGTTAAATTTCTTTAGGGCTTCTAAAACACTCCAAGAGTCACTATATATTACTGTGGATTTATGACTATGGCTGCTGCTTCAGCAGTGAATATGGATGAGGAGTCTGATAACTTTTTTATATATGATTCCCCCTCACACACCACTGCACATCCTACTCCACCTTCCGATTTTGATCCGTCAGTATAGATTTTCCTGTCATTTATATGCCTCTCATCATGCTCCAAAAACTTGTTTCTGACTTCTTTTTCTGAACGATCTTTCTTCTTTAATGCAGACATCTATTGCTGGAATAAACCATGGAGGGATACCTGGATGTTTCACTTGTAGGATCTGCATTTTTATACTTTCATCCTCCAGTTCACCCAGCTGTCTGAATTGAAATGGTATTGAAGATCTAGATATAAAAAGACTTGAGTCACACTGTTTTAAGATCTCAAAGAAGGATTCTCCTTTGAGCTTTTCAGCCACATGGTGTGTCTCAGACCTAGCTCATGTCCTCCTGAGGTCCAGTGGTAGCTGATGGGAGTCTACATAAATACTTTCAATGGGTGAAGTTCTAAAAGCTCTAGAGCAGATCCTTAGCCACATATTATGCACAGCATCCAATTCCTTAAGTTTAGTCTTTGAATCAGATGAGTATACTTGGCAGCCATAGTATAACTTAGATAAACATACTACATTATAAAGCCTTAACAACGATTTCTTATCAGCACCCCAATTAAAATTAGATACTACTTTTAAAATGTTTAGTGATCTCTTCACTTATACTTTCAACTGGTCAATATGATTATTCCAAGTGAGCTTTTCATCAGAGACCATTCCTAAAAATTTTACTTCAGTAGAGTAAGGTATAATTCCATTTAAGATAAGAGTTGGAATGGTTTCCTTCGTTCGGCGTCTGCAGAACCGAATAGTGACAGTTTTAGATTCGGAAAATTGAAACCCTTCCTCATTAGCCCACTTGCTCACTTTATAGATGGCTCTTTGCACGAACCTGCTAGTACATGTTGCGTCATATCCTGTGCAGTACAGAGCCAAATCATCTACAAATAAAGACCCTTTCACTGGTGATGATATCTTTTCTAATACTCCATCAATGGCAATATCAAAGAGGGTGACACTAAGGACACTACCCTGACGAACTCCCTCTTCTTGTAAGAAAGGTCGTGATACATGATTCCAAACTCTTACCTTTGTATATCTTTCTGATTGAAACGAAGTGATAAATCTGATCATTTTTCCTTTAATGCCCATCTTATACAACTTTTTTATAATACCAAAATGCCATGTGGTGTCATATGCCTTTTCCAAATCAAAGAAAACTCCTACTGTTTGGCACTGTTTAGCAAAACCTTGTTATATTTGGTTTGAGAGCCTGAACAAGGGATCTAGAGTAGACCTAGCATTTCTAAAGCCAAACTGGAATGGAGAAAGCAATTTATTTGTTTCTAAATGCCATACAAGTCTGGTGTTAGTCATCTTTTCTACTAACTTACAACACAACTGGTGAGAGCTGTTGGTCTGTAGCTGCTGGGTGAAGCAGGATCCTTGTTTGGTTTCTTCATAGGGAGGATTAATGATAATTTCCAGCTCTTACGAATACTACCAGTTTCCCAGATTTCATTTATTATATCTAAAAGAAACTTCTTTGACTTTTCTGGGAGATATTTCAGCATTTCATAGAGTATTTTATCTTCACCAGGGTCTGATGGTTTGGTATTCTGCAAGGGAGCTTTGAGCTCCTGCAGTGTAAATTTTGCATTATATGGTTCAAAGTTATTTTCACTTAAATTGAGAGAAATCTGGGCATTTCTAATGTCTTGGAATTCTAGAGAATAGTTCTCGCTACTTGATATTCTCCAGAAATGTTCTCCTAATTTTTCTGCAACACTCTCTGATTGGGTGATTAGGTCACCAATTATCTTGAGGGTAGGCAGAGGTTCAGGGACAAACTTGCCATTTAGTTTTTCAATTTTCTTCCACATCGTTTTGGATGGTGTTTTTCAGCTAATGCCATGAATGTAGTTCATCCATGACTCTCTTTTTGCTTTTTTAAAATGTTTATTTTCCTTGGCCACAGTACGTTGGTAAATAACTTTGGCTTGGGCAGTTCCACTTCTCTTATACTTTTTGTAGCATTTTCTAGTGATCTTTCTCATACCACTGCAGGTTTTGTTCCACCAAGGAACTGCTGGTCTAGAGGGCTTCCCTTTTGTTGTTGAAATAAAGGCAATTGCAATGTTGATGGTGGTGTCATTGAAGTAACTATATGCCTCCGAGATTGATGGAAATGATTTTATATTCTTGTCCATGAGAACAGTCACTAAATTTCTTCCAGTAGGCTTCATCTACCTTCCATTTGGGAGGTGACTCAGAGGGCTGATTCTTAACTGTATGTATATGAATTGGAAGTCGTCACTCCTATTTACATATTCATTTACTGACCATTCATAATCAATGTGAACACTAGATGAGCAAAAGCTTAGATCAATAGCCAAATAAGTATTGGAGTAGATGTTATGGTAAGTCATGGCTCCATCAATGAGTATAGCGATATTATGATCATCCATAACGTCCTTCAACATCCTACCCTTGGCATTTGTCGTGTTCCCACCCCATATTGTGAGCACTGAAATCACCAAGGAGGAGGAAAGGAGTAGGAAGCTGATTGATCAGTAAATGAATATCATTATATGTGAAATCCAAATCAGGAGGAAGGTAGATGGAGGAAACTGTACTTTGCTTGCCTAAAATGAAAGTTACTGCTACAGCTTGGAGATGAGTATTAACTGATAGCAAGCAGTGTTGCAACGACTTATGCACAATAACTGCTGCACCTCCCTTAGCTCTATCTCCGATTGGAGGTGGAGAATTATATATACTGTAATTTAACCCAAGATTATATTGTGTGCTTCCAAGCTTAGTTTCCTGGAGACACACAATACCTGGGCTATGGTCATGGAGCAGTACCTTCAGCTCCTCACTTCGATCCCTGAGACCTCCACAGTTCCATTGTAGTATTGACATGAAAACTATCTTTTGGGCTTGATGGAAGGCCCCTTTGAATGGAGCCTTCTCATTTACTTTCTTTTGTTTATGAGTATTATCAAGAAATGCTTTGGTGTTTTTGCTCCTCAGTCTCCATTAAATCAGGCAGAGACTCTGCCTGAGACAGTTCCAAGGTGGTTGGGTTAAGTGCCATCTTATCCTTCTTGGAGGCTTGTGCTCTAATCTCAACAGGCCGAGCACCTGACCCACTACCACAGGGGTTGATGCGCCTGCTACATTAGCGCATGCTGCCACTGCACCCGTAGTGGTAGATAAGGGTAGTGGTTTAAGAACTTCAGCATAGCTCCTAGGTTCTTGTCCTAATTGTCTTTTTGCAAAACCAATACTTATATGCTCTGTATTGGCTTTATTTAGTGCAGACAATTAAAATTTGTAAATTTCACAATTTTTGTTATTGGATTTATGTTCCAGTTGACAACTAACACATTTTGCTCTTCTATTACATTCATCATCATGATGGTCACCAGAGCAGTTTATACAAATTTTAGCATTTTTGCAGTTTTTTTGATGGGTGGCCAAGCTTAAAGCAATGATGGCACTGCACTGGTCTTTGCTGGAAAGGACGTACTCATACCCTTTCATTTTCAGATATGACATGAGGAGGTACTTCAGAGTCTACAAAGGTTAAAATGATCATGTTGGCAATAGCTGCCTTTTTCACTCTCCAAACTGAAGTGGGACTAATTTTTAGAATTTCTTCTTCTGTCATGCCATAAAGGTCTTTATCAAATACTACTCCTCTCCTATAACTAAAGCTTAAGTGGGGCTTGATCTTCGTAATCATTTCATCATTTTTTATGTTCAACAAGGTCAGCATATATGCTTGGGTTGTGGATTTGGTATGAATAAGAATGGTGTTCTTCCCAAAACGAGAAATATCACTGCTCTTTATTCCACCCACCTGTTTCTGAAATAACCTGCAAAATTTATAGTAGTTATAATTTTCCTCCTTGGCTGAAGCTACCACCCACATAGGAGGTTTAGGAGTCCTTATTTCTGCATTCTGCTTTCTCTCTGGTTTATCCTGAGCCCAGTTAGATGTCACATAAAGGTATGTCTTTGGGAACTTGGTCTGTTAAGGCTCTCTGTACTGTAGCTTGACCTATTTGTGTCGCATTTATCATACTATTAGCCTTTAAGAATGGTGTTCTTCCCAAAACGAGAAATATCACTGCTCTTTATTCCACCCACCTGTTTCTGAAATAACCTGCAAAAATTTATAGTAGTTATAATTTTTTCCTCCTTGGCTGAAGCTACCACCCACATAGGAGGTTTAGGAGTCCTTATTTCTGCATTCTGCTTTCTCTCTGGTTTATCCTGAGCCCAGTTAGATGTCACATAAAGGTCCCTGTCTTTGGGAACTTGGTCTGTTAAGGCTCCTCGTACTGTAGCTTGACCTATTTGTGTTGCACTTATCATACTATTAGCCTTTAGAGCTTCATCATTGCCACTAAAGGTAACCCACGCCTCCCATTTAGATTCAATATCAATAAAGTTCATCCTGATTTCTACAAGAGTTCCAAATGATTTCAGAGCTGTCAAGATTATTTCATAATCACAACAACAACCAAGCAATCATCACAGAAGGGCCCATTCTCCCCATTCATCACATAGCCGTGAGTTAAACGTGTATGGCCAATAAGTAATCTACACAATGCAACCTCCCACTTCCTTGGCATTAGGTCATATTTCCAAGGGTGTGTCTGACTAGTGATTTCTTTCATTTTATTGGGGCTCACTCTGTCCCACTGATGTGCCCATAATTGCTGGATGAATTTCCATATAATATGGAATGCATCACGATATAGAACAGGGCATTTTCTGGGTATCAAAGTTTGTGCTGCTAATTTGGCTAGCTGGTCTGCCTTTTCATTTCCCAACAAAAAGAAACAATGCTCCCTCTAGACACTGGGAGTGTTGCAATATGTTCCAGTGCTACCAAGATACCATACAGCTCAGCTGTAAAGTTTGAAGAAACTGAAGAAAGCGCACCTCTTCGGTTAAAAGATTCACTAAAAAACTCCATAACCAATGCCAGCATTGGATTTGGAACCATAGGTAAATATAAATCTTGTATCTACATGCCATGAAGCATGCTCTAAAAATACAACCCTTATTTCCTCATCAGATTTATCCCTCTTTGCTCCACTGAAGTACCTGTAGAATTTCACAGTAGGTAACTTCCATACAGGAGAAGTGGGATACACAAAAGGAAGTTAGGGAATTTTTCCAATATTTGTATCCTCTAAAATCTTTTTAATTCTATAGCTAAAAGGAGTAGGATACCTTGGATGATTTTCATAAAAACCGTTAAAAATATTTCTGTTTGCCACAGCAAATGCCAGAGATTTGGGAAGTCCTTGCACTCTAAACCAGTATCGAAGTAATGATGACTGGCGATAGAGTTCAAGGGGCATTTCTCCTGCACCAACTAGCAAACTAGATACTGGTGATGAACAAAAAGCTCTTTTGGCTATACGAATACCTGAATGATGAACAGAATCTAAAATTTTTAAGTTAGATGAAGAGGCAGAAGAATATACTTCACAACCATATGACAGCTTTGATAAGATTAAGGTTTTATGAAGCTTTAGTATAAGATTTCTATCAGCTCCCCAACTGGTGTGAGACAGCACCTTCAAGATGTGTAGAGCTTCTAGGCACTTTGCTTTGATATGTTTGATATGGGGGACCCAAGTCATTCTGCTGTCAAAAACTAGGCCTAAGAAGTGTGCTTGTTCTACACATGGGATTCTATGGCCATACAAATAGAGGTCTGGATCAGGATGTACTCCCCTGATCCATCAGAAGTGAACAGCAGTAGTCTTGCTTACAGAGATTTTAAAACCCTGTTTCTCAGCCCAACTTGCTATTTTATTTATCGTTAATTGTAGCTTTCTTTCCGCTACAGTCATCTGGGTGGCAGCAAAAGATATGGACAGGTCATCCACAAATAACGTCTTTAAGACCTCTTTTGGAATAACAGATGTAACACTGTTTATGGCCAGAGCAAAAAGTGTTACAATGAGAACACTGCCCTGGGGAACACCTTCTTCTTGGCACCTTTCCTCTGATAAAGTACTGCCAACTTTAACTTTATAATACCTACGATGTAAAAATGACCTGACAAATAAAGGTAATTTTCCTCGTAGACCACTACTATGCATTGTCTTGAGAATTCCATGTCTCCAAGCAGTGCCATATGCCTTTTCAATATCAAAAAACAGTCACGTGGTGTTGTTTGGCCACACTGAAAAGGTGTTAAATATTGTTGTGCTCTAAATACCACATCAGCCTTACATTTACCATTTTTTTCCATTAATTTACACAAACAGCAAGTTAACGCAATGGGGCAGTAACTTGCTGCATAGAGAGGATCTTTTCCAGGCTTAAGGAATGGTAACATGGTTGCCAATTCCCATATGCTAGGGTAGCTGCCTTCATCCCATATTCTGTTGATAATACTGATTATAAAAAGTTTTGTGTTCCTTGAAATGTGTTTAAACATTTTGTAAGGAATCTCATCTGGGCCAGGGGCAGCGTTCTTGCTCCTGGTTAAAGCAGAGTCAAATCCCTTTCAGAAAAAGGCATATTGTAAGATTCACTTTTGTTTGATGAAAAGTCAAGTACCTGTTGTTCTTCCATCATTCTGAAATGATGTCCTGGGGAACTATCTGATTTTTCAGAGACTCGAGCAAAGTGTTCAGAAAATATATTACTAACTTCCGTGGCATCAGTGACATGATTATTATTTACTTTAAGTACTGGAGGAGGATTGGGTGTAAATTTACGCTGAATTTTTTTTTATTTTCTTCCAAATGCTGCTAACTGGTGTTCTGCTGTTAACAGAGGATACATATCCTGCCCATGATTGTGTTCTGGCAGCTTTCATAGCTTTTCGAAATCGTGCCCTACACTGTTTATAAGTGATGACATTATCCACGGTGCAGTGTCTACGGCACCTGGTCAATGATGACCTTGTAGCTCGATGCAGCAGCCTTAATTCTTCTGACCACCATGGAACTGGCCGTCTCCTGAAAAGTCCTTTACTTCGAGGAATTGAATGTAAGCCTGCAGTATGGAAAGTTCCACTGAGTAGATCGATCGCATCATCTACACTTGGGAAATCTTCAGCATCCCCTTCCAACTCGCTCAAATCTTTGAATCTTTTCCAATTTGCTTTCTCTAAGCACCATCGTGGTGATCTTGGGATAGGTGGACCATCATTAGTTGTGATTATAATTGGAGAATGGTCACTGGTATGCCAGTCATCATTTGTTCTCCAATTAAAATCAACACTGCAATTAGAGCTACAAATTGAAAAGTCAATGCAGGAGACAGTGCCAGTCTGAATGTGATAATGGGTAGGCTCCCCAGTATTAAGAAGGCCTATATCTTCATTTTCTACAATAGACGCCATCATATTCCCTTTATGGTTTGATGTTACATCTCCCCACAATGGATGCCCGCTGTTGAAGTCACCAAGAAGAAAAAATGGTTCTGGTAGTTGCCACATTAAGTATATTAAGCCCTCCCGGGAGACATGACTATTGGGTGGAATGTAAAGGGAACATACAGTATATTGCCTTCTTAAATTAATCCGTACAGCCACAGCTTGAAGTGGAGTATTTAGTTTTACTTTGTAGTGTGGAGTATCTCGACGGATGTAGATGAGGGATCCACCGTGATTTCCTACTTCCAAATCAAATTCAGTTCTGAAGTGAACATATTCCCTAGGACAAGGGGTATATTCACCTAGCATGGTCTCTTGCAAACATATCCCTACAGGAGAATGCTCATAGAGCAAAAGCTTCACTTCCCCATACTTTGCTCGGAGTCCCTGACAGTTCTAATGAATTATGGATGTGAATTTATTTCCATCTGAGACCATCAGTATGGTCCCTTTTTACAAGATTGGGAGGGTTCTTTTTTCTACTTGGGGAAGGCAATTTAATGGGCAGTTTTGTTGGCTTCTTGGGGGGAATAACCACCTTGAAAGAGCCAACATCCTTTCCTTCAGTGTCTTTGACACTGTGGGGTTTTTTAGTTTCTTTTTTCTCCATCTCAATTGAGACGGAGAGAGCAGAGGTGTTCTCTAAAGAGACCACCTCATCTATCTTACTATTGCTGACAGTAGCCAGCTCTGCCTTTAAAGAGGCAGAAGCACCAGCAAGAACTGACGCTGGGGGACCAGCATCTGCTGGTTTGTCCTCCAAAGAGGAGTTGGCACCAACAGAAGCTGGCACCGGGCCAGCAAGTGCTGGCCCCGCCTCCCAAGAGGCAGATGGTATAGGGTGTGTCTCAACTGACACTTCAATTTTTCTTAGCTCTATGTTGACGTCTTCCTTGTTGGTTCTGCTGAACCTTGTCTTTGCATTACCATCATCGATAGATTCTGATGAATCTGTTAGGCGTCTTTTCAGCGATTCATTTTTTTACTCTACCTTTGTGCTTCCTATCTTGGTTAGTTTATTTGTCTCTTTCTGTTGGTTTCCAAGTTTTGCTACTACTGAGGCAAAACTTAGACCTGGTCTTACAATCTTAGCTTTTGCTCTCTCTTGTGCTTCCTTAAAAGTTATCCTTTCCATCACTCTTAACGCCTGAATTTCTTTTCAAATAAATATATATAACACTGTTGAGATAATGATGCATGTTCCTCACCACAGTGAACACATTTAGGTTCCCTTGTGCACACACCATGCTCATCATCTCCACAGCTGACAGAAACAGCAGGATTTTCTTGTATTTTGGGCCGGCACGTCTAAAGGGTGTGTCCGAAACGTTGGCAGTGGAAACACCTTCTGGGCCTCGGTATGTACTGTTTTATTTTGTATCTATGCCAGGCTGCAGAGACATACTCTGGGAGTCTTAAAGTATTGAACATCAATATTAAGGTAGGCTGAGGTATCCGATCTCTATCCACCTTCTTTGTGATCCTGTTCACCTTAATTACACCCTGATCTTTCAATTCATTTGCAAGTTTCTCCTCAGAGAAACCCATTAGATGAGGGGCATAAATCAAACCCTTGCTGGAGTTCAAACTGGAGTGGGGAGTGCACTCCACCGTAACTCCCGCAAGGGCCAACAAACTCATCAACTTCATGCTTTCCTCTGGGGAGATACTCTCTACCAGGAGCATATTATTGTTCTCTGAGGGGATATTTTTGGTTGTCTGCCACAGCATTTTACAATTTCCCTGTTTACCTCAAAAATATCAATATTGTCACCAATAAGCTTCAAATTTAGATATTTTTCATATGAGCTGGGTACAAAGACCCCAGGAACTATTTCATACTTCTTGCTTTTCTTTATTGCAAATGGTTCCAGTGTGACAATACTGGAACCAGATGCTTTTTGTTGGGGATCCCTGGCTGTATTCCTTTTGCCTGGCATTGGGTCGTCAACCGTGTCTGATTGTCATTTGGCCCAGGGGTACTAATTTCAACATGGGGACATTTCCATGAAAAAATTGGCTAAAAAAAAAAAAAAAAAAAAAAAAAAAAAAAAAAAAACTGCTGGTGAACACTGAAGAGGCACCATTGACTTTTCATAGGACCCTATTCTCAGCTAATGACACCAGTAGGAACTGACTCCCAGATGTCCACCCCTTACCCTACCCAAAAAGGGATAGCACCAACATACCAGACAGGCACAAGTGTAAGCCTAACCTGCTTGTTGGGACCGACACTATTACTAAAATACAATCATCCCCACTCTGACTATGTTGGTGGGCATACCGGAAAATATGCCGGGAGTCCTACCCCTAATAACAGCCCACGCCTGGAATCCACAGGCTGATCTCAGGGATAGTTCCGCCTTCAGGGTGTCAATATGACATCACACTAACACCCTTCAGGTCCAAACATCATCGGATTGGGTGACGCTCCCAATCACAGTTCCCACATTTAGCTTCGAACGTAAACCCCAATCCAAGGTATCATACCCTTTCCTTTCACACAGACAGGAAATTTAATGAAGGTGGAAATATCCACACTATGTAAGCCAAAGAGTTGGAGAAAAAAAAATAGAAGCGGTAGTCATAGTGGGTGGATAGGAAGATGGAAGAGAGCTGAAAAATAAGCTGGAGGAAGAAGTAAAAAAGGAGAAGAAAAAGAGGACAGAGAGACATTTAGAGTCAAACGGTGGGGGTGGGGAATGATTTCCCTCGTTCGAGAGCTCCCTTGCCTGTCGCAAATCTACAGCATGAAAAAGAATATTCTATGCTGGAGCCATGTGACTATGTCATGGCAGTCTCTCATTAAGGGGGCTAGGGCCGAAGGTATCACGAGAATACTATCATTCCCACTCTAATAGTGCTATGGGCAAACCAGATAGAATGCTGAGAGTCCTATCCCCAGAACCGGACCCCCCTGGAATTTGTGGTCCAGCCGTAAAGAATAGTTCCACCTGATATCTCTCAGGTCCGAACATTATCGGGCAGCTGATGTTCCTCTCATAGTTCCCACTATTTAGGTTCGGATATAAACCCAATCCCAGTTATGATATCTTTTCCTGTTTATCAGGCCCAATAAATTTTAGCAAAAGTGGAAAATTCCACGAAAATTACTTCAGAGAAATATATAATGGTCTATGGGACTCTTGGACTCAAACCCGGGAACAGATTCCTGGGGTTCAAGAGCACCCTCACCACGTCAAGGTGGTCCCAAATCGAGGGAGCTCTTGTCACATGGACTGCTTCTTTAGCTGCTGCTTTATCAGCCTCTTCATTTCCTTTATTCCCTACATGGGCAGGGAACCAACATATTTCAATATTTTTTCTATTATTATACAATTTATGGAGAGAAAACTTAATTTGGTGTACAACATTACTTATTTGATTACAGTATAGCTTTGAATGGCTTCTTTAGTGCTGCTAGAGTTGCTATAAATCACAAAATTATTAAATGAAGTTTCTTCAATTATTTTTATGGCTGATGCTACTGCACATAACTCAGCTGTAAATATGGAGGCATTGTCTGGTAGAAAGAACCGATATGTTTTGTATGGGGATACTGAAGCATATCTCACTCCGTATTGTGACTTAGATCTCTCGGTGTATATTGTGCAATGTGGAACTTCCCAGATTATATGTTCTACTGTATGTTGTCTATGGTGTTCTGGGGTATATGAATAACCTTTTGATAAATAATTTAAGCGTGTACGAATTCTCATTTTATTCATTGTCCAAAGAGGAGGTAATCTTACTATTAAAGTTAACTGTATATTTATATTTAGCAACTCAAACAATCTTCTAGCTCTAATTGGAAAAGGAGGTGGATGACTGTTTATAAACGCATCTCTTAATCCAAATAATTTTTTGGTTGGAGAATCAATTTTCTGAATTCTCACAGCACTCTTCATTGTTACTAGCTCTCTATGGAGAGAGAGAGGGTAGTTCACCACAAAAACTTGTAAAGATGACTTGGGTGATAATCTAAAAGCCCCTGAACACATTCTGAGGCCTTCATTATGAACTGGGTTTAATGTTTTCAGCGTTGCGTCTGATGCCGAGCCATATATTTCGCTTCAATAATCAATGATAGACAGCAATGTTGCTTTATACAGTATGGTAAGGGTATATCTATCGGCTCCCCAAGTAGTGTTCGATAGTTTTTTAATTAGGTTTAATGCTCTTTTACATTTTGATTTCATGTATGTTACGTGGGCTTTCCATTTCATTATTATTATTATTATATTAAAAAAGTTTAACCAGACCACTGAGCTGACTATCAGCTCTCATAGGGCTGGCCCGAAGGATTTGGACGAAATGACAGGTCTAGGCTAGAAGCCAGGCACTGGGACCAAATAGGTCACTCGGTATGGGGATGGATGGATGAAAATGAAATTAAAAGTTGCACAAAGGAATAAGCTCTCATACAGGTACACACTCACACAATAAATACATTTATACTCATGTTCCCATATATACTCACTAAAAAGGTATGTTAAAATTCATAATAAATTAAGTAAAATTTTAAAATTTAGTTGTTTTAAAATCCATTAGGTTTTCGTATTTATATTATTTACTTTTTGTATCTTATCAATTAACTCACAGCTCCTCATGAACATTACTATGGGTATTACTGAAAATGTTGAGGATTCCGACAAAATTTCTTTTATTGTTCTGTTTCCAAAATTCGATAATCGCTGCAGGTTATTTTTTGGACATTCACACAATACATGTTTCGCAGTTATCAACACTTTGCAATCTGGGCACTTGGGAGGAGGGTTGCATGGACTGTTCATTAAGTGTCCTTGTGTCAAACGAGTATGGCCTATTCGAAGATGCATCAGAATTACTTTGTGTGTGTCTCTCTCTCTGATATGATGAAGTCCATTTTCAACACTGGATTTTATGTTTTAATTTATTATTTTCAGGTTCTTCATCGCACATATTTTGCCATTTACTTACAATGATTGTTTTTATGTATCTTATATAGTCACTAATAGGGATATATACATTTGCTCTAGTCATGTGGACTGCTTCTTTAGCTGCTTTATCAGCTTCTTCATTCCCTTTAATCCCTACATGGGCAGGGAGCCAACATATTTCGATATTTTTTCCATTATTATACAATTTATGGAGTGAAAACTTAATCTGTTGTACAATATTATTTTTTTATTATAGCTTTTAAGGCCTTCTACAGCGCTTCTGGAATCACTATAAATCACAAAATTATTACATGATGCTTCTCTAAGTATTTTTATGCCTGATGCTGTTGCACATAACTCAGCTGTAAATACTGAGGTATTATCTGGTAGAGAGAACTGATACGTTTTGTTTTGGGATACTGCAGCATATCACACTCCGTATTGTGACTTAGATCCGTCGGTGTATATTGCGTAATGTGGACCTTTTCAGATTATATGTTCTACTAAATGTTGTCTATGGTGTTCTGGGGTATATGAATAACTTTTTGATAAATATTTTAAGTGTGTACAAATTCTCATTTTATTCATTGTCCAAGGAGGAGGTAATTTTAATATTAAAGGTAATTGTATATTTATATTTACCGACTCAAACAATATTCCAGCTCTAATTGGGAAAGGAGGTGTATGATTGTTTATAAACACATCTCTTAATCCAAATAATTTTTTGGTTGGAGAATCATTTGTCTGAATTCTCTTCATTGTTACTAGCTCTCTATGGAGAGAGAGAGAGGTAGTTCACCACATTCAACTTGTAAAGAAGATGTTGGTGTTGATCGAAAAGCTCCTGAACATATTCTAAGGCTTTCATTATGAACTAGGTCTAACGTTTTTAGAGTTGCATTTGATGCCGAGCTATATATTTCACTTCCATAATCAATGGCAGACAGCACTGTTGCTTTATACAGTACAGTAAGGGTATGTCTATCGGCTCCCCAAGTAATGTTTGATAGTTTTTTTAATTAGGTTTAATGCTTTACATTTGGTTTCATATGTTATGTGGGCTTTCCAGTTCAAGTGAGTATCAAATACTAATCCAAAAATTTTTTGCTGTTTGGCCAATTGGTATGGAATGGTTTCTGATTTTTAAATCTCTTTCTTCACCTTTTTTTAATTTAATATTTTTATAAAACATTACTGCTTGAGTCTTTTGTATTGAAAATTTAAAGCCTACAGATGAGGCCCACTCATCTATTTTTATTATGTTTTTATTAATGATTCCCTCTGCATGTTTTATGAGAGATGCTGAATAATATATGGCAAAGTCATCCATATACAAGTTACTTTTAATTCCAATAGGTAGATTATTACTGATATCATTTATTGCTAAAGTAAACAGTGTGCCACTAAGGACGCTTCCTTGTGAAACACCATTTTCAAGTGGAAATGTACTTGACAATACATCATCAATTCTCACTAGAAAAGCGAGATTTGTCAGAAAATTTTCGATAAACCTAGGTAAATGTCCACGGGTGCTGTTTTATGTAACGTTTTTAATATTGCATATCTCCATGTAGTATCATATCCCTTTTCAATGTCGAAAAAGATGGCTATAGTAATTTGTTTTCGTTCAAATCCTCTTTGTATGTGGTCTTCCAAGTTAGACAGAGAATCCAGTGTAGATCTGTTACATTGTGACCCAAAGTGAGTGGGAGTCAAAATTTTATTTTCTCGAATGTGCCATGTTAGTCGAGCATTTACCATTTTCTCTAGTAATTTGCATAAACAACTTGTTAAAAAAATTGGTCTGTAATTGTTTACATTACTGGGATCTTTTCCAGGTTTGGGGACAGGAATAATTATAGCTTTACACCATTCATCAGGAAATAAATTTCGAAGCCATAAGTGGTTATAAAACTCTAATAAGTATGACTTTGCCAAAGGTGCTAAATGGCAGATCATTTCAAAACAAATGTTGTCACCTCCAGGGCAGATTTATTGCTGTTCAACAGAGCAAATTCCAACTCTTCCATATTAAATTTTCTATTATAATATATATCTTCTATTGTTTCAAAACTTATTGTTATGAATTCTATATTATTTTTCCTTCTGCGTAAATGCTCATCTACTTGTGCGTAAATTCTCATCTAAATTTTTGTCGCTACTTATTTTGGGTAAAATTTTCTCCTTTATATTACTTATTTCTTTAGGATCAAGTATTCTTTTCCCATCTTTTATTATGGCATGTCTAGGCGTTTAACATGGGTACCATTTATTTTCCTGAATTTTTCCCATATTTTTGGTGTGGGAGTATTATTAGAGAGATCTGATACATATTTCCTCCATGAAATGATTCTTCCTTGAATTACTTCTGTTTTAAATTTTCCTGATATTTTGTTCCATTGGGGTTTTAATGCATCAATTTCTAATAATAATATAGTCCGTTTTTGTAAAGTTCCTTCTAATATCGGTAATGTTTTGTTTATTTTACTGAACTTTCTATTCAAATTATCTAATCGTCTTACAATTTGGTGTTTTATTTTTATTAATTCTGTTAGTTTTTCAGACCACCATGGGGCTTTGTGTTTTGTTGGATGAGATTTGGATTTTGGTATTGCTTTATCAGCAGCATTTGTAATGAAATCAACAAGAAATTTGTTAGTTCCATTATGGTCTATCAAATATACAAATGGTGGGATATTCCTAGTGTGGAATTCATATTGCTCCCAATCTGCTTTATAAATGTTATATTGAGGGACATGCTTGGTGGGATTCCAATCCAATCTGTCAACTATGTTAGTTGTACATAGAGTTAAGTCGACTGAGGAAAAAGTCCCACGTGTTTTAGAAAAATGTGCTGATTTTGTTATCACTCACACAGCACATGTCATATGAATCTATGAATTATTTTATTTTACTTCCTGCTCTATTTGAGTCTGTAAAATTACAGTCCCACACCGGGTTGTGGATATTAAAATTACCTACTATTAATGTAGGTCCGTTGGCATTATTAAGTAATTCTTTGAGTTTGTCAGTCATAATTTTTATTAGGTTGGTTTTGTAAATTGTAAATTACATAATTATCGTTTTTTATTCGTATTCTAATACTCGATGTTTGCAGATCAGTAAAGTTTACAGGTACTTTGTCATAACATACTTTGTTATGTACGTATATAGCAGTGCCTAAATTTCCTTCTTCCTCTCGTGATGTTGATGCTAAGGTATATTTACCTATTGTCGATATTGTTTTGTTGACATGTTGTAAAAATAATATCATTGGTTTGTATTCTTTTAATAACCGTTGTACTTCTCCTAGGTGTAATCTAGTCTGTACACTATTTACGTTATATTGTATAATATAATTACTGAAAATATTTTGTTAGAGCGGTCGAGTTTTACTCTCTTTTTTTATTATCAATTTGGATTTTTTCTAATAATTTACTCACGACATTCATTTGTTTTTCTTATAATATACTAAGTGCTCAATGCACATGCACCCTTTTTCACGGTTACTCAAATCCATGGCTTCTTTTTGTCTGTATTTCATAAAATTTATTATGATGTTTGTTAAACCATCCCTTATGTTTTTGTTATTATTGCACAATGCAATGAGACAATCATTACATCCATAAGTGTTATCATGTATATTTCTTTCTTTATTTGTTCTTGTACAAATTATTGTTGTTCTATTTCCATGGTTAGAAACTTTCATATAGTCATTGTTGTCTATGGTACGGCTATCTTCCACTTTTTCGGTATTTTGGATACCTGTATCCATAGGTTTTACTATTATTTTAGGGGATAATGGTATATTCTTAACTTGTTTTTGTTCTTTTTTTTCATATCTTTTGTCTTTTATTTGACCGATGTTTCTCTAATAATTGTTGGTTTCTTTGTTTTGGGTGGTGTTCTTTCCAAAGGCCTTTTTTTTATCTTTAATTTCCAGTCCATCACGACCCTCCTCTGTTACTTCCATAGCAGCATCCTCCTGTGTTCCTATTTGCATTAGTATTTCAAATGAATTTAATAAATGTTATCCATATCACTTGTACCTGTTTCTTTATTCTTTACCATTTTAGTTTTTTCCCTTGACCATTAATTTCTTCTTCGATTTACTTTTCTGTGCTCCGTTACTTCTATTTCTATGAATTTTTGTTTCATTATTGTTCCTGTTATTGAAGAATATGTATGTTTCTTAGATGGATCATGAATTACTCTCACTTTTAATTCCAACTTAGCCTCTTTTATACACATCCCTGTTCGTTCTTGTAACATTTTCAATTGTATTGATTATATAGTACATACATTTTTTGGACCTTGCACGATGGTCTTGTCCACAGTTGAGTCATTTTGGCTCACTACATTTCCATTGTATGAAGTGTTCGTCAGATCCACAATAAGCACACATATGTTCATTTTGACAGCTTTTCTTCGTGTGCCCATATTTACGACAATTTTGACATTGTAGTGGCTTTGGAACATAAGGTCTCAGTTCTCTATTTTGGCCCAGAATTATTATTTTTTGAGGTAAATCTTGACCCTCAAATTTTATTTTTGCAATTCTTAATGCTTTATTATTCTGTTTACTTGGTATTATATACACCTCACTATCTTAGACTTTAGTATATCTCATTGTAAGAGAGTCCAACAGCATATTCTTATCAACCGGTTCTTCATTATTTTCAGGAAGTACAATAGTACCCTGAATGCTGTTCATAGTGTAATGCTTTTTTATTTTTACATTTACATTGTCGATACTTTTTGTGGATAAATAGTCTTCAGACTGGTTTTCTGTTGTGGCTTCTATAAGTCACATCTCATTTTTATTTGTCTAAATGACATTTCTGTCATTGAGTGTCTTTTTTAATAAAAAGTTTTCCAACTTTAGGGCTGAAATTTGTTGTTCTATTTCCATAGTTAGAAACCTTGACCAACTTCCACTCCCAAAGAGGGAGTCGAAATGAGTTGAGGTTGGGTCAACACGATATTTACTTCTTTTGGATTTGTTTTGTACTGGAGCATAAGGTTAAGTTAAGCTAAGTATACCTTAGTTTAACCAGACCACTGAGCTGATTAACAGCTCTCCTAGGGCTGACCCGAAGGATTAGATTTATTTTACGTGGCTAAGAACCAATTGGTTACCTAGCAAGGGACCTACAGCTTATTGTGGAATCCGAACACATTATAACGAGAAATGAATTTCTATCACCAGAAATAAATTTCTCTAATTCTTCATTGGCCAGTCGGAGAATCAAACGCGGCCCAGCAGAGTGCTAGCCGAGAACGATACCAACCCGTCCAATGAGGAACTCCAGTGTGATTACATTTGGATTCTTTTTTTTATTTTTCTAAAGAAAGGTTGTTAGAGGAAGTTCTAGCGGTTGCCAACTGTGCCAAGTCACTACCATCAGAGGGTCCAGGGGTACTCAAATCTTTATTTTTACTTATCATAAAGATCTGAGGAGAAAAAAAAATTAACCTGAAAACCTTAAAAAGATATCATCAGCTTTTCATAGAGTTTTATTCTTCCACAATGGCACAAGTGAGAACTGACTCCCAAATGTCGGCTCCCTACCCTACCCAGTAGGGGATGGCACAACATGATTAGAGTGGCCCAAGTGTAAACCAAACCCACTTGCTAGGACTGAGAGTATTACAAGAATACAATCATCCCCACCCTAATCATGTTATGGGCAAACCGGATGGAATGCCGAGAGTCCTATCACCAGAACCAGACCCCACTGGAATCTGTGGTCCAGCTATCAATCTGATAACTCTCAGGTCTAGACATTATCGGGTAATTGATGGTCCTACACAGTTCCCACTATTTAGTTTTGGATATAAACCCAACCCCAGCTATGGTATCTTTTCCTGTTTATCAGGTCCTATAAATTTTAGTAAAAGTGGAAAATCCCACAAAAATTAATCCAAACAAATGTATAATGCTATAATGGGACTCTTGAACTGAAACCCAGGAACAAAGTCCTGAGGCTCAAGAGCCCCCTCACCACGTGAAGGTGGTCCCATATCTGTCATATTTCAGTATGACATAATAAGGAAAAATGGTATCATAATTCCATTAACAGAAGAATATATATCTGTGTAGCACATGAGAAGAGTGCTGTTGTGAAATCACAGTTTGGTCAACCCAGACGCGAACGTCATCAATAAATACCTGTGTAGTGTTTTAGAGACACTATGTCAGCATATGTCCATATCAACTCAGCGTCCTCTTTTTGGTCGGAGCTGTAGGCTGTCACGTAAACCGTGAGAATCCTTGGAACGAGGTCGTGTGTGTTCGTGTGTGTGTAAGTCGTAGTCTTGCTATGTAAAAGTATGAAAGCTTAGATAGAGATGAACATGGGAAGCCATCCTGTGTAGACCATTGTATTCTGCTGTAAAAAGAACCTTTTTTTTAGAATACAAGAAAACCCACTATGGAGTTTGTCTAAATCCTACAGAAGAACTTTGCTATTTTCCAAGACAATAATCACATTGCACATCCATGAAGATTTGTGAAGATGCAAAAACAATTTCTCTGACTGCGTTTTAACTCAGTCTCTACAATCAAACGTAAGATGGTGATATTCTGGCGGAGTACCCTATTACATTGGTGGCAGCGGTCCTTCGACATTCGTGGCAGCGAGTCTACATTTTTGGAACGGAAACTCCGATTAGGCAAGATGCCTAAACAACCATAGACAGACGTCATCTTCATCAACGACATGGTCACAATCGGACGAACGATTCGGTGCATCAAAACGTCTTGGAAGAGGAAGGAAAACAATCAACAACGAGAAAGCGAGGAAGACATCTGACCTTCAAAATACATCTTTCCCAACGCACGAGAGAGAGAGAGGAATCTCCACAAATCTACGCGACACGTCTCAAATGCCGCAACATTGCACAATCAACATTCCGCAACGTTCCTTGGAATTATCTACAATCAACATTCCACAACATAAGAAAATTCAACATCCGCAGTAGGACCTTTCCGATGACGTGTACCTAGACAGGCGGAAGTCGGACGGCAGAGGAACTTCGTCAACCTACTTACGAGAATCCAATATAAGGCTAAGTACAACCTTATATCTATAACAGTTGGTGATTTCATTTGCAGTGATTCAGGACTCGAGCGGCAGGTTGCTGATATAAGGTGAGCGGCGCCGTAGATTAATACCTTTTCTTGCAGAAGTAGTGGTTCCCGATACCTCATTTTTTATTTTTTCTTTTGTGTTCTTTTATTTTTTATGCTTGACATGTGGTTAACTCTGTTCTTTTTCAGGAAGTGCATTTATTACTTATTGATATTGTATTTTATGATGCATTTTTCATAGGTGATGTTATTTTTTAGCGAATATATGAATCTTGGTTGGGATTTACTTGCGTTCCTGGTATAGATATATGAGGTTACGTAGCGGCCGTGTTTATTCATATAGGTTCCAAGATCACTTAGAGAGTAGGCGTGCGGCTAGGAAACTTAATAGGAAAATGACTCCTCCAACCCCAGGTGGGAGCGACCCCACGAACCCAGCTTCCCCACAGAATCCTGTAGTGACGGTAGTTAATGCTAGATCGGCAATTGTACCATTTGCAGGTCGTGTTAATGGATTTTTGACACAGGGTGTCGAGTCTTGGATTTCGTCTGTAGACGTACACCTCACGGCAAAGTCCATTACCGATCAGTCTTTACAATTGCAGGAGGCAAAGAGTTTCATAGATTATGCTAAAGGAGACGCAGGTGCGTACTTACGGGGAATATCTTTTAAGGAAACAGTCACTTGGGATGATTTCAAAACCAAGCTGCGTTCCATTTATGGGAGTGAGGATGCATTAGATGAAGTTCTTGCTTTACGCAACATAATAAAAGTCGCATTTATGACTAATCTCAGTGTGGTGGATAGGGCAGCTCTGATAGGAGATAGGCTCGAAGAGTATAACGGACAATTTGATGGCTCAAGTTGGGTCAATCGTAATATGCATCTCAGTTCCAAATCTCTTTGCAGATTGTTTTATTTGACACTTATAACAGCGATGTTACCTGAATCTTTGGTTAAGTGTTTTGATGAGAAATTACCATCAGATAGCACAGAATTAGATATCTATAGACAAATTCGGAAACACTTGTCCAAGTGTACAGATCTCGATCCTTCTCTAGTTCAGGCTTTTACAAAGCAAGAAAACAAAAATCATACGTCTTCATCACCGCAACAGGTTAATTTAGTCACTAATAATCCATCAGCAGTCATTTGCTTTAATTGTAAGCGTCCAGGACACATGATAAATGAGTGTAGGACACGCTATTGTTCAATCCAGAACAGTTCAAATCACAAGTATAGTCAGTGCAATGCTAGAAAAAAGAATCCAAACAGTAACACAAACATCCAAAGTGCTAGTAATGACACTAAGAGGCAACAATACCATGGGGGAAAGAACAAACAATTCAAGCAGAACAGTAATGTAGGTCAGAAACAAGTACATTCAAATCGTTCCTCGGGAAAGTCAACTTCAAGCTCAGCAGTTCAAAATAACCAGGCGTCAGTGAATTTTCAGAATGCCAGTGGACAGACAAACACCACATAGCCAGTTTAAAGGGGGAGGAGAGTGATATTGGGTTATCATCACTTTTTGAATCAGATAATAAATTTAATGTCCTCCAAGATATGTGTGAAGACAAGAATTTTCCAGAAATTGAGGTAGAGTCTCCCAAACATGCAGAGTACGGTCCCGTAGATTTTTGCAAAATACACACTATTATTGGCTCAGAAGAAGTTAGGCCAACTTTGCATTTCACATAAACATTTCACCTTGTTTTTTGATTCAGGTAGTCCACGTAACATAATGGATTTACGTACTCATCACCTGTTATTTTCAAAATTTCCTATCGAACACTCCAATGTTCGTTTGTCAGGAATAGGTAATAATGAATTAATGTAGTGGGTACATCTCAAATACAATACAGGTTGGGGCAACGTACTTTCACGGACACCTTTATCATTATTAGCAATATTAGTATGTACCCAGTAGTTATTATGGGTTATCCATCAATGTCATTACATAACGTAATTTTGACACCCGCAAAACACGGAGTGTTTATAAAAGGGAAATTCTATCGGTCTTCACACACATTGAAATCTGTTTTGGATCAGAAGGAGACAGTCAGGGAGAAAGTAACGTACATAGAAGAACCAGTCACCTGTCTTGTAAGTGATGATATTGTTACAGCCACCCAACATAACTCTCAGGCACCCGTCATTGCTGCGTTCACACAAACCATTGAGCCAGACGAGTCTAGGACAATTACCCCCCGAGGACAACTACCCCCATAGGACAATTACCCCCCCTAGGACAATTACCCCTAGGACATTACCAAAGGACAATTAACCCCATAGGACAATTACCCCTGAATTTTAGTAGTTAAAAGAGGTTATGATGTTAACCACTCTTGGAATAGTAATTTGTCAAATGAGCTTTTACTCGCTATATATATCTTACAATCGTCTTATTTTAAAATACCAGATATTTGGAAGAAGGTTAAAGGAAAACTAAATATAAGTAATAGATTATTTTGAAGACTGTATTCAATAGAAAAAAAATATAAGAGCTTGACATAAAATTGAAAATTTATTTTGAAGACTATTCAATAAAAAAAATAAAATTGCTTCACATATAATTTTAAAAATTATGTTGAAGACTGTATTCAATAAAAATAAATAAAAGAACTTGACTTTTTATCTAAACTTGTAAATTGTATGCAATTCTACATAAGTATTCTAAAACATCTTGATTTTCATAATTGTTAACAACTGATATAATTCGCTTTGAAACATCCAAATATTTTTTCCTAGAAGGTTCTTTATCAAAACCTGCTGCACATTGGGCCAGCTTTATTTGTTGTAAAGATTGTTCTCTTTTAATACATGTTAGAAATTTCCAAACGTTTGGGTGACAGCAGCCAACACTTGCTAGAAAGCTCCTGTGCCAACCTTCCACGGAATTGTTCGTTCTCGGAAGTTCCTCTCAAGCCCTGTCATACATATTCCATAAATTAGGTTCAAACATAGGTTGACGTCGTCCTCGTCTGCATAATCGTCCGATATACGTATCTTCAAAATAATCCTGTAATTGGTGGGTTTCTGGAGGTAGTATTTCGCACAGGAGTTCAAAAGCCATTTCAACATCATGTGATGGGACAAAGGCAATAGCAGCTATCATTTTCATGTTAACCGAAAAGTCTTTATCATTTTGATAACGCTGCTGAAATCCACAAATCTGTAGCTTTCTGTAAATGTTCTGACTCAAGTGAAAAAAACAACACTTTATTTGAGTTTGAGGAAAAGCCGTACGCAGACTATTGATCATAGCAATTTCATAATCAACCATGACAGTTTCTGGAGTTAGCTCATTTATTAAGTTTTTCAATTGTTCCAGCACAGCAGTGTATGTTGCTTGGCTTTTGTCGGTTAAAAGAATGTAAATCAATGGTACTGTTTGACCATTAATAAGTGCATGAACTGTATAAAGTTGCGAAAAAATCCTAGGCACAGTTTTAAACGTTCCATCTAAAAACCAATGAGACGCTTCCCCTAGATATTTTAAGTTTTTATTTGTACCAAACATGAGTATTCTTTGGTCGAATGGTCCAGAATCATACAATATAAACTCTTGGTCATCAAGTGTTCTCGTATGCACATTTGTTAAAGGTCAGTTCTTGTGCACTTTGTGGAAGGGTCTTGAATGGCAAGTTTTCTGCCTTTGACGTCTAATGTTGCGTCGTATATGGTGAACTGGGGAAGTTTTGCACCTACTTCTTCAGTGACTTGTGAACATGCTTCACCAACTATTTGTTGCCCAGTTTCCTCTGTACTGGTTGCTTTCATTTTCATAATTTGCCAAGTTCGAACAGCTTCAATTTTTGCTGCATCTGGCCCATGAGTATGATCATGCAATCGACCAACAACCGTATTTGTTCGACTATCCTCTTTGACTTTAGCTTTGCAGTTTCTTTTATTTCTACGCTCATCACACTCATATGACACAACACTGTTGGCTAAATTCTTTTGCTTAACTTAACATACAGGTATCCTTCATACACTAACTTTTCTTTTCCTCTTTCACTTTTTATGAATTCCATATTTCTCCTGGGATGTAGCTTCTGTAAAATATTCAAATAAGTTTTCGAAAATGATCTTAGTTTGGAGAAAGTCGATATTCTTATAAGCACCCAGCAAATGATAAACAGAGAGTTAAGTTATCTTAGTTTGGAGCAAGTCTAAGCAACTTTTAACTACTAGTATTAACATCATAACAACTTTTAACTACTAGTATTAACAGCGTAATAACTTTTAACTAATAGTTTTGAATTCAGAAGCTAAAATTGTTGAATAGGGGGTAATAGTCCAATGTGGGTAATTGTCCTAGGGGGTAATTGTCCTACGGGGGTAGTTGTCCTTGGGGGGTAATTGTCCTGTAGCGGAGCCAGACACACCAACGTATCTGACGGTCAAGGTTAAAAGAAAATTGCCAGGCTCAGAGGTTTTAATTCTTCCTGATACTTTAAAAATCAATGGGCTTTCAGTCACGCAAGCATTGTACACAGTAAATTCTGATCATCGGGTTAACATTGAAGTTTTTAATCACTTAAATGCTGCTTTAACAATACATGAAAATCAGCATATTGTCAATATCGAAGCATATAAACATCGAATCCTTACAGTTGCTGAAATTAACTCCACTGAATCAGCAACAGATGAATCTCTTTTAAAGGTAATTAAAGGCAAAATCGAAGCAGACATCTTAGATAGGGATATAAGCAAGAAATTTTTTAAACTTCTATCTAAATATAGTGATGTTTTTTCTACTAGTACTGGAGCTTTAGGCAAAACGGAAGTCATCGAACATCAAATTCGTTTAAAGGATAAGGACCAAGTCATTTATGTACCTTCATATCGTCTACCGGCCAAATTTCTGAATGAAATCAATGTAGAGGTAGATAAAATGTTAAAAGAGGGGGTTATTAAGAAATCTAACAGCCCTTATAATTTTCCCTTGATAGTAGTACCAAAAAAGGATAAAACCTGGAGGATTTGTGTTGATTTTCGCAAGCTTAACGACCAAACTATCCCTGATCGTTTCCCAGTACCTTCTACAGATGATATTTTATCTCTATTAGGACAGAATAAATTTTTTACTTCCTTGGACTTACTTAAAGGCTTTCACCAGATACCCTTAGCTAAGGAAAGTACACCGTACACTGCTTTTAGTACAGCTCGGGGTCACTATGAATTCCTACGTATGCCATTTGGGCTACGTTGTGCCCCTATTACGTTCACTAGAATGATCAATATAGTGTTCGGAGATTTACTAGGGAATATTCTCCATGCTTATATGGACGATCTAGTAATATTTTCTAATTCTTTGGAGGAACACCTAAGTAAACTAGAAATAGTCCTTCAAAGGTTAAGAGAACATCATTTAAAGGTAAAAATTTCTAAATGTGAGTTTTTTAAAGATGAATTAGTCTATTTGGGTTTCATGGTATCTCGGCAAGGTCTTAAAGTAGTCCATGATAAAATCTCTGCTATTAGTAAATTTCCCATTCCTACTAATGTTAAAGCCATACAGCAATTTCTCGGGGTTTCGGGTTATTATCGTCGGTTTATCCGAGATTATTCAGTAATAGCAGCTCCTTTAACTGATCTCATAAGGAAGGACGTGATTTTTAAATGGGAATCCCAACATCAAATCGCTTTTGACACATTGAAAGAGAAAATTAGTTCTGCTCCTATTCTAAAGTTTCCCGATTTTACCAAAGAATTTATTATTGCAACCGACGCATCAGATCAAGGAGTGGGAGGTGTGTTACTCCAGTGGCATGACAACAAGTTTTTTCCCATTGCCTTTTATTCTCGCACACTAAAAACGTCAGAGAAGAAATATGCAGTAATAGATAAAGAATGTTTAGCGATAGCTAACTCGTTGGTACATTTTAAATATATAATCTATGGGTACAGTGTCAAGGTTCTAACTGATCATAAGCCCCTTACTGACTTTTTTAAAGGTTTCAATCATAGTCCTAAAACAACTCGGTGGCATATGATTATCCAGGACTTTGGAGCTAAAATTGGATATTTACCCGGTAAAGCAAACGTAATAGCAGATGCGTTATCTCGTAACCCAGTACCAACTCAATCATTACCCTTCGCTGATCTAGAAGAAATTCCAATTCCTTCGCAAGCCATGAAAATTGCTATCGAAAATGGTCAATCTTTAGCCCAAACAACAGAGAATATTACAGATATAGAGTGGAATCTAGATTCAGTATGACAAGAACAAATGAAAGATCAGAAATTAAGAGTAATAATAGATGCATTAAATAGGAAACCAGATGATAAGGAATATGTGAAATATACTAACCAATATTTCTTGGTTAAGGATAACATTCTATGCCGATCTGTGGCTAGGAGAACCAGGAGTTCAACACAGTTAACTAACGACCAGGTGGTTGTACCAATCACTTTAATCCCTACCGTTCTGAAGTGGCTTCACAACCATCCTCTGCATGGTCATCCTGGGTTCGAAATAACCTCTCAAAAGGCCAAGTCATTATTTTACTGGTCTACTATGTTAAAAGATATTAGGACATATATTAAAAACTGTGATATATGTTTCCGTCATAAGGGCCATACTAAGAATCCTGTAGGTCTCGGAACTTATCCTGTGCCTAGCAAACCTTTTGAAAGGGTACACCTTGATTTATTGACAGGTTTTTACGAGACAGACCGAGGGAATAAAAACCTCTTGGTTATAATAGACGCCCTTACACGGTATACTGAACTAATACCATTAAAAAGTAAAACAGCCATTGAGTGTGCTAGGAAGTTTTATGAGTGCTATATATGCAGACATGGGATCCCAAATATGATAATCTCCGACTCGGGAGGAGAATTCAATAATCACTTCCTTAACTCATTGTGTGAGATTCTGCAAATAAAAAAAATCAATACGATGATCTACCATCCTGAATCTAATGGTTTGGTCGAACGTGTTAATAGAAAGGTGTTAGACATACTGCGTGTAAACATAGGCGGTATGGACCCAAACTGGGATATTGCAATACCCACTGTGTCCAGTACCCTAAAACCTAAATAACAATTATCATACTTCAATCCGTATGTCTCCCCATGAAGCTGTTTACGGGATACCTGCTAGGTCACCTTTTCATATATTGACACCGACGACTAGTTTGTCAGATCCATTGAAGGATATAATAGATGTTAGCCGGAGTAGATTTCAAACACTTTATCAAAACCTCTTACAGGCTCAAGTGTAAATGAAGAACGCACATGATAAAAAGCTAAGGTCACAAAGTCTTACCAAGAAGGAGATATAGTATATGTACAGGTCTATGTTAGGAAAGGGCTAAATTGGAAATTATTGCCTAAATTTGAAGGTCCTTTCACAGTTATAGAAGTTTTAGTAGGTAACCGACTTAAAATTCGGAATCAGTCCGATACAACGGATGTTCGAACAGTATCTATCTCTCATGTGAGAGCTTAAGACAATGGTTTGTTATGAAAAAATTAATTATTGTGAGAAATTTTTTATATATATCATTTGAATGGTGTTATGTTTTTTTTATATACATTATTTACAAATTATTTTTTTTTTTTTTGCAGGCTCCAACATGAAGCTTGTCAAATTATACCACGCACTATTCCTATCAATGTTTATTGTGGCTGGGAAGAGTTCTGAAATAACTTTACATCATGGTTCTATTGTAGAGGAAATGAATAATTTCTTTCTAACTGGCAGTAACATAGTCTTAGAAGTCGACATGAACGCTATTTTCACTAGCGAAAATGAAGTACTAACTTTGAAATCAGAATTGACTCTTTTTGCTCAATCCCTTGAAGATTTGCATAAATCATACTTATCTAGCAGTGATCCAACGTCGCCTAATCAAGTCAGTGACACAATTAATATGCTTTTCTGGGAATTAAGGAATAAAACATGCGAAGCTGAAATCTTGGCTCGTGATTTGCTGATGTGGTCAATACCTCATGACGCTACAGAAAGGCGTAACCCACTTGTCTTAGCGGCATTAAACTTGGTTGGTTCCGTAGCTGGTCTTGGTTTAGGGATTTCAAATCGTTTGAAACTTCGCGATCACGGGGTTAAAATCGAAAATCTGGAACATCAACAAGAGGTATTAGCAGGAGAACTAAACAAGCAAATTCAAGCTTTGAACGGCGTAATCAGTAAAGTAAATGAACAGTCACGACGTTTCAATCAGGTTCATGACACTCAAGTTTTGTTAGCAACTTTGATGTATTATCATGCTAAAATTGATCATGTACACTCGAGAGTTTCAAGCTTTATCGAAAAATCAAAAGATTACGTAGAAGCTATAACACTTGCTGCTAAAGGCGTGTTGTCTCCTCATTTGTTACCAATTAAAGATCTTACTCAAATTATCAGTAATGCTCATGATAGGATGCGCTATGTTCCAGTAGTAGCTTTTCATAAGGTTGAATTTTATTACAGTCTGATCACAGTTAAAGTCGACCTTGAGAAGATCGTAATTGACATTCCCTTTAACCCATCAGATGCGTGGAAAGCGTGTAAGATTTCGCCTTTTCCTACGTATGTATCTAACGTCTCGACACCTATTATTAATAACCTGTCAGCTCTAGTATTGGTTTCCGCCAATGAGGAAACTTTTACGGCAGTCAGAGACCAAGCACTGTTAAATGATTGCTATGATGTTATGGATAATGTGGTATGCAGGATCGATTTGTTTGAGTTCAGGAATGTATTTAATATGTCCTTGGATTCATGCGAATTGGACTTGGTTCTTAACAGAACCTCTCCCCATACACGTGAACATTGTTTGGCTGGTTTAGTCAGGTATCATGACAATCAGTTTCATCACAGGCTCTTGAATGGCACGGCATTCGTCTTCTCTGCGGAACCATACATCGTCACTTGCCCAGATGGTACTAGGGCATCGGGACACATGTTCGTCGTTAATGATGGCTGCATTGCAACAACGTCGTCGCTTTTCATCCGAGCTATGGTCACGATCATCCGTGGGCGTAATTTCTTCATCAACACATCGTGGGGTAACACCAGGCTACAAGCTCTGACAATTCCCTACAGTAGGCCCGTCGAAAACGCTATTGCATCATTGGACCTGCTATCTCCTGTGAACCGTTCTTCTGATCACCACGACTTTATTCTCCTCTACGCGTTAATTGCCGTTGGTATGTTGCTGGGATCCGTAGGCGTAATCGTCAGCGTAACGTTTTGGAAAAAAAGCACAAGGACTGAAGGAGACCATTGCGAAATCTGGTGATGCTTGTAAGTCCCCATTAGACTTAAGTCTGTGGGTGTTCAGGGTTCAATAATGGAATTACTGGCCATTTTTTCATTAAAACCTGACTACACAGAGAAAGACTGAAAAGGATTTTATTGCAGTGGTAATAAATGTGAGGAAGAGATGAACATTTCTGGTGATAACATATTAACCATACTCTTATATAATGGCTACATTTATTTCTTTAATAAACTATACTATATATATATATATATATATATATATATATATATATATATATATATATATATATATATACGTGTAGTGGCATGTTGATCAATCAAGATATGCATTTCATAATCTGGTTGTCCATACTAATTAATCTATCAGGATAACTATTTGGTTTATATAATTATCTACTTTAAATAACCTCACATATGATTATTACTATTTTGAATACATTTTTAAGCATTGATTTTAATCCTCATCTTTGCAAGTGTATTAATGTAACTTGTGCTCAAATATTTTTACTTCGTATACGAATTGCTTTACATGCATTATCTATATATGATTTATGTATCTGTTATTCATTAGCATTATCAGTATAATCAATATTGGAGTTATATAACTTTTTTCGCTTTGCATACGTATTCATGAAACTTGTGTACACAGCTGTGAAACATATTTCAGTATTTGCTATTTCAATATTTACTATGAGTGTATCTTCATTCACAATGTGAGTATAATGAATTTTGAAAGCGTATAATTTTCTTTTGCTTTCTGAGTAGTTATGCTTAGCTAGTGAGTGCCTGTTTTGATGATTTTGTTCCTATTGTGTTTTACGTGGCCGAGCAAATGTCATATTTCAGTATGACATAATAAGGAAAAATGGTATCATAATTCCATTAATCAGAAGAATATATATCTGTGTAGCACATGAGAAGAGTGCTGTTGTGAAATCACAGTTTGGTCAACCCAGACGCAAACGTCATCAATAAATACCTGTGTAGTGTTTTAGAGACACTATGTCAGCATATGTCAGCATATGTCCGCATAAACTCAGCGTCCTCTTTTTGGTCGGAGCTGTAGGCTGTCACGTAAACCGTGAGAATCCTTGGAACGAGGTCGTGTGTGTGTTCGTGTGTGTGTAAGTCGTAGTCTTGCTATGTAAAAGTATGAAAGCTTAGATAGAGATCAACATGGGAAGCCATCCTGTGTAGACCATTGTATTCTGCTGTAAAAAGAACCTTTTTTTAGAATACAAGAAAACCCGCTATGGAGTTTGTCTAAATCCTACAGAAGAACTTTGCTATTTTCCAAGACAATAATCACATTGCACATCCATGAAGATTTGTGAAGATGCAAAAACAATTTCTCCGACTGCGTTTTAACTCAGTTTCTACAATCAAACGTAAGATGGGGATATTCTGGCGGAGTATACCCTATTACATATCGAGGGGGCTCCATGCAGTATCATATCCCTTTTCAGTTTCATAAAGTAATTTGTTTTCGTTTAAATCCTCTTCATAGATGGTGTTCTATGTTAGATAGAGAATCTTATGTGGATCTGCCACATTTTGACCCGAATTAACTGGGAGTCAGAACCTTATTTTCTCAAATGTGCCAAGTAGTCAAGCATTTACCATTTTCTCTGGTCATTTGCATAAGCAGCTTGTTAAAGAAATTGGTCTGTAATTGTTTATATTACTGGGATCCTTTGCAGGTTTAGGGATAGGAATAATTATAGCTTTACACCATTCATCAGGGAATTAAATTCGTAGCCATAAGTGATTATAAAACTGTAATAAGTAAGACTTTGCCAAAGGTGCTAAGTGTCAGATCATTTCAATAAAAATATTGTCACACCCATGGGCAGATTTATTGCTGTTTGAGAGAGGATATTCCAACCCTTCCATATTAAATTTTCTATTATAATATATATATTCTGTTGTTTCAGAATTTATTGTTATTAATTCTATATTATTTTTCTTCGTGTGGAAGTGTTCATCTAAATTATTATCACTACTTACATTCTCCTATTACATTACTTATTTCTGTCGGATCAAGTATTCTTTTCCCATCTTTCAATATGGCATGTCTAGGTGGTTTAACATGGGTACCATTTATTTTCCTGAATTTTCCCATATTTTTTGTATGGGAGTATTATTAGAGAGATCTGTTACATATTTCCTCCATGAAATGATTCTTCCTTGGATTACTTCTTTTTAAATTTTGCAGATAACTTGTTGTAGAGATATTTTAATGTATCAATTCCTAGTAATAATACAGTCATTTTTTGTAAAGTTCCTTCTAATATTGGTAATGTTTCATTAATTTCTCTGAATTTTTTATTTAAATGATCTAGTCGTATCCCTATTAAGTGTTTTATTTTTATTAATTCTGTTAGCTTAGCAGACCATGGAACTTTGTGTTTTGTTGGATGTGGTTTAGATATTGGTATTGCTTAATCAGCAGCATTTTTAATGAAATCAACAAGATTTTTATCAGTTTCATTACGGTCATTTAAATAATCAAATATCGGGATACTCTTAGCGTGTATTTCATATCGCTCCCAATTTGCTTTATAAATGTCATAGAGAGTGACATATTTTGCAGGATCATTTTGTAATCTGGTTATTTTATAAGATATGATCTTAGTATACTTAATAAAGATTTTAGTATATTTATTTTATATACTAAGTTTATATTTTAAATATAAAAGTTTATATACTTATTTTTTGTTGGTTTTATCTAATATCATTCTTCATTTTTTTACGTTCATATTTTAACAGTGAATTTTACTAGTATGTCATCATTCACCTATTCATTATCAATCATATCATTAATTCATATATTTCACCTTCATTATGGCGTTGAATAATCCTGATGGGTTCCGGCGCTTGGTCTTCAAGACCTAAATTTCATAATCAATCAATCAATCAATAAGGAAATTAATAGTGGGAAATGATCACTGGCGGGCAAGTCATCAATTGTATTCCAATCTAATCTGTCTACTATATTTGAGGTACATAGAGTAAGTCCACTAAGGAAAATGTTCCATTCGTTTTTTAATAATATGTGCTGATTTCGCCGTTACTTATACAGCACATGTCATTTTAATCAGTAAATTCTTCTAGTTTACTTCCTGCTCTATTTGAGTTTGAACAATTATAGTCCCATATTAAGTTGTGAGCATTAAAATCACCTATTATTTAATGTAGGTTCCTTGGCATTGTTAAGTCTTAATTCTTTAAGTTTGTCAATGCCATAATTTTTATTAGAGTGATTGTATAAATTATAAATTACATAATTATTGTTTTTAATTCGGATTTTAATACCTGATGTTTGCAAGTCAGGAAGGTTTACAGGTACATTGTCATAAACTACTTTGTTATGTACATATTTAGCCTCTTGTGATGCTGATTCTAAGGAATATTTACCTATTGTTGATATTGTTTTGTTGATATGTTATAAACATATCATTGGTTCTTATTCTTTTAGTAATCGTTGCATTTTCCTAGGCGTAATCTGGTCTGTAGACCATTTACGTTCCATTGCATAGTACAACTATTGAAAATATTGTTATAGTGGTCGAGTTTTGCTTTCTTATTTTTGTATTATCAACTTGGATTTTTTCTAATAATTTACTCACGATATTCATTTGTTTTTCTTTATAATATATTAAATGCTCAATGCACATACAACCTTTTTCATGGGTACTCAAATCAATTGTTTCTTTTCTTCTATATTTCATAAAATTTCAAATAATATTTATTAAACCATCTTTTGTTATGTTTTTGTTATTATTGCATAATTCAATTATCATGTTTATTTTTTCTTTCATTTGTTCTTGTACCAATTACTGGAGATGGAGTACTACTACTATTAACATAGTTTAACCAGACCACTGAGCTGACTATCAGCTCTCATATGGCTGGCCCGAAGGATTAGGATGAAATACCAGGTCTAGGCCATAGACCTAGAACTGGGACCAAATAGGTCATTCGCATGATGGTGAATATATGAAAATGAAGTTTAATAGAAAAACTGTATAACGAACAGCCTTTTACACTGAAACACGTGCATACGATAAATACATTTGCTCGTTTCCATACATACAAAAACAAACTCAAGATTTAAAAAAATAAAATTTAAAAAAAAAAAAAAATTAAAATTCAAAATAACAGATTTTTTCATTCATTAAACGCCCTACAGGCTTCTGTATTTTCATTGTTTACTTGGTTTCATATTTTGTCTACTGAGTTACACTTCTTCATGAATGTTAAAATTGGGATAACTGAAAATGTATGATTCCGATAAAATTTCCACCATTGATTTATTTCCGAAGGCTGATACTCGCTGTTGATTTTATTTTGGACAGTCACACAACACATGTCTGACTGTTATCAACACTGCATTCTGGGCATTCAGGAGGAGGACCATGTGGACTGTTCATCAAGTGTCCATGTGTCAAACGAGTGTGGCCTATTCGCAGACGCGGCAGGATTACTTGTGTGCGTCTCTCTCTCTCTCTGACATGATGAGCTCCATTTTCCAACACTGGATTTTATCTGTTTCAATTTATTATTTATAGGTTTCTCATTCCATATATTTTGCCATTTATTTACAATGTTTGTTTTTATATCTCTTATGTAATCACTAATTGGGATTTTTACATTTGCTCTTGCCATGTGGACTGCTTCTTTAGCTGCTTTATCAGCTTCTTCATTTCCTTGAATCCCTACATGGGCAGGGATCCAACATATTTCAATATATTTTCCATTATTATACAATTTGTGGAGGTCATATTTAATTTCCTGTACAATATTATTTTTTGGGCAGTAACCTTGAACGGCTTCTATAGTGCTTCTTGAGTCGTTAAAAATAACAAAATTATTGAATGATATTTGCTTTATAATTTTGATGGCTACTGCGATTGCACACAACTCTGCTGTGAAGACTGAGGCTTTATTAGGTAAAGATAACTGATATGACTTGTTCTGGCATATAGCTGCATATCCTACTCCATGTTGTGATTTAGACCCATCTGTATAAATCGTGTAATGTGAACTTTTTTGTCTTATATGATCTATGGTTTTTTGTCTATGGTGTTCTGGGGTATATGAGGAACTTTTTGATAAATATTTCAACTGTGTGCAAGTCCTTACTTTATTCATGGTCCAATGGGGTGGTAACTTCACTGTTGAAGGTACTTGTATATCTATGTTCAGTGACTCAAACAATCTATTAGCTCTAATTGGGAAAGGAGGTGGATGATTGTTTATAAATATATCCCTTAGATCAAATAGATTTTTTGTTGGTGAATCACTTGTCTTGATTCTTAATGCACTTTTCATTGTTATGAACTCACTATGGAGGAACAGTGGCAGTTTGCTACATTCGACTTGCACTGAGGAGACTGGTGAGGATCTAAATGCTCCTGTGCATATTCTTAGCCCTTCATTGTGAATTGGATCTTATATTTTCAGTGCTGCTTCTGAGGCTGAACAATATATCTCACTTCAGTAGTCAGTGATTGATAACACTGTTGATTTATACAGTGTGGTAAGAGTATGTCTATCAGCTCCCCAATTTGTGTGTGATAGGTTTTTAATTAAACTTAGCGCCCTTTTGCTTTTTGTTTTTATGTAAGTTATATGGGCTTTCCAATTCAGGTGTGCATCAAATATTAATTAATCCTAAAAATTTTGCAGTTTGGCTAATTGGTATATTATGGTTTCTGATTTTTAATTCCATTGCTACACCTTTTTTCCGATTTTTGTTTCTATAAAACATGACAGCTTGAGTTTTTTCTGTGGAAAATCTAAAGCCTACAGATGAGGTCCATTCATTTATTTTTATTATGGTGTTATTAATCATTCGTTCTGCATGCTTTATGCATGACGCTGTATAATATATGGCAAAATCATCCATATAAAGGTTACTTTTAATTCCGACCGGTAGCATTTTACTGATATCATTAATTGCTAATGTAAACAGAGTACCTTGTGGAACTCCATTTTCAAGTGGAAATGTCTTGGAATAAACATTATCTATTCCCACCTTGAAAGTGCGATCAGTCATAAAGTTTTTAATAAATTTAAGAAGATAGCCGCGTATGTCAGTATTATGTAATGATTTTAATATTGCATACCTCCATGTAGTGTCGTATGCCTTTTGGATGTCAATAAAGAGAGCCACTGAAATTTGCTTTCTTTCAAATCCTCCACGTATCTGGTCTTCCAAATTAGATGGAGAATCTAACGCAGACTGATTACGTTGTGAGCTAAATTGGGAAGGAGTTAAAGTTTTATTTTCACGTATGTGCCATGTAATTCATCATTTACCATTTTCTCCAACAACTTGCATAGATAACTTGTTAAAGAGATTTTCTATAATTGTTCACATTACTAGAATCTCTTCCAGGTTTCTGTATAGGAATTATTATGGAATTTCGCCATTCATCTGGAAGCAAGTTTCTGAACCATAAATGATTGTAAAGTTTTAAATACGTATGATTTTGCCAAAAGTGCTAGGTGGCAAATCATTTCAAAGCAAATATCATCACCTCCAGGAGCAGATTTATTGCAGTTCAAGAGAGCATATTCAACTCTTCCATATTGAATTTCATATTATAATATATATCTTCCTTTGTTTCAAACTTAAGTATTATAGATTTAGATTTACTCTTTATCTTTTTGGCAAAACTTTCCCCAAGTATGTTACTAATTTCGAAGGGATCTAAAATTTTTTTGCCATTATCTAATACAGCTAGTCTGGGTGGTCTAATGTTTGTTCCATTTATTTTTCGGAATTTTTCCCATACTTTTTGAATGGATGTTTCGCTTGTTATTTCTGATACATAGGACCTCCAAGATATTATTTGACCTTTTATAACTTTCTTTCTGAATTTAGCTGATATTTTATCATATAAAGGTTTTAATGCATCTATTTCTAATAGTACAACTGTCATTTTTAATATATTTTCTTCCAATAATGGTTTTGATTTATTTATTTTATTGAATCTTCTGTTTAGAGTATCTAACCTTCTTGATTGTTTATGAAATTGAGGTCTTGTCTGCTGCCTTTTTAATGAAAGATACAAAGAATTCGTTTGTCTCACTGGGATTTCTCAAATAATCATGTGGCGGTATATTTCTGATATGCAAGTTAAAAATGTCCCAATCTGCTTTTTGCATGTTATAATGTGGAGAGTATGGTTTCGGTTTATTATTTAATAAGATATTATTATGGGAAAATGATCACTTGAGTAGGAATCATCACAAGTATTCCAATCTAGTTTGCCAACTATATTTATTGAATAAAGGGTGACATCTATTGAGGAAAATGTTCCATGGGTTTTCGAGCAATACGTATTTATTTCATTGTCATTCAGACAACAGAGATTATTAGTGTTCTTCAAGTTTTCTATTTTTCTCCATCTTTATCCGGTGTAATATTGTTATAGTCCCATATTGGATTATGTGCATTGAAATCTCCTACAATTAATTCGGGATTCTTAAAATCTTTTATTATTTTCAGTAATATGTTTAAATCATACTTTTTATTAGGCTGGTTGCATAAGTTAATAATATCAAACAAATTATTTTCTATTTTTACTGTTATTGCTGAAATTTGTAATTCACTGTAGGCTAGTCTATATCTACTTTGTCGCATATAATTTTATTATGGACATATATTGATGTTCCTAAATTATTTTTATGTTCCTTTGATGTTGTGGCTAGTAGATATTTACCTATATGTGGAACAAATTTTCCAACGTGTTGTATACATGTAATCATTGGTTCATATTCACTTATAAGTCGTTGGACTTCTCCTAAGTGCATTCTAGTTAATAATCCATTTATGTTCCATTGAATTATATAATGATTGAATGGTGTAATATGGCAGTGGTCAAATTATTCTAAATTTCTAAAGTATTTAAGCATATTTTTTTCTTTAATTTGTTGTAAGTAAATTTGTATTTTGTAGGTCTTGATTAATTTTTTATTGGTGTTTTAATTTGACTTTCGTTGACTGTTACATTTTTACTATCTTGATTTAATTTTTCCATTTTTATTTTTTTTAGAATATTATCTACAACACTGATATGTTTTTCTTTGTAATATTCTAAATGTTCAATACACATGCAACCTCCTTCATGAGATTTGATGTTTGTTTTTTCCTTATTCCTATACCTCATGAAATTTCTTATGGTGTTGGTTAGGCTTTCTTTAGTTATAGTTTTATTTTTGTGGCACATTGCTACAAAGCATTTACTACAACCACATGTGTCTTCATGTTCTTTAGTTTGTTGTTCCTTCTTGGTTTTTCTTGTGGTGCTTATAATCAGTGATGGGTGAATTTCTTTGCTTTCATCGTAGTTATCTATGTTTTGGGTTTCCATTTCATCTGAATTTGTGATTCTGCTCCTAGAGGTATTATTGTTACTTTGGGAGATAGTGGAATGTTTGATTTAGTGTACTGTTTCTGAACTTTAGCTTTCGGTGAGATTGGTGCGTTATTTATCTTTTTATAGCTTTGTTTGGTGGAATTAGGTGGGGTTGTATCTAGTTGCCTCTTCAGAGTTGTGTTATCCGTTTTGTCACATTCTTGTGATTTTAATTCTTCTTCGTCTTTCTCTGTCAATATTCGTATCTATTTCTGGTAAGGAGGTAAATCTATTGTTAACTGTGATAATGTCACTGTTGTATGAAATCTCCATAGAAGAGTTCTTTTGATCATGTATTTTTTTAGTGATATTTCTTTATTTTTATTGTCATTCACTTCAGTCTGGGTATAGTTGGATTTTGAAGTATCTGCATACCTAAATTTCTTAGCTGGGTCATTCAATCCTCACATCAGACCACCACACACAAACCGGCTCATCCACCAACCCAAAAGTGCTTGGTTATATCAAGAAAGTATCGTGGATCAGTCAGGTATTCGCATTCTCCACCAATGGCACAAGTGAGAGTTGACTCCCAACAATCCACCCCATACCCTACCATTTCGGTATAACACCAATACGCTTGCAGTGGCCCAGGTATAAGCCTATCCACCTGTTGGGAGTTCTGCCCCCACTAATGGGGACGGACTCCCCACTCCAAACGAATTGGTGGGCTTCCTGACAAAAGCCAGGAGTCCCACCTCCAAAAACCAGCCCCAACCCCCGGATTCCGATGGGCTAATCCCCAGAGATTGTTCCGCCACCCAAGATAGCGGGAGAATCCCATCACTATCTCTTAGGTCCAAACCGTATAGGGTGGCGACTCAACCACCCAACTCCGACAATTAGCTTCGAATGAGAACCCCTTCCAAAAAACGATCCCTTCACAGATTCACCTAAGCAGTAAAATTTTGCTAATGTGGAAATGTCCACGCCATTTAAACCAAAAAACTACGTAGCCTGGGCCCAAAGGCCAGGGTCCCTTAGCCCCTCACCTCGTCGAGGCGTCCTACTCGAGGGGCCAATGGGATGGGATCAAGGGGTTTAAAAGCAGAGATGCAGGATGGATCATCATAATAATAATAATAATAATAATAATAATAATAATAATAATAATAATAATAATAATAATAATAACATGAGAACTGTACATTTCTATCAAAACTTAAAACACTTACGGTAAATGATAAATAAACTGAGAACATAAAAAAAAATGTATCAGATACATACCATGTAAAATAAAAAATGTTTTAAGATTAAGAAATTCAATACATCGTTACTACTCTTGCTAGGGTTTCACTTCACATGGCATGAAACCTGACAGGTTACATTAACAAAAATGAAAAAAAAGACTGAAAGAACTTGCCATTTTCATCTGGATGTCTCTGGTGCTCTCTTCTAGCTCCACCATGATAGTCTGGCCGAACTCTGGTCCAGAGCCTATGACCTGGCACCATCTCCATCACCTATATCAGAAAAAACTTTAAGTAAATATGACTATATGTACAGATAAATGTATATATATGTGTATATATATATATAAAATATAATACACACATGCATTATATATATATATATATATATATATATATATATATATATATATTATATATATCTAACTGATTGATTTATCCATTAAACTGGCATCACAACGCCTACGCTATTGATGGCATGTTAAAATTGAATAGGAAACTAAAAATATATAAATAGCCATAATAAAATTAATTAGGAAATTGAAGATAAATAAGTTTAAAAGAAGTTTCATGTAAAAATAATTAAATTTATATATATATATATATATATATATATATATATATATATATATATATATATATATATATATATATATATATATATATGTTCAAATATATATATATATATCTGTTCAAACATATCCAAACATACATTTATATGTAAACAATCTGAATTTTGTTGAGGGGGCCGCCTCCCTCACATTATTATTATTATTAAAACAGTTTAACCAGACCACTGAGCTTGCTATTAGCTCTCATAGGGCTGGCCCGAAAGATTTAGATGAAATGACAGGTCTAGGCCAGGGGACTTAACACTGGGACCAAATAGTACATTCCGTATGGTGATGAATTGATTGACTATGAAATTTAGGTCTTGAAGACCAAGCTCCCTAACCCATCAGGATTATTCAGCGGTGAAGGTGAAACAGACAAATTAACGATATGATTGATAAATAGGTGAATGATGATATACTAGTAAAATTCAGTGTTAAAATATGAACGTAAAAAATGAAGAATGATATTAGATAGAACCAACAAAAAATAGTATATATTGAACTTTTATATTCAAAATATATACTTAGTATAAGAATAAATATGACTTAAAATCTTTATTAAATATACTGAAATCATATCTCATAAAAATAACCAGATTCTTTCAGATAACTCATAAGGTTATCTACCTCAACGTCATCATTTAAAATTTCTAAAATAGTCTTCCCAGTCAGTTGGTAAGTAGTACTAGCATTAGTAGTATTAAAGTAGTTTAACCAGACCACTGAGCTGACTTTCAGCTCTTATGGGCTGGCCCGAAGGATTAGGATAAAATACCACATAGGCTCACATTCTCATACTGTAAAACATACAAACAATAAATACATTTACTCATGCTTCCACACTAAAAATGTATAATAAAATTCATAATAAATTAATATTTAAAAAAAAATTAAATTGAAATTCGACAAATTCTATAAGGGTTTTCGTGCTTTTATTATTTATTTATTTTTATATTTTATGTATCAAACCACAGTTCCTCATGAACAACAAAATCAGAGCGACTGAAAATGTAAAAGATTCAGACAATTATTATTATTATTATATTAGTAAAATAGTTTAACCACACCACTGAGCTGACTATCAGCTCTCATAGGGCTGGCCCAAAGGATTAGGATGAAATACCAGGTCTAGGCCATAGGCCTAGAACTGGGACCAAATAGGTCATTTGCATGATGGTGAATAAATGAAAATGAAGTTTAAAAGAAAAAACTGTATAATAAACATGCTTTTACTCTGGAACACATGTATACGATAAATACATTTGCTCGTTTTCACATATACAAAAAAAAAAAATTAGTTTAAAAAGAAAATAAAATTTAAAAAAAAATAAAAATTCAGAATAAATTACATAATTTTTTTTAAATGCCATACGGGCTTCTGTATTTACATTATTTACTTGGGTTTATATTTTGTCTATTAAGTTACACTTCTTCATGAAAATTTGGATGACTGAAAATGTATAAGATTCCGATAAAATTTCCCCCATCGATTTATTTCCGAAGGTTGATACTCGCTGTTGATTATATTTTGGACAGTCACACAGCACACGTTTAACTGTTATCAACACTTTGCATTCTGGGCATTCAGGAGGAGGGCCATGTGGACTGTTCATCAAGTGTCCATGTGTCAAACGAGTATGGCCTATTCACTGATGCATCAAAGTTACTTGTGTGCGTCTCTCTCTCTCTCTCTCTCTCTCTCTGTCTCTGACATGATGAGCTCCATTTTCCAACACTGGATTTTATCTGTTTCAATTTATTATTTATAGGTTTCTCATTCCATATATTTTGCCATTTATTTACAATGTTTGTTTTTATATCTCTTATGTAATCACTAATTGGGATTTTTACATTTGCTCTTCCATGTGGACTGCTTCTTTAGCTGCTTTATCAGCTTCTTCATTTCCTTGAATCCCTACATGGGCAGGGATCCAACTTATTTCAATATTTTTCCCATTATTATACAATTTGTGGAGTTCATATTTAATTTCTTGTACAATATTATTTTTTGAGTAGTAACCTTGAACAGCTCCTATAGCGCTTCTTGAGTCGCTAAAAATCACAAAATTATTGAATGATATTTGCTTTATAATTTTGATGGCTACTGCGATTGCACACAATTCTGATATGACTTGTTCTGGGATATAGCTGCATATCCTACTCCATGTTGTGATTTAGACCCATCTGTATAAATCGTGTAATGTGAACGTTTTTGTCTTATATGATCTATGGTTTTTTGTTTATGGTGTTCTGGGGTATATAAGGAACTTTTTGATAAGTATTTCAACTGTGTGCAAGTCCTTACTTTATTCATGGTCCAATGGGGTGGTAACTTCACTGTTGAAGGTACTTGTATATCTATGTTCAGTGACTCAAACAATCTATTAGCTCTAATTGGGAAAGGAGGTGGATGATTGTTTATAAATATATCCCTAGATCAAATAGATTTTTTGTTGGTGAATTACTTGTCTTGATTCTTAATGCACTTTTCATTGTTATGAACTCACTATGGAGGAACAGTGGCAGTTTGCTACATTCGACTTGCACTGAGGAGACTGGTGAGGATCTAAATGCTCCTGTGCATATTCTTAGCCCTTCATTGTGAATTGGATCTTATATTTTCAGTGCTGCTTCTGACGCTGAACCATATATTTCACCCCGTAGCCAATGGTAAGAGTATGTTGATCAGCTCCCCAATTTGTGTGTGTTAGTTATTTAATTGAGGCGCCCGGCGGAGCAAGGGCACAAGTGCCACCGCAGCCGAAATTGAGTTAGCATTACGACATTTTTCCCCAGGCTTCCCTCTATGCATCAGTACATCGTACATGACCTTAGGATTGAAATATTATGGTCTAATGTCATTGAACACAAATACTTTTTCATCCTTACAGGATGTAGAAATTTCTGCAAACAGACTTGCTTGCATAAGGGCGCTTCTCAATTGTCCCTTTAAACCTGGGGTGGTGAGGGCAGGTGGTATGGGGGAGTGAGCACTGTTGTCTCTCTTCAACTATCTCCCGCTTGGACTCACCGTCCAATGAAAACGTGCACAGACTGGGTTCACGTTTCTATTCGCTTGCCACTGCTCTATCTCGTATGACAGAACACAGAGACACCGTCTCATCCTTTCTCTTATCACATGCTCTTCTGTTATCAGATGCTCTGATATTTTTTTACTTCGTATGAGTATTTTCTTAGCAATTAAATAGTTTTTTTTTTACCATGGCTGACAATGTTAATAACAGCAATCACCAAGAGATCGATATTATTGAAGGCGAAGTTATCAATACTGATACAAATGAAGGTATTGATGAGCCTGGTTCTTCACATGGTGGTAAAAGGAAGGCCCATCCTGAAGCTTGGAAAATGAATATCGCTAAAAAACTTCGTAATGAAGGTAATGCTTATACTAGCTGAAAGACTCCTAAAGAAGTAGAAGCCTATAAAATTGGACCTGCTTGTGCTGACGGGTGTTTTCAGAACGTTACTATACCTGTGATAGAGGCATTGTTTAAAGATTATTGGGGCATGGGGAACTACAATGCCCAGACATCATATTTGCAGAAATTAATGGTTTCAGTGACAATAAAACGTTGAAAGAAACCCGCAGAGGAAAGTTCGCTTACATAAACAATTTTGTATAATGTAATATATGAAGATGCAAAAAGCTTTTATGGCTATTTTTGGAAAGGTGCAAAAAGTTGTTTTAAAGAAACTGACATTGGCTATTTTTGGAATAGGGAACAAAGAGGGTATCGTGTTTTTGGGGAAAAAAAGAAACTGAACACATTAAGGGAAAAACACATCTCATTATTCTGCGCAAAAGGGGTAACTGCATGTACATGGAATCGAATCTTAGTGTTGTTGAAGTTGTATGATATGTATGTGAAGTTTATTAAAGATAAGCACCCAAATGTGGATATGGTCTCTTTTAATTATTATAGTAATGTGTTTAGGACTGAATTTAATATTGGTTTCATGCCTACAGTTGTTGATACATGCAACACCTGTGATTTATTGTCAGCAAATATTTCAAAATATAAAAAAAATGGGTTACGAACAGGCTCAGTTGGATGAAATGCAACGTGAGTTGGATGCACTTAGTGCTTGCAACACAAGGTAGAGCTGCACTTGATAGCTTTAGTACTTCAGATAATGATGATTTTATGGCGTTATGTTTCGATCGGCAACAAACATTGCCGACAAACAAGCTGAGTACTAGCGTTGCTTTTTATAAAAGAAAACTGTGAACATACAACTTTTGTGTTTTTAACGTGAAAACTCAGAAATCGCATCCAGTAGGCTACTTCAGGGACTTTGACACTCAAGAAGGAGTAAGGCTTAATGATACCCCTGAAGAAGAAGAGGTCCCGGTCAGAGATGTTGACGTTGATGACCTGGACATGAATGGATGGATGGATGTATGATGTTTAGGGCAAAAGCCCAGGCACTGGGGCCAATTAGGCCATTCAGCGCCGTAATGGAAAGAAAAATTATGTTAAAGTTAAGAATTCATGAAGGAAATGATTAATAAATAAAATGAAGTGATGTGACCAATAAATAAGGGTATGAAGTTTAACGAATGATGTGCTATATACATAAAAAAATTAATGTCATTAAAATTCTACGTGATGTAATAAATTATTAAATAAAATTTAAATATCGTTAAAAATTTTAATACACTTTAAAAAAGAGATGATAGCAGAAATATCTGCTTCATCTCCCAAAATATCAGACAGGGATTTATCCTGAAAATATCTCTCTCTTTGGTTAAAATATCTGGGGCAGACCACCAGAATGTGCTCCACTGTTAGTGTCTCGTCACAGCAAGCACACTCTGGAGGGCTGCTTCCTTCTAAAATAAACTGATGGGTCAGACGAGTGTGCCCAATCCTTAATCTGGTTAAAATAACCTCTGTTTGTCTGTCAAGCTGGAAATGACGAAGACCACGGTAGTATATTATCCCTAATATTTCTATATTTCTTATTATTGGCAAGAAGGGGAGAAGTCCACCTTTCTTGCCATTTACTTAAAACATAAGATCTAATGGGACCTTTTTTAGATCTGTATGAGGCACTTTTCTGAAAGAGGTTTCTGATAAAATACTAGCAGCTTTAGCTTCCCTGTCTGCCATCTCGTTTCCATGAATCCCCACGTGAGAAGGGACCCAACAGAAAGAGACTGATTTACGTCGACAATATATACGAAAAAGCCACTCCTGAACTTTTTGAATTAATGGATGAAAGCTATTAAATTTTTTTAATAGCTTCTAAGGTGCTTCTAGAGTCTGAGTATATGACAAAATTAGAGTCACTACTTTGAAAAACTAAATCTAGGGCAGACACTACGGCTGTTAATTCGGCAGTAAATATTGATGCAGAGTCAGGTAATTTAGCTGTGTACGCTGTATCACCAAGGATAACAGCACAACCAACACCACTATCTGACTTTGATCCATCTGTATAGATTTTTGTAAAATTAGTATGGGTAACATCGTGCTCTAAGAATTTTCCCTAATCTCTTCTACAGTGCAGTCCTTTTTGTTAAACAGTTTCTTACATATTGATGCTTCTGGGATAAGCCATGGAGGATTTACAGGATATTCTACTTCCAGGACTTTCTGGGATTTAAGGTGATTATTCCTAACATCCTCATTCAGTCGAATTTGGAATGGTTTAGAAGCTCTTGTACCAGAAAAACTTCGAGAGTCTGTTTCCTTTAGTGCTTGAAAGGAGGGATTTTTGGGAGCACTTTTCATTCTAGCCATGTATCGCAACCCTAGCTCTTGCCTTCTTAGATCAAGGGGTAAATGATCTGTGTCGACATAAATGCTTTCAACAGGCGAAGTTCTAAAAGCCCCTGAGCATATTCTCAACCCCATGTTGTGTACAACATCCAGTTCCTTTAGCTTGGTTTTACAGGCTGAGGAATAAATCTGACAGCCATAGTCTAGCTTAGATCGACACAGAGAGTCATATAGCCTCAGAAGGGATTTCTTATCAGTCCCCCAACTAAATCCAGAAACAACCTTTAAAATATTCATAGATTGTTTAACATTAAACTTTAGGGCATTTATGTGGCTAGCCCATGTTAATTTATGGTCAATAGTCATCCCCAGAAATTTAACTTCACTCTCGTAAGGAAGGATGGACCCTTTTAAACTAAGTGTGGGAACCTCTTCCACACGCCGGCACCTGGTGAATCTTACTGCAACTGTTTTGGAAGAGGAGAATTTGAAACCATTCTCATCAGCCCACTTAGTAATAGCATTAATAGACCTTTGCAAATGTTTACATACAGACAAGGAATCATATCCTGTGCAGTATATTGCAAGGTCATCGACAAAAGCGAGCATTTAACAGGGGGTGAGATTTTTTCAATCACACTATTTATTGCCACTGAAAAAGTGTTACACTTAAAACGTTTCCTTTGGGAACTCCTTCCTCCTGCATAAAAGGTTGGGAGAAGGAGTTTCCCACTCTTACCTTTAAAAAAGTCTGTCTGATAAAAAGGAATATATAAACCTGACCATTCTTCCACATATGCCCATCTTGTGCAATTGTTTCATGATGCCAATTCTCCAGGTAGTGTCATATGCTTTCTCCAAGTCAAAAAAATATGCCAATGGTCTGACATTTTTTGGCGAATCCTTGCTGGATTTGGTTGGTCAGCCTCAGCAAGGGATCAAGGGTGGAGCGGTTTTTTCTGAAACCAAATTGAAATGGCGATAGTAATCCTTTGGTCTCCAGGTGCCAAACCAGTCTAGTATTTATCATTTTCTCCATCAGCTTACATACACAGCTGGTAAGAGCTATTGGTCTATAGCTGGTGGCTTGGGAAGCATCTTTATTAGGCTTTTTAAGAGGGACAATTATGGATATTTTCCAGTCATTGGGTAAAATTCCAGTTTCCCATATTTTGTTTATAATCTTCAGTAAATATTTTTGGCATCATCTGGGAGGTGTTTCAGCATTTCATATATGATTGTGTCCTCACCTGGAGCTGTGGATTCACTTGAGGAGAGCGCCTCTGAAGTTCTCTTAGGGAAAATTTGTAGTTGTATGGTTCAGATTTTTCCTGAATCAAACTTCAGACACATTTCAGAATTCCTAATTCTTTGAAATTCTGGAGAATAATTGTTAGGGCTGGAAACTTTAGAAAAGTGTTTTTCCTAGCTCATTGGCAACTTCAGTGGGCTCTGTGATTAGAGTGTCATTTATTTTTAATGAGGGCAATGGTGACGCTACAAATTTTCCACTCAGTTTCCTTATTTTGCGCCACACCACTCTTAGTGGGGTCTTTGAGTTTATTCCATTAATATAGTAAAGCCAACATTCTCTTTTGGCTTTCTTATAAAAACGCCGCTGCTTGGCTAAAGCACGTTTGTAGATTAATTTAGACTGAGGGGAGCCACTAGTTTTGTAACGTCTGTAGCATTTCCTAGTCATTTTTCTCAGAATACCACATGTCTTATTCCACCAGGGAACTGCAGGTCTTCGAGGTTTGCCTTTTGTTTTTGGAATCGAGCCTTCAGCACTCTTCAAAGTAGATTCAATAAAGTAACCATAAGCATCTAGATGAGAATGAAAGGCCTCAAACTTCCTATCTAGATTGACACCCTTACTGAATTTATCCCAGTCTGCGTCCTCTACCTTCCACTAAGTAAAACTTCAGATGGAGCATTCACATATTTCAAATGGATCGGGTAGTGATCACTTCCATTTAAATCTTCATTAACAAACCAATTAAAATCAAGGTGGATACTAGTTGAAGAAATACTAAGGTCCAGTGCAGGGAAATGATTATCGTGAATGTTGTGGAAAGTCATTGACCCATTATTATACAGGGTAACATCATTCCTGTCAATAAGGTCTTCGATTAATTTCCCTTTGCTATCTAAAACCGACTTCCCCAAAGGGGGTTGTGGGCATTAAAATCACCTAGCAGAAGTAAAGGAGCTGGAAGTTGGTCAATTAACGACTGAATATCTCCAATGTTAAAATCAAGGTCTGGTGGAAGGTATAAGGAGCAGATTGTTATCCTCTTTTCCAAAATGACTGAAACAGCGACAGCTTGCAAGTGTTGTATTTAATTGTATTGTGGAGTGCTGTACAGATTTATTAATAATAATTGCAGCACCTCCATGGGCACGATCACCAGTTGGGGATATGATTTAAATATTGAATAATTTAGTCCAGGATTATAAACAGAGTTGCCTAACATTGTTTCCTGTAGGCATATAATCCCTGGATTGAATTCATGCATTAAAACTTTAAGGTCTTCTGTACGGGCTCTGAGACCTTTACAGTTCCACTGAAGGATATCGAGCAAGAATGCTGTGGTGGTAAATGTGCTACTTCCCACTCCTTGGAGGGGAAGTACTGTTCCTAGGGTGGAGTGGGAAATTCTCCTTTATAAGAGATTGTTTTCTTAATCCCTTTTCATCTGAATTGGTGTTCAGGGTCTTTGGTTGATCTTCATATATTTTATTATGAACCTGATGTTCAGAATTACTACTGTGGTTCTGTGCACCACTAATCCTATTTGTCTTAGGGCGGCAAGATTGAATTGAACTCAGATGTTTTTGTTCTGAAACTACTTTTGGAACCACCTTTCTAGGAGGAGAGATGTCTTCCAAAACACTGAACCCATTTGAAGTTTTTATTATAAAATTATCATTATTTGGGGAACTATTTCTTGTGCGTTTCTTGGTAGTTGCAACCGTAGTTTTATTATTATTTTTGTTTGTGGCTGTGGCGATTGATGGCTCTGAACTAGCTCTATCTAATTGGGATTGTTCCTTTAGCTTATTTTGGTTTGAAGTATTTTCAAAATATTTTCCTGAATTATTGGTTGATTTTGGCACCTTTATTTTTGGAGATGAATCGACAGCTGTGGATGTGGTGGAAGATAAATTTTCTGTGCTTTTGGAAGTACAATTTTTAGTATTGGACTTCAAAGCACTTGCCGACGAAAGTTTCTCACCAGTTTGGAGATTTTCATTATTATTTATGGTTCGAGAAATACCAGGTTTGTGATATCTTCTATCAGACACAGTTATTGGTGGCCTTACATTGTTGGAAGTTTTCATAAGTTTTATTACAGAAGCATACGTAGTGTTGGCACTTTTGTTTGCCCCCATTACCGTGCGCTTTGCTTCACTAATGCTGATATGTTCATTATCTGCCACTGCCAACATTTCTTGTTCAAATTTATATCTGGGACAAGCCCTAGAGTTTGGTGTGTGATCACCCTTGCAAAGAAAACAGTATCGGGCTGCTTTGCAATCATCAAAATTATCGTGCTCTGCAGAGCACACAGGACATCTTTTATTGTTATCGCAAGAGTTTTGAATGTGGCCATATTCAAAGCATTTTGCGACACTGTCTAGGACTTCTTTTATATTTTTTAACCTGCATCCTCTCATGGCCAACAATGATGGTATCAGGTAGGTAATTGGAGGAGAAGGTTAAAAGGATAGCTGCATCACCACCCAGTTTTTTACATGAGATACACAAGGAGGGCATCGATGGAGAATCTCCTCCTCTTTAAAAACATGCAAATCTTTTGAGTAAACTACTCCTTTCAGTGTATTAAAGAATCTGTGAGATGAAATAGATTCAATATTTCCACTTTCAGGAGGTTTAAAGTTAGCTAACAGAACTGCTTGAGTCTCATTTCCAGCTTTTATTAGAAGGTTCTTTCCATACCGTTTTAAATTTCCAATGGGAATGGAACCAACCTTGCTCTCAATGCAGTCAGCAGCTTTTATCAAATTTTTCCCTCCCTCCTTGTAGATAGCAACATGCCATAAAGGGGGAGGAAGAGCTCTGGTACATGGGACTGGTCCAAGTTCTTCAGCCTTTGGAATAAAATCAAATGGCCCATCATTCAAGTTTTTCACTGAAAACACTTTCGTGCTGACAACTGAGTCATTTAGAATGTGGCCATGGAGTCTTTGTTGTGCCTCACTAGCTTCCAAGGGAGAGGAAAATTTGATAAAAGCACAAAATGACTGCTTATCTTTTTCTAGAATTAATTTAATTCTTTCCACTTTGCCGAATTGCTTCACTACACTGTATAAACATTCGTAATCTAATGATAAGTTTACATTAGTGCAATAAAGGACCCTATTATTTGAATCAAATCCACCAGATTTATTAACACCCTGGTGTCTCAGTGTTTGGTTCTTCCAACAGCCAAGCCCGTATCCATGTTCATGCCAGAAGTCGTTGCCAGTGCCGTTAAGTCGTCGGATCCAGGGGAGGGAGAACTAAAAGCCAAATCCATAAGTTTAAACCAGTCCACATGCAAAGGTCCAAAAGTGCACACCCGACACCCAAGAGCCCCGCACAGACCCCGACAGCATATCAAAAGGACAAACTGGGCAGCTCTACTGCTCAGCTTCCCACCCCAACACACTCCCAAAGCCCGTGAAGAGACCCCAAGATGCCAAGCATGCACACATCAGACCACCACACACAAACTGGTTCATCCACCCACCTAAAACTGCTTGGTCATATCAAGAAAGTATCGTAGATCAGTCAGGTATTCACATTCTCCACCAATGGCACAAGTGAGAGTTGACTCCCAACAGTCCACCCCATACCCTACCCTTTCAGGATAGCACCAGTACGTTTGCAGTGGCCCAGGTATAAGCCAATCCGCCTGCTGGGAGTTCTGCCCCACTAATGGGGACTGACTCCCCACTCCAACCGTACTGGTGGGCTTCCGGACAAAAGCCAGGAGTCCCACCTCCAAAACCAGCCCCCTGGATTCCGATGGGCTGATCCCCAGAGATGGTTCCGCCCTCAAGATAGCAGTGGAAAAATCCCATCACCATCTCTTAGGTCCAAACTATCTCGGGTGGCGACTCAACCACCACAACTCCCACAATTAGCTTTGAATGCAAACCCCTTCCAAAAAACGATCCTTCTCAGACTCACCTAAGCAGTAAAATTTAGCGAATGTGGAAATGTCCACGCCATTTAAACCAAAAACTATGTAGGATGATTCGTCAGGACCTGGGGCCCAAAGGCCAGGGTCCCTTAGCCCTCACCTCGTCAAGGAGTCCTACCTGGTATTATCCTCTCATGAGGGGACCTGGACATGAATTTCACTTGTGCTAATGTTTATGGTATTTTTTCATTAATTTCATAGAATTTATCTAAAAAATTTTAAAACCATATTATTAATTAAAATTCAGGAATTACAATCAATGTTTTTTTTATTGCTATTTAGCTTTTTTGTATTGAGCTTTCTTATTTTTTATTATTTATTTATTTTGTGTGTGTGTGTGTGTGTGTTTACCATGACTTTTTTTCCTAAGTGTTATAATGTCAGTAATTAAGGAAGGGCCAAAGAAAATAAAATCAACCGCAAAAAATCGTTATTATCGAGTAAAACAACAAGCAATAAACAATACTTTACCTTACATTTTATGCTATAGCTTAAGTATAACATAAAATAATGGCATAATTTTGGGATATATGGTATGTACACGGATAAATTTCCTTTAAAATAACGAAAACTAGATTAAAATCGTATGATTGGTTTCAAAGATACTGATGTTTGAAAACTTTAAATGCGTTTTTCTCAGTTTGTAAAAAATGGCGCTTGCGCCCTTGCTCCGCTGGGTGTCTCAGTTAGACTTAGCGCCCTTTTGCATTCAGGTGTGCATCAAATATTAATCCTAAAAATTTTGCATTTTGGCTAATTGGTATATTATGGTTTCTGATTTTCAATTCCATTTCTTCACCTTTTTCCACTTTTTATTTTTATAAAACATGACAGTTTGGGTTTTTCTATGGAAAATCTAAAGCCTACAGATGAGGTCCATTCATCTATTTTTATTATGGTTTTATTAATTATTCGTTCTGCATGCTTTATGCATGACGCTGTATAATATATGGCAAAATCATCCATATAAAGGTTACTTTTAATTCCGACCGGTAGCATGTTTGATATCATTAATTGCTAATGTAAACAGAGTACCCTGTGGAACTCCATTTTCAAGTGGAAATGTCTTGGAATAAACATTATCTATTCTCACCTGCAAAGTGCGATCAGTCATAAAGTTTATAATAAATTTAGGAAGATGGCCGTGTATGTTATTATTAGGTAATGATTTTAATATTGCATACCACCATGTAGTATTGTATGCCTTTTGGATGTCAAAAAAAGAAGCTACTGTAATTTGCTTACTTTCAAATCCTCTACGTATGTGGTCTTCCAAATTAGATAGAGAATCTAATGTAGATTGATTATGTTGTGAGCCAAACTGGGAAGGAGTTGAAAATTTATTTTCAGGTATTTGCCATGTAAGTCGTGCATTTACCATTTTCTCCAACAACTTGCATAGATAACTTGTTAAAGAGATTGGTCTCTAATTGTTCACATTACTAGGATCTCTTCCAGGTTTCGGTATAGGAACTATTATGGCATTTCGCCATTCATCTGAAAACAAGTTTCTGAGCCATAAATGATTGTAAAGTTTTAATAAGTATGATTTTGCCAAAAGTGCTATGTGGCAAATCATTTTAAAGCAAATATCATCACCTCCAGGGGTAGATTTATTGCTGTTCAAGAGAGCATATTCAACTCTTCCATATTGAATTTCCTATTATTATATATATCTTCCTTTGTTTCAAACTTAAGTATTATAGATTTAGATTTATTCTTTATTTTTTTTGGCAAAACTTTCCCCAAGTATGTTACTAATTTCGAAGGGATCTAAAATTTTTTTGCCATTATCTAATATAGTTAGTCTGGGTGGTCTAATGTTTGTTCCATTTATTTTTCGGAATTTTTCCCATACTTTTTGAATGGATGTTTCGCTTGTTATTTCTGATACACATAGGACCTCCAAGGTATTATTTGACCTTTTATAACTTCCTTTCTGAATTTAGCTGATATTTTATTATATAAAGGTTTTAATGCATCTATTTCTAATAGTGCAATTGTCATTTTTAATATATTTTGTTCCAAGAATGGTTTTGATTTATTTATTTTATTGAATCTTCTGTTTAGAGTATTTAACCTTCTTGTTTGATTATGAAATTGAGGTCTTGTCTGCTGCCTTTTTAATGAAAGATACAAAGAATTCGTTTGTCTCACTGGGATTTCTCAAATAATCATGTGGCGGTATATTTCTGGTATGCAAGTTAAAAATGTCCCAATCTGCTTTTTGCATGTTATAATGTGGAGAGTATGGTTTCGGTTTATTATTTAATAAGGATATTATTATGGGAAAATGATCACTTGAGTAGGAATCATCACAAGTATTCCAATCTAGTTTGCCAACTATATTTATTGAATAAAGGGTGACATCTATTGAGGAAAATGTTCCATGGGTTTTCGAGCAATACGTATTTCTTTCATTGTCATTCAGACAACAGAGATTATTAGTGTTCTTCAAGTTTTCTATTTTTTCTCCATCTTTATCCGGTGTAATATTGTTATAGTCCCATATTGGATTATGTGCATTGAAATCTCCTACAATTAATTCGGGATTCTTAAAATCTTTTATTATTATCTGTAATATGTTTAAATCATACTTTTTATTAGGCTGGTTGTATACGTTAATAATTATATTCTATTTTCGCTGTTATTGCTAAAATTTGTAATTCAGTGTAATCTATATCTACTTTGTCGTATATCATTTTATTGTGGACAAATATTACTGTTCCTAAATTATCTTCATTTTCCTTTGATGTTGTGGCTAGTAGATATTTACCTATATTTGGAACAAATTTTCCAACGTGTTGTATACACAATCATTGGTTCATATTCACTTATAAGTCGTTGGACTTCGTTTAAGTACATTCTCGTTAATAATCCATTTATGTTCCATTAATTACTGTATATAACGATTGAATGGTGTAATATGACAGTGGATAAATTATTCTAAATTTCTAAATTATTTATGCTGATTTTTTTTTATTTGTTATAAGTTAAATTGTATCTTTGTAGGTCTTGATTCATTTTTTGTTGCTTTAATTTGACTGTCGTTGACTGTTACATTTTTACTATCTTGATTTAATTTTTCCATATATTTTTTTTTTAGAATATCTACAACACTGATATGTTTTTCTTTGTAATGTTCTAAATGTTCGATAAACATGCAACCTCCTTCATGAGATTTGATGTTTGTTTTTTCCTTATTCCTATACCTCATGAAATTTCTTATGGTGTTGGTTAGGCTTTCTTTAGTTATAGTTTTATTTTTGTGGCACATTGCTACAAAGCATTTACTACAACCACATGTGTCTTTATGTTCATTAGTTTGTTGTTCCTTCTTGGTTTTTCTTGTGGTGCCTATAATTGGTGATGGGTGAATTTCTTTGCTTTCATCCGAGTTATCTATGTGTTGGTTTTCCATTTCATCTGAATTTGTGATTCTGCTCCTAGAGGTATTATTGTTACTATGAGAGATAGTGGAATGTTTGATTTAGTATTCTGTTTCTGAACTTTAGCTTTCGGTGAGATTGGTGCGTTATTTATCTTTTTATAGCTTTGTTTGGTGGAATTAGGTGGGGTTGTATCTAGTTGCCTCTTCAGAGTTGTGTTATCAGATTTGTCACATTCTTGTGATTTTAATTCTTCTTCGTCTTTCTCTGTCAATATTCGTATCTATTTCTGGTAAGGAGGTAAATCTATTGTCAACTGTGATAATGTCACTGTTGTATGAAATCTCCATAGAAGAGTTCTTTTGATCATGTATTTTTTTTAGTGATATTTTTTTATTTTTATTGTCATTCACTTCAGTTTGGGTATTGTTGGATTTTGAAGTATCTGCATACCTAAATTTCTTAGCTAGGTCATTCAATCCTCTCACTTTTAGTTCTAACTTTGCTTCCGTGATCGACATTCCAGGTCGTTCTTGTAGTAATTTAAGTTCCTTACTGTAAATATAGAATGCATGTTTTAGATCGGACATGATGGTCTAGGCCACAATTTATGCATTTTGGTTGGCCACAGTCCCAGCGTGTTTTATGTTCTTGGGAACTGCAATAGGCACATCTGGGAAAATTTCTGCATTCAATGGCTGTATGGCCATATTTGCAACGGTTCTTGCATTCCATGGGTTTGGGAACATAAGGTCTTAGTTCCCTGTTTAATCCCAGTATTTTAATTTTCAAGGGCAAGGTTTGCCCAATGAACTTTATTTTTGCTATTTTGATAGATTTATTTTTGCCTTTCCTGCTTGGGACCTCATATAGTTCGCAGTCTTCAACATTGCTGTTATCTTTTCTGTAATAAATCTCGAAACATTGATTTGTTTTGTATTTCTTCTAGATTTGGTAATATCATTGTGCCTTGTACACTGCTCATGGCATCATGCCTTGTAACGCTTATATTTATGTTCTCTATGTTTTTAATATTTTGACAATTTCTGACTGGATTCTGGTCGTTGTTTCAGCCAACCACTCCCTTTTTATAATTTGTCTTATGCTCATCTCTTGTGGTGGGCATCGGTTCAACAAGTAATTTTCCAATTTTAATAAGGATATACTGTATCTTGGTCGGCTTGTAAATTCAAAAACCTTGACCAGTTTGATTCTCCAAAAAGGGAATCAAAGTGAACCAAGGTTGAGTGAGGTCTATATTTTCTTTTGTTTATTCTTTTAGGCTCCAGAAGGCACATGGTTGAAAATTTTGAACTATTTTTTGTTCCTTTTTTTGATAGGGACACAGGCACAGAAACATCTGGCTCAAAGGAGAATGGTTCCATTGTGACAATGTCAGGTCCTTTTTTTACAGGGACATCCTTTTTCCTCGCATGGGTCATTAACTTTTGGAGAATTTTCAATCAGAGGGCCCAGGGGTACTCGGTTCTTTATTCTTACTATTCATAAAGATCGAATATTATGGAAAAAAATAATAAACCTGAAAACTTTTAAAAGATATCATTAGCCTTTCATGGGGTTTATTCTTCCACTAATGGCACAAGTGAGAGCCGACTCCCAAATGTCCGCCCCCTACCCTACCCCACAGGGGCTGGCACAATGTAATTAGAGTGGCCCAAGTGTAAGCCAAACCTGCTTGCTAGGACCAATAGTATTACAAGAATACAATCATCCCCACCCTGATCATATTATGGGCAAACCAGATATTGTAGGATATTCCTAGTGTGGAATTCATATTGCTCCCAATCTGCTTAATAAATATTATATTGAGGGGCATGCTTGGTGGGATTATTTTGTAATAATGAAATTAATATTGGGAAATGGTCACTTGTATGCAAGTCATCAACTGCATTCCAATCCAATCTGTCAACTATGTTTGTTGTACATAGAGCTAAGTCAATTGAGGAAAATGTTCCAAGCGTTTTAAAAAAAATATGTGGTGATTTCGTTATCATTTATATACCACATGTCATATGAATCTATGAATTCTTCTATTTTACTTCCTGCTATATTTGAGTCTGTACAGTTACAGTCCAACATCGGGTTGTGAACATTAAAATCACCTACTATTAATGTAGGTTCCATGGCATTACTAAGTAAATCTTTAAATTTGTCAAAGTCACAATTTTTATTAGGTTGGTGGTATAAATTATAAATTACATAATTATCGTTTTTTATTCATATTTTAATTCCCGACATTTGCAGATCAGTAAGTTTACAGGTACTTTGTCATAACATACTTTGTCATGTACAGTCACTCAAAAATGTTTTGCAACATGTTCCAGAAGTTTTCGTTCACCTAACAGTAATTTGTTCTTTTGATATTTACAAGGAAATGTAATTTACTTATTCGACTTTGGTTATTAATCATACAGTTATCAATATAAAAAAGAATGCAGAGTGAAAATTCATATTACGAAAAAAGACGAAACATTTTGAAAAATTTCACTTCAGATGATTGGGCAAAAGAGTCAAAGAAGAAACTATATTTCGAATCCAGATAAAAGCTTATTAACTAATAAAGAAATATTGAATAATCATCAATAAAATTATATATAAATAAAGAAAGAAAGAATTCAACCATTATTGTTGTCACAAACAAAAAAGAAAAAATCTCGTAACGTCGTATGTTATCGTGTGACTCCACATTCGGGCAGGAAAATTAAACTAAACTGTCTCATCACTTGCACCGATAAGATGGGCAAAAGACTGCTGCACCACAGTCATTACCTTGTATAAGACTAATGTCTCTATTGTAGATATTGCTTGGCAGCTTAGCGTAAATAAAACAACCATGTATAGAGGAATAAAACAACAGAGAGAACGAGGAAATATGATAAATTCATTGTAAAAAGTGGAGGACGACCCCACTGTTGCATGGTAAGGATCATCATCGGATAATCACTGAAGGAGCTCCGCCTAACTCCCCTGACAAGCCTGTGTTGCTGCTCAAACCATCCGTAACAGGCTACATAAGACCAAAATATTATTTCATCATATTCCTGCCAAGAAACACTTCATATCAGCGAAACAAAGAATAGAGGCTAGGGTTTGCATTATAATATAATCCAGTGGCCGATGATTTCTGTAAGAATAATCTTTTGCGAAGAGGAGGAGACATTCTCAACTGATGAGCATGGTAGTCTTCTTCACTGCTGGCATTTAGCAGTAACTAAATTAATGTTGAACTTCTTGCTAATTTTAATTCTTTAGAAACTTAGATAATAAGAAATACAAAAATAGGCGTTATATATTGTTGGTTAACTTCATAAGAGGCATCAAAATGATAGGCCTAAGTAGCAATGAGAGAAATGAGAAATTACACATGATAACATTATATATATTATATATATATATATATATATATATATATATATATATATATATATATATATATATATATATATATATATATATGTGTGTGTGTGTGTGTGTGTGTGTGTGTGTTAGATGGCAGTTGGAGATGAAAATATTAAAAAATAAGAACAGCGATGACCTCTGAAGTATTATAGTAACATCCTTTTATTAAGTAAAGTATGACAACAGTAAGCAGTATCAGAAAAAGCCCTGTTTAAGGGAAACTGCAGGTAATTTCTCGGACCCACCACTATAGTGTTCAGTTGTTTCACACGTTTACAACTGAGTTGCCAAATAGCGCCAGATGTCGCTATTATAAGTTGTTGTCCGAAAACTTTTGAAGTATGCTGCAAAACTTTTTTGAGTGATTGTACATATATGGCAGTACCTAAATTTCCTTCTTCCTCTCTAGATGTAGATACTAAGGTATATTTACCTATTGTTGATATTGCTTTGCTGACATGTTGTAAACAAAATATCATTGGTCCGTATTCCCTTAATAATCGATGTATTTCACTCAAATGTAATCTGGTCTGTAGACCATTTACGTTTCATTGTATAATATGATTATTGAAAGTATTCCGTTGGTGTGTTCAAGTGTTATTCTCTTTTTGTGGATCATCAATTTGCATTTTTTCATATATTTTATTTACGATATTTATTTGTTTTTCTTTATAAAATATTAGGTGTCCAATGCACATACAGCCCTTTTCGTGTCTAAACTAGTAATTCCTTTATTCCTGTATCTTATAAAATTTCGTATAGTGTTTGTTAAACTGTCCTTTGCTATGCTTCTGTTTTTGTTGCACAGTTCAGTGAAACATTCATTACATCCACGTGTTTTCATGTGTCGTTTTTCCATTTACTCTTGCTGCACCTATTGTTGGTGATGGAGTAATCTCTTCTCCCACCACATAATCCTTCTTGTCAATGGTTTGTTCCTCTACTATTTCTTTGATGTTCTGGGTATCTGGTTCTATTGGTTTTATTGTTACTTTAGGAGACAAAGGTATATTCTATTTTTTTTTTTATTTTTGTTCTTTCTTCGGGTCTCCTGCCTTTATTTTAATGGATGTATCTCTAATAATAGTTGGTTTTCTGTTGGTCTTGGGTGGATGCTTGGCTTCTTTTTTTTTTTAGCTTCTAATTCATCATAACTATCTTCTAATATTTCTGTGGTGCTTGTATTATCTTCTATTGTTTCCATTTCTCTTAATATCGCAAATGAATTTGAGCAAATATTTGTATACATTTCTTAGTTCTTTGCTATATTAGTTTCTTCTTGCAAAAGTGGTTATTTTTCTTTGAGATTGATCTATCAGGGTTTTGTTACTCTTATGTATTTCCATTTTTGTTTCATTGTTTGATCTATTTACAGAGGAAAACATTCGTTTCCTAGCAGGATCATGCATTCCTCTAACTTTTCATTCTAAGTTGGCCTCTTTTATAGGTATTCCTGTCCTTTCCTGAAGTAGTTTTAATTCTGTGTTGTATATATAATACAGACACTTATTAGATCTTGCATGTGATTTTGTCCACAGTTCACGCATTTTGGTTCACCACACCTCCATTGTGTGGTATGTTTGTCAGCTCCACAGTACGCACATGTAGATGTATTACGGCACATTTTCCTTGTATGTCCATAAGTACTACAGTTTTGGCACTGTAGTGGTTTTGGAACATACAGTCTCAGTTCTCTGCTTTGGCCCAAGATTTTAATTTTTAAGGGTAATTCATGGCCTTCAAATTTTATCTTTGCTATTCTCAGCGTTTTTCCATTACTCCGTCTACTGGCTATGTTGTATATTTCGCAATCTTGTACATTGTTGCACCGTCTTTTAAGGGAATCCAGCAATATATTCTTTTATATTAGTTCATCATTATGAGGGAATACTATGGTACCTTGTACACTGTTCATACTGTCATGTTTTTTATATGTACTTTTACATTATCAATATTTTTTAAGTAATTTTCTGATTGATTTCTTGTTGTGATTTCTATCAACCACATCTACTCTTTTATTTATCTGAATGTCATTTCAGTAGTTGAATGTCTATTCAACAGGAAGTTTTCTAATTTCAAGGCCGATATTTTCTTCTCTGTTTCTAAGGTCAGGAATCTTGACCAACTTCCACTCCCAAAGAGAGAGTCGAAATGAGTCAAGGTTGGGTCAAGATATTTGCTTTTTTTTTGGCCTGCTTTTCACTGAAGCATAGGGCTCCAGTATAATTACACTAGTATTTTTTTCTGATTTTTCCAGAGAGAGGTTCCAGTGGTTGTCAACTTTGCCGTGTCGCTACCATCAAAGGGGCCTGGGGTACTTAAATCTTTAAAACCACTAAGCATAAAGATTAGAGTTAAGCAAAAATAAAAAAAAATGAAACCTGAAAACCTTAAAAAGACATCATCAGCCTTTCATGGAGTTTATTATTCCACCAATGGCACATTTATTATTCCACCAATGGCACAAGTGAGAACCGACTCCCAAATGTCCGCTCCCTACCCTACCCCACAGGGGATGGCACAACATGATTAGAGTGACCCAAGTGTACGCCAAACCCGCTTGCTAGGACTGAGAGTATTACAAGGATAAAATCATCCCCACCCTAATCATTTTACGGGCAAACCGGATAGAATGCAGAGTCCTATCTCAAGAAGCAGACCCCCCTGGAATCTGTGGTCCAGCCCTAAAGAATAGTTCCGCCTGATATCTCTAAGGTCCGAACATTATCGAGCAGTTGATGGTCCTACCAAAGTTCCCACTATTTAGCGTCAGATATAAACCCAATCCCAGTTATGATATCTTTTCCTATTTATCAAGTCCAAGAAATTTTAGCAAAAGTGGAAAACTCCGCAAAAATTAATCCAAATAAATACAGAATGGTATACAGGACTCTTGGACTCAAGCCAGAGAAAAGATTCCTGGGGTTCAAGAGCCCCATCACCACGTCAAGGTGGTCCCAAATCGAGGGGGAGTTAGTAAGTACTTTGCCATAAGGCAAATTAAATTTAGGACAGTGCACCAGCATGTGCTCAACCGATAGTTGACCACCACAGTGAGCATAGACTGGGGCACTGGCTCCCTCTAAAATATAGCTATGAGTGAAGCAGGTGTGGCCAATCCTAACCCGTGTTAGGATGATCTCAAATCTTCTGTTACGATTAAAACCCAAACTCCAAAATTCGATACTTTTTCTAATGTTTCTTTACATACTATTTGTGCATAAAATGGAAGTCCGTCTCTGCTGCCATTTTATACGAATGTATCGTCTGATAACTGGACACATATCCAGTTCTAGCACCTTATTAGTTAAGAAATCACATCTTGCGGCATCCTTTGCTTTACTATCAGCCATTTCATTCCCTTCTAGACCAGTGTGCCCAGGAATCCAACAAAACTTTACTGATTTGTGGTGAACAGAAAGATAAAAAAGCCATTCCTGACCATTTTGAATTAAGGGATGGGTAGGGTTGAACTTCTTTAGGACTGCTAAAATACTCCTTGAGTCACTATATATTACTGTGGATTTAAATTTCTTATCAGATGCAAGATTTAAAGCATCAACTATGGCTGATACTTCAGCAGTGAACATGGATGAGGAGTCTGATAACTTTTTTATATGCGATTCCCCCTCACACGCCACTGCACATCCTACTCCATCTTCCGATTTTGATCCGCCAGTATAGATTTTACTGTCATTCATATGCCTCTCATCATACTCCAAGAACTTGTTTCTGACTTCTTCTTCTGGATGATCTTTCTTCTTTCTCTCTGTAATGCAGTCATCTATTGATCTGCATTTTTATACTTTCATCCTCCAGTTCACCCAGCTGTCTGATTTGAAATGGTATTGAAGATCTAGATCTAAAAAGACTTGAGTCACACTGTTTTAAGATCTAAAAAGAAGGATTCTTCTTTGAGCTTTTCAGCCACATGGTGTCTCAGAACTGGCTCATGCCTCCTGAAGTCAAGTGGTAGATGATGGGATTCTAAATAAATACTTTCAATGGGTGAAGTTCTAAAAACTCCAGTGCAGATCCTTAGCCCCATGTTATGCACATGTCCAATTCCTTAAGTTTAGTCTTTGAAGCAGATGAGTATACCTGGCAGCCATAGTATAACTTAGATAAACATATTGCATGTTCTCTTCACTTTCACTTTTAATTGGTTAATATGATTATTTCAATTAAGCTTTCTGTCAAAGACCATTCCTAAAAATTTTACTTCAGTAGAGTAAGGTAAAATAATTCTATTTAAGGTAAGTGTTGGAATGGTTTCCTTAGTTTGGCATCTGCAGAACCGAACAGTGACAGTTTTATATTCGGAAAATTGAAGTCCTTGCTCATTAGCCCACTTGCTTACTTTATTGATGGCTCTTTACATGAACCTGCTAGTACATGCTGCATCATATCCTGTGCAGTGCAGAGCCAAATCATCTACACATAAAGACCCTTTTACTGGTGATGATATCTTTTCTAATACTCCATTAATGGCAATAGCAAAGAGAGAGTCACACAAAAGACACTACCCTGAGGAACTCCCTCATCTTGTAAGAAAGGTCGTGATACATGATTCCCAACTCTTACATTTATATATCTCTCAGATAAAACGAATTTATAAATCTGATAATTTTTCCTTTAATGCCCATCTTATACAACTTTTTTGTAATACCATAACGCCATGTGGTGTCATATGCCTTTTCCAAATCAAACAAAACTCCTATTGTTTGGCTCTGTTTAGCAAAACCTTTTAGTATTTGGTTTGAGAGGCTTAGCAACGGATCTAGAGTAGATCTACTTTTCCAAAGCCAAACTAGAATGGAGAAAGCAATTTATCTGTTTCCAAGTGCCATACAAGTCTGGTGTTCATCATCTTTTCCATCAGCTTACAAACACAACTGGTGAGAGCTGTTGGTTGGTAGCTGCTAGGTACAACAGGATCCGTTTGGTTTCTTCATAGGGAGGATTAATGATAATTTCCAGTTCTTAGGAATAATACCAATTTCCTAGATTTCATAAAGTATTTAATCTTCACCAGGGGCTGATAGTCTGGTATTCTGCAAGGCATCTTTGAGTTCCTGCAGCGTAAATTTTGCATTATATGCTTCAAAATTGTTTTCACCTAAATGAAGAGAAATCTGGGCATTTCTAATGTCTTGGAATTCTACAGAATAGTTCTCACTACTCGGTATTCTCGAGAAATGTTCTCCTAATTTTTCTGCGACCCTCTCTGGTTGGTTGATTAGGTCACCATTTATCTTAAGGGTAGGCAGAGGTTCAGGGATGGTGTTTCTGAGCTAATGCCATTAATGTAGAACATCCATGACTCTTTTTCTTTTTTAAAATATTTATTTTGCTTGGCCATAGCACGTTGGTAAATAACTTTGGCTTGGGCAGTTCCACTCCTCTTATATTTTTTGTAGCATTTTCTAGTGATCTTTCTCATACTATTGCAGGTTTTGTTCCACCAAGGAACTGCTGGTCTAGAGGGCTTCCGTTCTGTTGTTGGAATAGAGGCAATTGCACTGTTGATGGTGGTGTCATTGAAGTAATTATATGCCTCTGAGATGGATGGAAAGGATTTTACATTCTTGTCCATGAGAACAGACTCATTAAATTTCTTCCAGTAGGCTTCATCTGCCTTCCATTCGGGGGGTGACTCTGAGGGCTGATTCTCAACTGGTTTTTATATGAATTGGGAAGTGGTCACTCCCATTTAGATATTCATTTACTGACCATTCACAATCAATGTGAACACTAGATGAGCAAAAGCTCAGATCGATAGCCGAATAAGTATAGGAGTAGATGTTATAGTAAGTAATGGCTCCATTGCTAAGTAGAGTGATATTATGATCATCCATAATATCCTCCAACAGCCTACCCTTGGCATCTGTCGTGTTCCCACCCCATATGGGATTGTGAGCATTAAAATCACCAAGGAGGAGGAAAGGAGTAGGAAGCTGATTGATCAGTAAATGAATATCATTAAAAGTGAAATCCAAATCAGGGGGAAGACAGATGGAGTAAACTGTAATTTGCTTATCTAAAATGAAAGTTACTGCTACAGCTTGGAGATGAGTATTAATTGATAGCAAGCAGTGTTGCAACGACTTATGACCAATAACTGCTGCACCTCCCTTACCTTTATCTCCGATTGGTGGTGGAGAATTATATATGCTGTAATTTAACCCAGGATTATATTGTGTGCGTCCAAGCTTAGTTTATTGGAGACACACAATGCCTGGGCTATGGTCATGGAGAAGTACCTTCAGCTCTAAACTTCGAGCCCTAAGACCCCTACAGTTCCATTGTAGTATTATTATTATTGTTAAAAAGTTTAACCAGACCACTGAGCTGACTATCAGTTCTCATAGGGCTGGCCCGAAGGATTAGGATGAAATGACAAGTCTAGGCTAGAAGCCTAGCACTGGGACTCAATAGGTCACTAGCTAATGATGAATGAACGAAAATGAAAATTAAAAGCTTTAAAAAGGCATACACTTGCATAGTGGAACAGACTCGTACAACAAATACATTTATACTCATCTTTCCAAATATACTCACTAAAAAGGTATATTAAAATTCAAAATAAATTAAGTAAAATCATAAAATTTACTTGTTTTAAAATTCATTATATTGACTGATTGATTTTTTATATTTTATCAATTAACTCACAGCTTCTCATGAACATTAAAATGGGTACTACTGAAAATGTTGAAGATTCCGACAAAATTTCTTTTATTGGTTTATTTCCAAAATTTGATAATTGCTGCAGATTATATTTTGGACATTCACACAGTACATGCTTAACTGTTATCAACACATTGCAATCTGGGCATTTGGGAGGAGGGCCACATGGACTGTTCATTAAATGTCCATGTGTCAAACGAGTATGGCCTATTCAAAGACGTGTCAGAATTACTTGTGTGTCTCTCTCTCTGATATGACGAACTCCATTTTCGGACACTGGATTTTATCTCTTCTAATTTATTATTTTCAGGTTCTTCGTTCCAAATATTTTTCCATTTACTTGCAATGGCTGTTTTTATATGTCTTGTATAATCAGTAATAGGGATGTCTACATTTGTTCTTGTCATGTGGACCGCTTCTTTAGCTGCTTTATTAGCCTCTTCATTTCCCTTAATCCCTACATGGGCAGAGATCCAACATATTTCAATATTTTTTCCCTTATTATACAATTTATATGAAGTGAAAACTTAATATGATGTACAACATAATTTTTTTTATTATAGCTTTGAATGGCTACTATGGTGCTTCTGGAATCACTATAAATCACAAAATTATTACTAGAGGCTTCTCTAATTATTTTCATGGCTGATGCTATTGCACATAACTCAGCTATAAATACTAAGGTATTACTTGGTAGAGAGAACTGATGTGTTTTGTCTGAGAATACTGCAGCATATGTGACTTAGATCCGTCGGTGTATATTGCGTAAAGTGGACCTTTTCGGATTATATGTTCTACTTTATGTTGTTTATGGTTTTGTGGAGTATGTGAATAACTTTTTTTAATATTTTAAGTGTGTACAATTCTCATTTTATTCATTGTCCAAGGAGGAGGTAATTTTAATATTAAAGGTAATTGTATATTTATATTTACTAACTCAAACAATCTTCTAGCTCTAATTGGGAAAGGAGGCGGGTGATTGTTTATAAAAACATCTCTTAATCCAAATCATTTTTTGGCTGGAGAATCATTTGTCTGAATTCTCAGAGCACTCTTCATTGTTACTAGCCCTCTATGGAGAGACAGAGGTAGTTCACCACATTCAACTTGTAAAGATGATGTTGGTAATGATCGAAAAGCTCCTGAACATATTCTAAGGCCTTCATTACGAACTGGGCCTAACATTTTCAGCGTTGCGTCTGATGCCGAGCCATATATTTCGCTTCCATAATCAATGATAGATAGTACTGTTGCTGCATACAGTACAGTAAGGATATGTCTATCGGCTCCCCAAGTAGTGTTCAATAGTTTTTTAATTAAGTTTAATGCTCTTTTACATTTTGATTTCATGTATGTTATGTGGGCTTTCCAGTACAAGTGAGTATGAAGTACTAATTCCAAAAATTTTCCTCTTTAGCCAATTGGTATGGAATGATTTCTGATTTTTAAATATATTTCTGCACCTTTTTTCCCGTCTTTTTATTTTTATTACTGCTCGGGTCTTTTTTATAGAAAATTTGAAGCCTACATATACGGCCCATTCATCTATTTTTATTATAGTTTTATTAATGATTCACTCTACATGTTTTATGAGAGATGCTGAATAATATATGGCAAAATCATCCATATATAAGTTACTTTTAATTCTGATAGGTAGATTGTTACTGATATCATTTATTGCTAAAGTAAACAGTGTGCCACTAAGGACGCTTCTTTGTGGAACACTATTTTCAAGTGGGAATGTACTTGTCAATACATCATCAATTCTTGCTTCAAAAGTGCAATTTGTCAGAAAGTTTTGGATAAACCTTAGTAATTGTCCACAGATGCTGTTTTTATGCAGTGTTTTTAATACTGCATACCTCCATGTAGTATCGTATGCCTTTTCAATGTCAAAAAAGATGGCAATAGTAATTTGTTTTCATTCAAATCCTCTTCGTAAGTGGTCTTCCAAGTTAGACAGAGAATCCAGTGTAGATCTCTTACATTGTGACCCAAACTGAGTGGGAGTCAAAATTTTATTTTCTTGAATGTGCCATGTTAGTCGAGCATTTACCATTTTCTCTTGTAATTTGCATAAACAACTTGTTAAAGAAATTGGTTTGTAATTGTTTACATTAATGGGATCTTTTCCAGGTTTGGGGACAGCTTTACCCCATTCATCAGGAAATAAATTACGAGGCCATAAGTGGTTATAAAACTCTAATAAGTATGTCTTTGCCAAAGATGCTAAATGGCAGAACATTTCACCTCTAGGGGCAGATTTATTGCTATTCACCAGAGCAAATTCTAACTCTTCCATATTAAATTTTCTATTATAATATATATCTTCTATTGTTTCAAAACTTATTGTTATTAACTCTATATTATTTTTCTTTGTTCGGAAATGCTCATCTATATTTTTGTCACTATTTACTTTTGCTAAATTTTCTCCTATTAAATTACTTATTTCTTTAGAATCAAGTACTCTTTTCCCATCTTTTATTATGGCATGTCTAGGTGGTTTAACATGGGTACCATTTATTTTCCTTAATTTTTCCCATATTTTTTGTATGGGAGTATTATTAGAGAGATCTGATACATATTTCCTCCATGAAACGATTCTTCCATGAATTACTTCCCTTAAAAAAATTTGCAGATATTTTGTTATATAGAGGTTTTAATGTATCAATTTCTGATAATAATATAGTCAGTTTTTGTAAAGTTCCTTCTAATATCAGTAATGTTTTGTTTTACTGAACCTTCTATTCAAATTAACTAATCGTTTTCCAATTGTTTTATTTTTATTAATTCTGTTAGTTTTTCAGACCACCAAGGAACTTTGTGTTTTGTTCGATGAGATTTTGATTTTGGTATTGCCTTATCAGCAGCATTTTTAATGAAATCAACAAGAAATTTATTAGTTTCATTATGGTCTTTTAAATATTCAAATGATGGGATATTCCTAGTGTGGAATTCATATTGCTCCCAATCTGCTTTATAATTTAAATGTTATATTGAGGGACATGCTTGGTGGGATTATTTTGTAATAATGAAATCAATATCGGGAAATGATCACTTGTATGCAAGTCGTCAACTGTATTCCAATCCAACCTGTCAACTATGTTTGCTGTACACAGAGTTAAGTCGATTGAGGAAAATGTTCCATGTGTTTTAGAAAAATATGTGCTGATTTCGTTATCATTTATGCAGCACATGTCATATGAATCTATGAATTCTTCTACTTTACTTCCTGCTCTATTTGAGTCTGTACAATTACAGTCCCACGTCAGGTTGTGAGCATTAAAATCACCTACTATTAATGTAAGTTCCTTGGCATTAATAAGTAATTCTTTAAGTTTGTCAAAGTCATAATTTTTATTAGGTTGGTTGTATAAATTATACATTACATAATTATCGTTTTTTATTCGTATTTTATTAGTCGACATTTGCAGATCAGTAAAGTTTACAGGTATTTAGTCATAACTTACTTTGTTATGTACATATATAGTAGTACCTAAATTTCCTTCTTCCTCTCTAGATGTAGATGCTAAGGTATGTTTACCTATTGTTGACACTGTTTTGTTGACAAAATATCATTGGTTCGCATCTTTTAGTAACTTGTATTTTTCCTAGGTGCAATCTGGTCTGTAGACCATTTACATTCCATTGTATAATATAGCTACTGAAAATATTTTATTATATAGCGGGCGAGTTTCACTCTCTTTTTTGTATTACCAACTTAGATTTATTCTAATAATTTACTCACGACACTCGGTTTTTCTTTACAATATATGAAGTGCTCAATGCACATGCAACCTTTTTCATGGGTACTCAAATTTGTAGTTTCTTTTTTTCTATATTTCATAAAATTTCTTATGTTTGTTAAGCCACCTTTTGTTATGTTTTCTTTATTATTGCACAATGCAATGAAACAATCATTACATCCAAAAGTTATATCACGTATACTTCTTTCTTTATTTGTTCTTGTTCTACCAATTATTGTTCTCCCTTGACATAGTCATTGATGTCTATGGTGCAGCTGTCTTCCACTTCTTCGGTATTTTGGATATATGTATCCATAGGTTTCACTATTATTTTAGGAGCTAAAGGTATAATCTTAGCTTGTTTTTGTTTTTGTTCTTTTTTCATATATTTTGTCTTTGATTTGACCGGTGTTTCTCTAAAAACTTGTTTTTGTCTTTCTTGTTTTTTATCATTAATTTCAGTCTATCACTTTCGTCTTTTACTTCCGTTGTAGCATCCTCCTGTGTTCCTATTTGCATTAACAATTCAAATGAATTTGATAAAATGTTATCCATATCATTTGTACCTGTTTCTTTATTCTTTACCATGTTGGTTGTTTTTCCTTTTGACCACTAATTTCTTCTTGCGATGTACTTTTCTGTGCTCCGTTACTTCTATTTATATGCATTTTTGTTTCTTTATTAGTTCCTGTTATTGAAGAATATGTATGTTTCTTAGATGGATCTTGAATTCCTCTCACTTTTAATTCCAACTTGGCCTCTTTTATACACATCCGTGTTCGTTCTTGTAACATTTTCAATTCTGTATTGTATATGTAGTACATACATTCTTTGGACCTTGAATGATGATCTTGTCCACAGTTTACACATTTTGGCTTACTACATTTCCATCATGTGGCATGTTCGTCAGATCCACAATAAGCACATATAGGTTCATTTCAACAGTTTTCTTCGTGTGTCCATATTTACGACAATTTTGACATTGTAGTGGCCTTAGAACATAAGGTCTCAGTTTTCTATTTTGGCCCAAAATTTATATTTTTTGAGGTAGATTTTCGCCCTCAAATTTTGGACAATCTTGGACTTTGGTATATCTCATTTTCAGAGAGTCCAACAGCATACTCTTATCAACCAGTTCATAATTATTTTTAGGAAGTACAATAGTACCCTGAATGATGTTCATATTATCATGCTTCTTTACTTTTACATTTACATTGTCAGTACTTTTTATGTATAGATAGTCTCCCGACTGGTTTTTTGTTGTAGCTTCTATAAGCCCCGTCTTAATTTTTATTTGTCTAAATGACATTTCTGTCGTAGAGTGTCTTTTTAATAAGAAGTTTTCCAACTTAAGGGCTGAAATTTGTTGTTCTGTTTCCATGGTAAGAAACCTTGACCAACTTCCACTCCTAAAGAGGGAGTCTAAATGAGTCCAGGTTGGGTCAACACGACATTTACTTTTTTGGATTTGTTTTTTACTGGAGCATAAGGTTCCAGTGTGATTACATTTGGATTCTTTTTTTATTTTTCTAAAGAAATGTTGTTAGAGAAGGTTCCAGCAGTTGTCAACTGTGCCAAGTCACTACCATCAAAGGGCCCAAGGGAACTTGAATCTTTATTTTCACTTACCAAAAAGATTTGAGGGAGAAAAAAAAATTAAACTGAAAACCTTAAAAAGATATCATCAGCTTTTCATGGAGTTTTATTCTTTCACCAATGGCGCAAGTGAGAGCCAACTCCAAAATGTATACTGCCTACCCTACCCCACAGGGGATGGCACAACATGAATAGAGTGGCCCAAGTGTAAGCCAAACCTGCTTGCTAGGACTGAGTGTATTACAAAAATACAATCATACCCACCCTAATCATGCTATGGGCAAACCAGATAGAATGCAGAGAATCCTGTCCCCAGAACCAGACCCCCTGGAATCCGTGGTCCTGTAAAGTCCCCACTCAATGGGTTTTCTATAGTGAACCTGCTGTTTTCTACGGTGCCTTTCCCATGAACTTAGGTCATGCTAAATAGCCATATTTTATCTATGTAAAATTGTATCTGTTAGTTATTTATTTGTGCCTGTTTACGTTGTACATGTGTCAGAGCATTATTGTGTCCATTCCTGTAATTTTACTTTTATATGTTATTTGTATTTACCTGTCCTGTTTCGCATTAAGAATAATTGACCTCGGGTCACCTGTATCCTATTGTATGTCTTTGTATGACGTCCGCACGCCGCTTTATAAGCGGCCTGCTCCCTCAATAAAATAGCAGTATATGTCCTTCTGCTCTCTTCTTTAGCACCTCTCACAGTGGTGACCCTGGAGTGGTTCCCGGAGCCATTAGCGGACCCATACGGCGACCTAGATTTGACTTCATGAACTACCCCACCGCCATAAAGGACTAAGCGCAGCACTTTAACAAAACGTTCAGGCGTACTGACTCTCATCGGCAGATCACCGGCGTCATTAGCGGACCCACACGGCGCGTCCCAAGCGCTTATTGACACGAGTGTAACCCACTCCAAGTGAGAGTGCAGAAGTGAATATGGATGTGGACATTCCCTCCCACACACAAATAATCGTGAACTTCACAGACTCTGATGTCTCCCTCGCGCAAAACCCACTCGCGCCCTCCCCCACACCAAGGCTCGCTCGCTCCTCCACACCGGTACCCACTCCTCGCGTGCTGTCCATCCTGATAGACCAACCCAGGTCCTCCCTTGCCATAAAGCTGCCTCCCTTCACGCACAGCAACCCATCATCATGGCTCTACAGGGTCGAGGGGCAGTTCAGGCTGGCAGGACTCTCCGATGAAAGTGTTGCAGGCAGACGCCGTGATAAACGACCCCCCCCCCCAGAAGAGGTCTACAGGAAGATCACCCCTTGGGTGTCTGCAGCCGGTCCCGCCACCTACCAAAAGCTGAACGCCTCTCTCGTCTAGACCTGCTCCCCGCCCGTGTCCTGAGAGGGTCACCCGCGCCCTTGACCTCGCTAACAACCTCCGCCATGACCAGAACCTCTGGGAGACATGGAATGTGATCCAGGACCTCCTCACCTTACCCGGGACAGACGGCAGCGGCAGGCAGTCAGAGATAAGCCTTTCGAGGGAGATCTTCCTCCGTCAGCTCCTCCCGGAGGTTTGGACCCAGATCCTTGAGCCTTATACCCTGCCGCTCAACGACCTGATCAGGATGGCGCAGCAGCTATCGGACTCCGCGAGGGCAGTGAAGTGAGCATCCACGCCCGCACACCCCATCAGCTCCCTCCAGCCGGAAGAAAACGTGGAGCAGATAAGCGGCGTCACCAGGAGGCGGCCAACCCATCACCAGAGGAAGCGACCACTGGGGCCGTGCTACTACCATCAGCAGTATGGCAAAGATGCCCGGAACTGTCATCCCACCTGCTCTTTCGCCCATCCAAAAAATGGAGGAGGCGGCAGCCAACAGCACAGGCCGCTATGGCAGCAGAGGAACCCAGGAGCCCAGAACCAGTAGGTTTTTACGTCCGCGACACCATCTCCAGCAGGATGATGCTGGTCGACACTGGGGCAGTACGATCAGTCTTCCCGCCATCCAGAGTAAGGACCGCAAACGCCCGCCAGACCCGGCTGCCTCCCTAACGGCCGCCAACGGGTCCCCCATCCTCTCCTACGGCACCAAGCTCCTGTCGATCTCCATCCTTGGCCAGAGGTACAACTGGAAATTCATTGTCGTGGCACGAGGACCCCACTCCTGGGGCGGATTTCCTCACCCACTTCGGCCTGGCAGTTGATGTCGGTCGCAAGCGCCTGTTGGACACCGACTCCTGCCAGTCCCTTCCTCTAGCGACGGGACCCAGCATGCCCGCCATCTACTCCGTCACCCCGCACCAGTACACCCAGCTACTGAAGGAGTTCCCCGACATCTTCAAGCCTGAACTGCACCAGGTGCCCGGGACCCTTGTAAAGCACGGAATCTACCACCACATTAAAGCAAGGGGTCCCCCCACCGCACGCAAATTTTTGAAGGCTCCCCCTCGGCGGCTTCAGGAGGCCAAGGACACTTTCGCCGAGATGGAGCGTATGGGCATATGCAGGGAGGCCTCCAGCCTGTGGGCCTCCCCCCTCCACATGGTGCAGAAATCAGACGGCTCCTGGAGACCCTGCGGCGACTACAGGCGGCTCAACCTCCCAACAGAACCAGATCACTACCCCCTTCCAAACATGCAAGATCTCATGGCCTCTTTTCACGGGGCCAAAATATTTCCTAAATTAGATTTGTTGAAGTCCTACTTTCAGGTACCAGTAGCTCCAGAGGACATCCCCAAAACTGCCATCATCATGCCCTTCGGATCCTACGTCTTCGCCTTCTCCACCTTCGGCCTGAGAAACGCAGGGGCAACCTTCCAGAGACTAATGGACAGCATTCTGGGGGACCTGAGCTTCTGCGTCTGTTATGTAGATGACATTCTGATTTTTTCCAGATCCCACAAAGAACACCTGCGACACATCCAGAAGGTTCTGTAACGCCTGCAGGAGAATGGCCTCGTCGTCAGGTTCAATAAGTGCACCTTCGGCGTTGAAAAAGTAGACTTCCTGGGCCACAAGATATCCCCGGGGGGTGTCCGTCCACTCGCATTGAAGGTAGCAGCTGTTGCCAGGTTCCCCACCCCTACCTCCGTCAAGGCCATTCAGGAATTCCTCGGGATGATCAACTACTACAGGAGGCTCATCCCTGGGGTTGTGCACACCATGGCCCCCTTGATGGAGATCCTGAAGGGCCACCCAAAGACATTAGTGTAAGGCCCCGACCTGCAGCGGGCTATCTCCCTGACGAAGGCCGCCCTCGCCAAGGCAACCTCCTTGGCCCACCAGGACCCCAATGGCCCCCTCCAGCTGACGATGGACACCAGCAACATCACCTGTGGGGCCGTCCTGGAGCAGGTCGTCGCCGGAGCTCCCCAGCTTATTGCCTTCTTCAGCAGGAAGTTCAGCCCCGCAGAGTCTCGCTACAGCACCTTTGACAGGGGACTCTGCATAATGTATCAGGCAGTACGTCACTTCAAGTTCCTCCTGGAGTGCACGCCCTTCACAGTCTGGACGGACCACCAGCCGCTAGTCCACGCCTTCACAAAGCAGGGGGATGCATGGTCTTCCAGGCAGCAGCGGCATCTCGCAGCCATCGTGGAGTTCACCTGTACAATCAAGTACCTCCCTGGCAGGAAGAACCCTGTAGCTGACGCCCTCTCGAGGATTGAGCTCAACGCGGTACAGCTCGGGATCGACTATGAGGACCTCGCCCGGGAGCAGACCACCGACCCAGAGGTTCCAGCCTACCACACCGCCATCATGTCGCTCAGGTCGGAGGATGTGCCCCTCGCTCCTGGAGGGCCATCACTGCTCTGTGACATAAGCACTGACCACCCCCGCCCTCTGGTACCCGCCTCCTGCCGCCGTCTGGTGTTCGACGTCATCCACGGGCTGTCCCACCCCTCTGGCAGGACGATGGCCAAGCTGCTGGCAGAGAAGTTCATCTGGCACGGTATGCAGAAGGACACGGTGGCCTGGGCGAGACAGTGCATTTGGTGCCAGACCAGCAAAGTAGAACAACACACTGAGTCAGGGGTGGGCGAGTTTCCCCAGCCGGGGAGGTGATTCGGACACATCCATGTCGACGTGGTAGGCCCCCTTCCCCCATCAGGCGGGGCCAGGTATCTCCTGACAATCGTCGACCGCTCCACCAGGTGGCCCGAAGCGATGCCCATGCAAGAGGCCACAGCCAGTGCGTGCGCCTAGGCCCTTCTCTCCAGCTGGATCAGCCGGTTCGGTGTCCCAGACCACATATCAACCGACAGAGGTCTAGCCTTCCTGTCTGAGATGTGGACCGCCCTAGCACGCCTGCTGGGGACCTTTCACCACAGCAACACCGCCTACAACCCCGTGGCCAACGGACTGGTAGAAAGATTCCACAGGTCCCTGAGGGCGTCCCTCATGGCTCGCTGCACCACCGAGGATTGGAAGTACCAGCTGCCTTGGGTCCTCCTCGGGTTGAGAACCGCCCCCAAAGCCAATGGCGACCTGTCTGCAGCAGAGAAAATCTACAGGGAGCCTCTCGTAGTCCCGGGAGAGCTCATCACGGGAGATCGCCACAACCTGACAGTCCAGAGGCTCCGTGACACGGTTGGAAAGTTCGCTCCCTGCCAGCGGACGTATACCGACAGGACGTCGCCTTTCACACCTCCTGACCTGTCCTCCACCACCCACGTCTTCGTCAGGAACGATGCTGTCCGCCCGCCTTTAACCAGCCCATACAGGGGGCCCTTCCGCATGCTGAAGAGGAACAGTAAAGCATTCCAGTTGGCCATACATGGGAAAGACGACTGGGTGTCTATCGACTGAGTCAAGCCCACCCTGTTGGAGGAGGATGTCGATGATACCACACAGCGCCCTCCGCAGGACCCGTTGCCCCTGCAGCCAGCCCAGCCCAAAAGGAAGTCGCGTGGCTGTCCCCGGAAGGCCCCGGACCCAGATAGCACCACAGCCAGCTGCTCCCGCTCACACTGCACCCCCCAGCTGACACCGCGGAGCCGCGGCACTCTCCAGCGCCCCAGCAGATACCTACTTTAATCAGACGTTACCTGCGTCTTGGGGGGTGGAGTATTGTAAAGTCCCCGCTCAACGGGTTTTCTATAGTGAACCTCCCGTTTTCTACGGTGCCTTTTCCATGAACTTAGGTCACGCTAAATAGCCATATTTTATCTATGTAAAACTGTATCGGTTATTTATTTGCGCCTGTTTATGTTGTACATGTGTCACAACATTATTGTGTCCATTCCTGTAATTTTACTTTTACATGTTATTTGTATTTACCTGTCCTGTTTCGTATTAAGAACAACTGACATCGGGTCACCTGTATCCTATTGTATGTCCTTGTATGACGTCCACATGCCACTTTATAAGCAGCCTGCTCTCTCAATAAAATAGCAGTACATGTCCTCCTGCTCTCTTCTTTAGCACCTCTCACAGTCCAGCCCTAAAGAATAGTTCCACCTTTGAGCTATCAATCTGATAACTCTCAGGTCTGAACATTATCGGGCAGTTGATGGTCCTACCACAGTCCTCACTATTTAGCTTCGGACATACACCAAATCCCAGCTATTATATCTTTTCCTATTTATCAGGTACTATAAATTTTAGCAGAAGTGGAAAATTCCACAAAAATTAATCCAAACAAATGTGTTATGATATATGGGGCTCTTGGACTCAAACCTGGGAACAAATTCCTGGGGTTCAAGAGCCCCCTCACCAAGTCAAGGTGGTCCCACACAGAGGGGGTTTAACAGCAGTTAAAACCGCATACAGCTCTGCTGTAAAATTTGATGCCTCTAGAGGAAGTGCACCCCTAAAATTAAAACCATTACAATGTACTCCAAATCCAACGCCAACACTGGATTTGGATCCATCTGTGAATATAAAATTACTATTTCGATGAAATTCTGAATGTTCAAAGAAAATGGATCGAATTTCTTCTTCTGCCAAATTTCTCTTAAAACCTGTAAAATAATGACATAAAGAGACTATTGGTAACTTCCAAGGAGGGGTTGTTGGATTCCTAAAGGGAATCACTCTACTAATCAGATTTAGGTTATTCAACAGTTGTTTTATTCTATGTCTGTAAGGTTGAACTGATTTAGGATGAGCCTCATAGTAGCCAAAGAAATTCTCTCTATGCACTGTTTGAGATGCAAGAGAGCCCGGAAGTCTTTGCAACCTATACCAGTATCTGATGACAGAAGACTGACGATACAGTTCCAGACGCAGTCCTCCAGCATTAACGAGCACACTTGGAATGGGTGAAGTTTTAAAAGCACCTGTGGCTAGTCTAACGCCAGAATGGTGCACTTCTAAAATTCTTAAATGATTAGGGGCGGCTGAAGAATATATTTCACAACCATATAACAACTTAGATAGTATAAGGGCTTTGTACAGTCTAAGAAGTGTTATGCGATCAGCTCCCCAGGATGTGTGTGCTAGGGACTTTACAGATATTTAAAATTTCTAGGCATTTAGCTTTCAGCATCTTGAGATGTGAAGCCCATGTCAACCTTCAGTCAAAAACTTATCCTAAAAATCGGGTTTCTTCTACACATGGGATTCTTTGTCCTTTAACATATGCATCAGGATCAGGATGCAGTCCACAAATGCGGTAGAAATGAACTGTAAGAGTTTTGCTGTTTGAGAATTTAAAGCCATTCAAATCTGCCCATTTGGTTATTCGATCAATTGTCAACTGAAATTTTCTCTCAATTGTGGACATTCTTGCTCCAGAAAACGATATGGAAATATAATCCACAAAAATTGTATGAAGGACATCATGAGGAATAATTACAGAGATGCCATTTATTGCCAAGACAAACAGAGTAACGCTGCGCACGCTACCTTGAGGGACTCCATCTACTTGGCATTTCCTTTCAGAGTATTACCTACTCTTACCTGAAAGTGTCTGGCATTAAAAATGGTCTCAGGAATAATGGCAATCCCTTCTTAATCCGCATTCATGAATAACTTTAAGAATACCACATCTCCAAGCAGTGTCATATGCCTTTGCAAGGTCAAAAAATACTGTCAGGTGATGCTGCTTGGATGCAAATGACTCACAAATAGATGATTCAAGACGGACTAGGGCGTCTGTTGTTGAGTGCAATTTTCGAAATCCACACTGTGCAGGTGATAAAATGCCCTTTTTTTCCAGGATCCAGACAAGCCTTGCATTGACCATCTTTTCCATTATTTTGCACAGACAACAAGTTTGTGCAATTGGTCGGTATGTTGCTAAAAACTTATCCTTACCAGGCTTTTTAAAGTCTAAAATAATTGGTAGTTCCCATAAAATTGGGTAACTAGTGTCATGCTATATCCTGTTTACAATACTTAGAATAAAAAGCTTTGCATTTATTGAAACATGCCTTATCATACCATAATGAATGTCATCAGGGCCTGGGGCTGTATCATTATAAGAATCCACAGCTGAATCAAACTTGTTTTCATTAAAAGGCATATTATATGACTCATCTTTATTTGCTGTAAAGCCAAGGGGTTTCCATTCTTCTCGATTTCTATAATGAAAACCAGGAGCAGCTTCTGACTTTTGTGATACACTGGCAAAGTGCTCTGCCAGACATTACTAACCTCTACTGCACCAGTCATGAAGTGACCATTCACTTTGAGAACTGGAGGTGGGTTTGGTGTGAATTTTCCTACTATCTTCTGGACTTTTCTCCAAACAGCTGAAGGCAGCGTTTTGTTGTTAATTGAGGATACAAAGGATGACCAAAATTGACGTCTTGCTATTCCGACTCATTCAGAATAAGTATAGCATTTCAAATCGCCAGTGTTGTCGTATAGCCTAAACGATATGAAACGTACTGACCCAAATCACAGCCTAAGTCTTATGCTACGACACCCAGGTTACTTCACTCTTATGTTAGTTTAAATTGTGATTATATTAATTCATTACGTTGTGTATATTAACTAAACTAACAATATGAACTTACTATTGGCGTATTCAACTGTTCCTAGCTCGATGTACAGTTAGACTGGCGTAAGCAGTCTCTATTTGACTACCCTTGTCTAAAGTAGACCTCAAGAAATTCTCCTTACATTTCGATATGCATATCTTCTAAAGAGAGTTCCCCTAAATGTACTTTAAAATGAATAGGGATACTTAAATGGATTTGTAGACACCGACAATTATGGCTGCATTCTTGAATCCCCAACCAGCTCGAACCACTCTATGTTAAAGCTATGAAGAGACTGACTTCACGGCCATCTTTGACCGAAACCAAGCCTTCGACTAACTACTGCGCAACCACCAATCCGGTAGTTAAGCAATACTACAAGTATACTTACAATCAAATACACGAAACAGATAAGACAACGTTTTTCATTACTAAATACAAACAGCAAAACATAATATCCTTCTTCTACATAATACGCATTTCCACTTTACGTAAATTTAAAGAGAATACTTAAAACTATACCACAACTTGCGGAAAAGTACAATTTCTCTTATCGAAGTTTCAACACTTGCTGCTTTTGTTGCACGGCGGAATTGTGCCCGCGATTTCTTGTATATAATTATATTTTCTTCTGTATGGTGCCTGCGGTATTAAGTAAGAGCTTGTCCAGTAGCCCCGTGCAGTACCTGGAGTTCTGATGACCACCAAGGGACTGATCACTTTCTGAAGAAACCTGTAGTTTTAGGGATGGATTTTATACCTGCTGTATGAAGAGTTCCAATTAGCAGTTCAATACCATCATCAATACTTTGAAATTCATCTGCATTCCCTTCAATTTCACTAAGCTCTTGAAATTTAATCCAGTCAGCTTTGTCCAGCTTCCACCAAGGGAATCTAGGCATTGGTGGACTATTGCTAGTGTTTATTATAATTGGTGCATGACTGCTACTATGACAATCATCCAGTGTTCTCCAGTTCAAGTCCATAATGCAGTTAGAACTCACAATCGAATGGTCAATATATGACAAGGTGCCTGTTTGTATATGGAAATGAGTAGGTTCCCCTGTGTTGAGGATCCCTATGTCTTCATTTTCCATGAGTGTAGAGACAGTATTACCCCTGGTATTTGCTAAAACATCACCCCATAATGGGTGTCTATCATTCAGGTCTCCAAGTAATAAGAATGGTTGAGGGAGTTGGTGTATTACTGTGGTAAGATCGTCATGTGTAATATTTCGTTAGGGGGCAAGTATATAGAGCAAATAGTGTATCTTCTCGCAATGTCAATTTGTGTACAGCCACTGCCTGCAGAGGAGTACGTAAAGTAAAGGGTATTTGTGGGACATTGTGGCGAACATAAATGAGGCTCCCACAATGGCTCCCAATTTGTTGGTCATAAGGAGTCCTATAAATAATCCCTTGGACAAGGAGTATTGCTGTCCAGCTTGCTCTCTTGTAGGCAAACAGTAATAGGAGAGTATTCATGGATGAGCAATTTCAGCTCTTCATATTTAGCCCTCAGACCTTGACAATTCCATTGTAAGATGTTAGACATGAAAATGGTTTATTTTTTGGAAGAGACTCTGGAAGAGGTCTTTTCATTTTTGGGTTAAATATATTTTTTTTATTTAATTTTGATCTTGTTATCTTGGGCTTCACACTAATCTGTCTTTTTTTATTCTTTAGTGATCTGGCTAAAAAGCCAATGAACATCAGCACTGACTTTGTGGATAATTAAGTTATTTGGTTCATTGTCAATTGAAGAAATGACTTCATATCTATTGGATATTTTGGTTTTATGACCTTGGAGAGAGAGTGATGGAAGTCTCTCTCTTTTATGGTAGGATGGGGAGCTACCTGGCCTAGACACCTCCCCCTCTATTGGTGTCTCTGGTAGCTCTTTAGAATTTTCATCCTCTCCTAAGTTAGGCAGAGATATCGTTCAAGAGAGGTGCATAGATTTGTCTATGGGAGGAGGGGAAGATTGTAAAGAAGGCAGTGCATCTGCCTTGAGGGGTGTTGGTAAAACCCTCTGGAGTAGTGAGCTTGCCTTCACATGCTCTTTCGTTACTTCGGACAGTAGTTTGGTAGGCCTGGATGGCCCTCTTTCAGCCTTAGAATACGGTGAATTTGTTGGCAGGAGAAAATTAGGTTTTTCTTTTAATGCTTTGGCACAATTTCGGGTTGCGTTCATTAGGCGTTTGGCACACCCAACAGTGATGTGTTCAGCATTTGACTTGCTAAGGGCTGCTTCTTCAATTTTGAAATTTGGACATATCCTTTCACTAGGTTTATGGTCCATACCAGAATTTAAGCATTTTGCATCAAGCGTACAGTCTCCAAGCTCAGCTCTAGCACAGTTATTGCATACTTTATCATTTTTACAGGCTTTAGAGGGGTGTCCAAATTTGAAACAGCTGAAACATTACAAAGGTTTCTGTTTGAAGGGCTTCATTACAGCTCTTTCCCCTTCAATGTCTACACACAGAGGTATTCCTGGGTCTTCAAATGTCAATATAACCATTGATGTTTTGGGAACCTTATATACCTTCCAGACTTCTTTTGGACACATATCTAGAATTTCTTTTTCGTTAAAATCATGCATATCTCTATTAAATCCCATTCCTCTGACATAGCTAAGTTAAGGTGAGGCTTGATGTCCATGGCCATTTCCTAATCTGTTTTAAATGACTGAGCATGACAGATTGTGTCTTTCACTTTGCATGAATTAGGACAGTCTTCTTTCCAAATCGTGTAATGTCTCCAAATTTAATGAAACCTACTTTCTTCTGAAGATTTCTACAGGTCTAAAAAAAATTATAATTTTCTACTATAGTAGTTGCCAGAAGCCACACAGGGGGTTTTGGTTTCCTTTCTTTTACACCTTCCAATTCAGATTTTGAAGGATCTTTTGCATACCAGTCACTGGGTCTATGAGATTCTAGTTTCTGAGGAGCCTTCTCACAGAGAGCCCCTTTGATGTTAGATTCATTTAACTTGATGTTATGCAAGTCGCAGCTTGCATGGATGGCCTCTTCACTGTTTGTGGAAGAGATCCAAGTCCCCTCATTCCTCATTTTCTTCCATAAAATTCATCCTCATTTCCTTTATTACTCCATGGCATTCAAACATTCTGGTTATGATTTCATATCCACTATCCAATGGTAAGGAAGTAAGATGGAGAACATTATATTTGTTAGTTGTGACTTTCTTCAAGTTTTCCTTTTTTGATGATGTGGAACTAGAAACTTCTTTTTCTTATAAGGAGCATGTACCACTGGATTTGTGGGCTTGTCAGACTTATCTACATTATTTACAATTTTTTGGTCAATGGAGGTATCGCAAGTTATTCACAACCGGTTCAGAGTTTGTCAACAGTGCCAAAACAGTGCCATCAAAGGGCCCAGGGGTACTCGAACCCTTATAACTACTAAACAAAGATTTGAGGGGAAAAATATAAAATAAACCTGAAAACCTTAAAAAGATACCGTCAGCTTTTCATGGGGTGTATTCTTCCACCAATGACACAAGTGAGAACTGACTCCCAAATGTCTGCTCCCTATCCTACCCCATAAGGGGATGGCAAAACATGATTAGAGTGGCCCAAGTGTAACCCAAAAGTGCTTGCTAGGAATGAGAGTATTACAAGAATACAATGGTCCCCACCCTAATCACATCATGGGCAAACCGATAGAATGCCGAGAGTCCTATTCCTAGAACCAGACCCCCCTGGAATCCGTGGTCCAGCCCTAAACAACAGTTCCGCCTTTGAGCTATCAATCCGATAACTCTTAGGTCCGAACATTATTGGGCAGTTGATGGTCCTACCACAATGCCCATTATTTAGCTTCAGATATAAACCCAGTCCCAGCTATGATATCTTTTCCAATTTAACAGGTCCAACAAATTTTAGCAAAAGTGGAAAATTCCACAAAAGTTAATCCAAACAAATATATAATTATATATGAGACTCTTGGACTCAAACCAGGGAACAAATTCCTGGGGTTCAAAAGCCCCCTCACCACATCAAGGTGCTCCCACATCAAGGGGTTTTGTTGGAGAATCACTTGTCTGAATTCTTAGAGCACTTTTATTGTTACTAATCTCTATGGAGAGGGAGCGAGGCAGTTCACCACATTCAACTTGTCAAGGTGATTTTGGAGATGATCTAAAGTCTCCTGAGCATATTCTAAGGCCTTCATTGTGAACAGGGTCTAACATTTTCAGCACTGTGTCCAATGCTGAGCCATATACTTCGCTTCCATAATCAATGATAGACAGCACTGTTGCTTCACACAGTACAGTAAGGGTGTATCTATCGGCTCCCCAAGTAGTGTTTGGTAGTTTTTTAATTACATTTAATGCTCTTTTACTTTTAGATTTTACATATGTTATGCGGCTTTCCAGTTCAAGTGAGTATCAAATACTAATCCCAAAAATTATGCTGTTTGGCCAATTGGCTTTGTACGGTTTCTGATTTTTAAATCTATTTCTTCACCTTTTTTCCTCTTTTATTTTTATATAAAACATGATTGTTTGAATTTCATCTATGGAAATTTTAAAGCCTACAGATGAGGCCCATTCATCTATTTTTACTATGCTTTTATTAATGATTCGTTCTGCATGTTTTATTTGAGATGCTGAATAATGTATGGCAAAATCATCCATATACAGGTTACTTTTAATCCCAATAGGTATATTATTACTGATATAATTAATTGCTAAAGTAAACAGTGTGCCACTAAGAATGCTTCCCTGTGGAACACCATTTTCAAGTGGAAATGTTCTAGACAGAACATCATCAATTCTCACCTGAAAACTGCGACTTGTTAAATATTTTGGATAAACCTAGGTAAATGTCCATGAATGTTGTTGTTTTGTAAAGTTTTTAATATACCATACCTCAATGTAGTATCGCATGCTTTTTCAGTGTCAAAAAAGACAGCTACAGTAATTTGTTTTCGTTCAAAACCTCTACGTATATGGTCTTCTACGTTACAGAGAGAATCTATGTAGATCTGTTACACTGTGACCTGAACCAAGTGGGAGTCAAAATTTTATTTTTTCACATGTGCCATGTTAGTCCAGCATTTACCATTTTCTCTAATATTTTGCATAACCAGCTTGCTAAAGAAACTGGTCTGTAATTATTTACATTACTGGGATCCTTTCCAGGTTTGGGAATAGCAATAATTATAGCTTTACACCATTCATCTGAAAATAAATTTCAAAGCCATAAATGATTATAAAACTTAAATAAGTATGACTTTGCCAAAGGTGCTAAGTGGCAGATCATCTCAAAACAAGTACTGTCACCTCCACGAGCAGATTCATTGATGTTCGAGAGAGCATAATCCAACTCTGACATATTAAATTTTCTATTATAATATGTATCTCCTATTGTTTCAAAATTTATGGTTATTAATTCTATATCATTTTTCTTTGTGAGGAAGTGTTCATCTAAATCTTTATCACTACTTACATTTACTAAATTTTCTCCTATATATTACTTAATATGGTATGTTTAGGTGGTTCGACATGGGTACCATTAATTTTCCTGAATTTTTCCCATATATTTTTTTATGGGAGTATTATTGGAGAGATCTAACAAGTATTTCCTCCATGACATCACTCTTCCTTGAATTACTTCTTTTTTAAATTTTGCAGATATTTTGTTGTATAGAGGTATTAATGTATCAATTTCTTGCAATAATATAGTTATTTTTTGTAAAGTTCCTTCTAATATCGGGAATGCTTTATTTATTTTCCTGAACTTTCTGTTCAAATTATCTAATCGTCTTCCTCTTGAGTGTTTTATATTTATTAATTCTGTTAGCTTATGGGACACTGTTTTGTTGGATGGGTTTTGACTTTGGCATTGTTTTATCAGCAGCATTTTTAATGAAATCAACAAGAAATTTATTAGCTTCACTATGGTCTTTTACATATTCAAATGGTGGGATGTTTCTTGGTTGCATTTCATATCGCTTTCAATCTGCTTTATAAATGTTATAGTGAAAGGCATGTTCTGCAGGATTATTTTGTAATAAAGAAATTAATATTGGATGGATGGGATGGATGTATGATATTTAGGGCAAAAGCCCAGGCACTAGGGCCAAGAAGGCCATTCAGTGCTGTAAAGAAGAGAAAATAAATTATGTTAAGGTAAATGAATTTATGAATTAGTGAAGTAAACGATTAATAAATAAAATGAAGTGATGTGACCAATAAATAAAATAGAGATATGAAGTTTAATGAATGATGTGACATACATATATATATATATATATATATATATATATATATATATATATATATATATATATATATATATATATATATATATAAATATTTATTATATATATATGTTAAATGGGCATATCCCCAGGTCAAATAGGGTCATCTCTTAATACTGTATCCGTTTTAAGAGCAGAATCAATCATCTTCCTTCCCTAAGATGTCTCTGGTAGTGGTGGCTCCCTGGGTCAGCAAATTCCTTCTCCCTTGTCGACTCCTTTCACTGAACCTATCCTTAAACAAAGGCCTACTGGAATTAAACACTGAAGTACAAAACTAGACTTTATTTGCAAATTTAACGAGAGTGATTCAGCAAAAGTTACGATCATGAAATGGCGTGAATTCCACCCCTTATAAATGGAAATCATCACAAGAGGAAATTTTGATTCACAAACATTCAGATTACAAATTCTAAACCAGTTAATACTAGTGACTAACACCCTTGTCATCAAACAAAGTAATAAGGCCATAATTATTCTAGACCACAATAAATGTCAATAGTATGTAAAAGAGTAACACCACTTCCAAATATATTCGTCCTCACAAGACGAACCCAGAATTCCTGTTGAAAGAAACATATCATATATTAAAACCTGAAATGGTGTTAAATGTCATTCCTATTCAAAACAGGAAAAGGCACAATGGAAACAGAATGGGAAAATGTATAGAGGAATTTCACTGCAACATCACTGGGTCTTTCTAACAAAAAAAAATGTCTAGAAAAGAAATGTGTTCATGAGTTATTGTACTCACTTTCCTATGGCCCAGATAAGATATCGTCATGGTGGTGGTCCTTAAACACTCACAAGGCAACACACACACCAGCAACCAAAACCAAAGTCCTGCTGTGAGTCACAGTTCCTCAGATAATATACAATTCAGGAGTGCAACACACACAGGCACTCACACCATCATTTCTTCCGGAAATGTGACGACCCCGGGTCAATATCTGATCACGCTGTCTCCATGTACTTGAATCATGATAAAATAGCTCTCTGTTTCCAACTGTGCAAACCTGCAACGTCGACACAAATGCACCTGCAGTGGAAGCGCCACTGACAGGTCAGCACATAGTTCGCCCAAAGTCATCCCAGACGTAATAGTAGCTCAGACCACCTACCACTGGGGGGTCCCCACCCAGGTACGATAACTGCCCAATCGAAAGTCCAGTAAGGCCCAGCTCCAAAGTCATAGCATAAAATATGCACTCGATACGAAAATTATATGTCTCGTATGCACGACTGTTATTCCAATAACAGTTCATTATAGAATGCAACACTTGACATCTTGCATCCTTGATGGTCTAAATATTCTGGATGGCTTGCAACTGCACAAGCCCATGTTGAATGCAGCGCCCACGAATCCTTTGCGCCAAACAAATGTCTCCCAGCAACGATAGCAATTTGTAGATGTCCTTACCGACATCTCTCCAAAAACCCTGGATCCTCTCATGAAGGCGTAGGCGTAGAAACCTGCAGGTGTAACAGTTGAGTCTCATAGAAATCATTCATAAGGCTCTGCTGTGAGGAAGTGTTGTATAACGTAAGCTGGTCATGTCGCCAGTCAACCCAAAAGGTAACTAGTCTACTCAGTATGCCATACTATTAGTGAACAATTACAACTAATAGGGTAAAGATTATATGATAAAACTGTGAAACAATTCCAAGTTGCTAACTGGAATTTCCACAATCGACCCACTGTCAGGTACACTAACTTCAAGATACTACCCTTACAAATTCTTCCCAGTAAAAATTACATGAGAGCCACACCGATATACCGAATTCATTAAAGGCAAATCTAAACATCTGAGAGGTAAAATATCTCATAAAGTCATCAAAGTTTCACCCCGGTTAGCAAATACTGTCGATACCTGCTCAATTCTCAGCAAAATAACAATAGACATACTAGCAATCGCTCCTATGATCATAACAACTAAATTACCAATGGCACAGCCCTCTTAATTCTAAAAGAGAACTGAAAAATCTAAACTTGGAAATCATATTAATGTCTTCCTAATCCTATCCTAAACCCTAACTGATTTGCCCAAACCTGTAACAGATCAGACAAATTTCGTCTGATATACAAATTACCCGCCCCCCCCAAAAAATTCTTAAGTGACAAAACTTTATTCTTAGGGAAGGAAGATGATTGATTCTGCTCTTAAAACGGATATTGCATCAGACAACTACTGCACATCATAATATTCTTACATAACAACACACGGGCCTAACCTCACTACGAAACTAGCCCATGCCATGACTCCCAGTCATGTAAATGTGAGACCTCAGCATAAAAACAAAAGAAAGAATCTCTAAGATATCCGATCTCGAAACGGGAAAAAAACAGACAAAAAATAAATTCATATATCTATAAAACCCTATGGTACTTTGCATTTAATTTCAACTAAGTATTGCAACACATAACAGCAAAAGCTGAACTCGGATAATTAAAGACTTGTATAACTCTATGGACCAACGTCCTCAGAAACAGAAAAAAAATTATCATAACCACAGTACAATACAGGAATTAACACATACGATTCCCATTACCCCGTCTTTTTAATTTAAGATATATGTGTCAACTGAGACACACCCGTGTTCTCATCTAGAACAACAAATCTACTCCCCTTTTTTGCTTCTACAACACAAAAAGAACCTTCAAATTTAGGACCTAGCTTATAGTTCAACTGATTCCTGACATTTATTTTCATAAAAACCCTATCCCCCACAGCAGCTTTAACTCAATCCCGCTTTTGATGACTCCTACCCACCATGTCTCGCGTTTTCATCTCAAGATTCCTAGCAAGACAAGCATCTCTCTCTTTAGCCGTGGAAACCAGTGCCTTGATCGTTTCATCACCCAAAGGAATAGGCAACAAATTGAACGCACCCCACACTGGATAACCAAACAGCGCCTCATTAGGAGACATTCCAATGGTATTACTAACCATTGTATGCTGCACCTGTGGAATATATCGATCCCAATTTACATCAATCACCCCAACGGTCATTTGAAGAGCTTCAATTACCTTCCTATTTGCTCGTTCACACAACCCATTAGCTTCTGGTCTACAGGGAATAATAATAGTAGTAGTAGTATTAAAGTAGTTTAACCAGATCAGAGCTGACTTTCAGCTCTTATAGGCCTGGCCCGAAGGATTAGGATAAACTACCACATAGGCTCACGTTCTCATACCGTAACAGCTACTCACAATAAATACATTTGCTCATGCTTTCACGCTAAAAAGGCATATTAAAGTTCATGTATATAAACATGAACACAGGATACACTGATCAGCTTGTTTTACAAACATCGTTTAGGGCCACTGCTCTCGAGAACTTTCCACCTTAACTAATCATGTTTGCTGTCCATGTAACAGACGTTCAATTAAAAGCTTTAAATGCTCACAGTATTCAGTCATACTTGTTTTTGAACACTGCAAATTATTATTATTTTTATTATTATTCAAAAAGTTTAACCATACCACTGAGCTGACTTTCAGCTCTCATAGGGCTGGCCTGAAGGATTAGGATGAAACGACAAGTCTAGGCTAGAAGTCTAGCACTGGGACCAAAGAGGTCACTCGTTAATGATGAATGAACGAAAATGAAAGTGAAATTATACTCATGTTTCCATATATACTCACTAAAAAGGTATATTAAGTTTTCAAAATAAATTAAGTAAAATCTTAAAATTTACTTGTTTTAAAATTCATTATACCGATTGATTGATATTTATATTTTATCAATTAACTCACAGCTTCTCATGAACATTAAAATGGGTATTACTGAAAATGTTGAAGATTCCGACAGAATTTCTTTTATTGGTCTACTTACAAAATCTGATAATCGCTGCAGGTTATATTTTGGACATTCACACAGTGCATGCTTAACTGTTATCAACACATTGCAATCTGGGCATTTGGGGTGAGGGCCACTGGGATTATTCATTAAATGTCCATGTGTCAAATGAGTATGGCCTATTCGAAGACGCGTCAGAATTACTTGTGTGTGTGTCTCTCTCTGACATGACGAACTCCATTTTCCAGCACTGGATTTTGTATGTTTTCATTTACTGTTTTCAGGTTCTTCGTTCCATATATTTTGCCATTTACTTACAATGACTGTTTTTATAATCTTGTATAGTCACCAATAGGGATGTCTACATTTGCTCTTGTTGTGTGGACCCGAAAATTTTATATGTTGTACAATATTATTTTTTTTAAAAATTTTACTGTTTGGCTGATAATATTACATAACTCAGCTGTAAATACTGAGGCGTTATCTGGTAGAGATTATTTGTTTTGTTTATGGAATGATTTCTTTTGGATTATATGTTCTACTGTATGTTGTCTATGGTATTCTGGAGGATATGAATGATGTTTAAATCTATTTCTTCACCATTTTTTTCACTCTTTTATTTTTATAAAAAATTAACAAATAATTATTTGGTTGGAGAGTCTTTTGTATAGTTCACCACATTCAACTCATAAATTTGACGTTGGTGGGGAGGCTACAGATGAACTGACCGTTTTCCCATTCACATAATCTATTTTTACTATAGTTTTATTAATGATTTGCTCTGCATGTATCAAATACTAATCCCAAAAATTTTACTTTTATATGGAATGAGATGCTTTTGATTTTTATAATATATGGCAAAATCATCCACATACAAGTTACTTCTAATTCCAATACGTATATTATAAATGATATCATTTATTGCTAAAGTAAGCAGTGTACCACTAAGGACGCTTTCTTGTGGAACACCATTTTCAAGTGGAAATATACTTGACAATACATCATAAATTCTCACTTTAAAAGTGCGATTTGTCAGAAAGTTTTGGATAAACCTAGGTAAATGTCCACAGATGCTGTTTTTATGTAACATTTTTAATATTGCATATCTCCATGTAGTATCATATGCCTTTTCCATGTCAAAAAAGACGACTATAGTAATTTGTTTTCGTATTTAAGAGGTGCAAAATAATGAGCAGGAGGAAAGTTACTGCTACTTTATTCAGGATGCAGGCCGTTTATATAGCGGCGGACTGACGTCACACAGAGGAATACAATAAAATCTTGGTGACCTGAGGTCAATTACTTATGACAATAATTACAATGGATAAATACAAGTCATGTAAAAAAAAAAAAGGCCAATGATCGGTCTAACAACATTCTAATAGATGTGCAAAAGAAACAGATACAAAATAAGTTAGTAACAGATACAAATTTACATAGAAAAGCGTGCTGATCGGTATGGCTGATCCTGCTTGACCAGGATTGAAGAAAACGGGTCGTTCATCATAGAAGATTCACTCAGTGGGGACTTTACAAATACCCCGCCCCCAAAACGTGGGTAACGTCTGATTAGTCTAGGTATCTGCTGGGACATTGGAGAATGCCACGGCTCCGCGAAGTCAGCTGGGAGGTGTGGTGTGAGCAGGAGCGGCTGGCTGTGGGTTTGGCTGGTTGCTTTCGGGGGCGGCCCCGTGACCTCCTTTTGAGGTGGCCCGGCTGTGGAGGTGACGGCTCTCGAGGAGGGTGCTGCATGGTGCCGTCTGCTGTTTCCTCCAGGAGGGCGTGCTTGAGGCGGTCGATCGACACCCAGTCGTCCTTCCCGTGCAGGGCATGGCGGAATGCTTTGTTGTTCCTCTCAAGCACACAGAAGGGCCCCCTGTAGGGTCTGGTTAGTGGGGGGCGGACGGCATCGTCCCTGTCGAAGACGTGGGTGGTGGAGGACAAGCAGGGAGGTGTGAAAGCAGTTGACCTGTCGGTATACGTCCGCTGGCAGGGGCTGAACTTCCCGACTATGTTGTGGAGCCTCTGGACTGACGGGTTGTGTTGATCTTCCGTGACTAGTTCGTCTGGGACTACGAGGGGCTCCCCGTAGATTTTCTCCGCTGCGGATGGGTCGCCGTTGACTCTGGGGAAACTCGCCTATCCCTGACTCTGTGTGGCGCCCTATCTTGCTGGTTTGGCACCGGATGTACTGTCTTGCCCAGGCCCTCGTGTCCTTCCGCATCCTGTACCAGACAAACTTCTCTGTCAGCAGCTTGGCCTTCGTCCTGCCGGAGGGGTGGGAGAGCCCGTGGATGACGTCGAACATCAGACGGCGGCAGGAGGCGGGCACCAGGGGGCGAGGCTGGCCGGTGCTGACGTCGCACAGGAGTTTTGGTCCCCAGGGGGCGAGGGTCACATCCTTCCACTTTAGGGATGTGATGGTGGTGCAGTAGGCTGGAGTCTCTGGGTCGGCGGTCTGCTCCCAGGCGAGGTCCTCATAGTTGATCCCGAGCTGCACCGCATTGAGCTCAATTCTGGAGAGGGCATCTGCTACAGGGTTCTTCCTGCCGTGGAGGTACTTGATTGAGCAGGTGAACTCCATGATGGCCGTGAGGTGTCACTGCTGCCTGGAAGACCATGCGTCCCCTTGCTTGGTGAAGGTGTGGACCAGCGGCTGGTGGTCCATCCAGATTGTAAGGGCGTACCCTCCAGGAGGAACTTGAAGTGGCGTACCGCCCGATACACTGCGCAGAGTTCCCTGTCGAAGGTGCTGTAGCGGGCCTCTGTGGGGTTGAACTTTTTGCTGAAGAAGGAGATGGGCTGGGGGGCGCCGGCGACGATCTGCTCCAGGACAACCCCGCAGGCGACGTTGCCGGCATCCGTAGTCGGCTGGAGGGGGGTGTTGGGGTCCTGGTGGGCCAAGGCGGTTGCCTCAGCGAGGGCGGCCTTCGTCAGGGAGAAGGCCTGCGGCTGGCCGGGTCCCCACACTAAGGATTTCGGTTGGCCGTTCAGGATCTCCGTCAGGGGGGCCATGGTGTGTGCGACCCCGGGGATGAACCCTCTGTAGTAGTTGACCATCCCGAGGAATTCCTGAACGGCCTTGACGGAGGTAGGGGTAGGGAACCTGGTGACGGCTGCGACCTTTGATGCAAGCGGGCAGACGCCATCCGGGGATATCTCGTGGCCTAGGAAGTCAACTTTTTCAATGCCGAAGGTGCACTTGTCGAATCTGGCGATGAGGCCGTTCTCCTGTAGGTGCTGCAGGAACGCCCGGATGTGCCGCAGGTGCTCTTTGGGGGACCTGGAAAAAACTAGAATATCGCGCACATAGCAGACGCAGAAGTTCAGGTCCCCTAGGATGCTGTCCATCAGCCTCTGTAAAGTTGCCCCTGCATTCCTCAGACCGAAGGTGGAGAAGGCGAAGACGTAGGACCCGAAGGGCGTGATGATGGCGGTTTTCGGGATATCCTATGGAGCAACTGGTACTTGGAAGTAAGATTTCAAAAGGTCTAATTTAGAGAATATTTTGGCCCCGTGAAAGGAGGCCGTGAGATCTTGCATGTTTGGCAGAGGGTAGTGATCAGGTTCAGTTGCGAGGTTGAGCCGCCTGTAGTTGCCGCAGGGTCTCCAGGAGCCATCCGGTTTCTGCACCATGTGGAGGGGAGAGGCCCACGGGACTGTAGGCCTTTCTGAATATGCCCATCCACTCCATCTCGGCGAAGGCGTCCTTGGCCTCCTGAAGGTGCCGAGGGGGAAGCCTCCGGAACTTTGCATGCGTTGGGGGCCCTTTGTCTTAATGTGGTGGTAGATTCCGTGCTTTGCTGGGGCTCCGGGTACCTGACAGAGCTCGGGTTTGAACACGTCGGGGAACTCCTTCAGCAGCTGGGGGTACTGGTGTGGGGCGACGGAGCAGATGGTAGGCACGCTGGGTCCCGGTGCCAGGGGGAGGGACTGGCAGGAGTCTGTGTCTGGGAGTCGCTTGCGACCAACGTCGACTACCAGCCCGAAGTGGGCGAGGAAATCCGCACCCAGGAGTGGGGTCCTTACGTCTACGACGATGAAGTTCCACGTATATCTCCGGCCAAGGATGGAGATCGACAGGAGCCTGGTGCCGTAGGAGAGGATGGGGGACCCGTTGGCGGCCGTCAGGAAGGCTGCTGGGTCCGGCGGGCGCTTGCGGTGGAAATACTGATCGAACGGCCCCCGGTGTCGACCAACATCATCCTGCCGGAGATGGTGTCGCAGACGTAGAAGCCTAATGGTTTTGGGCTTCTGGGTTTCTCTACTTCCATGGTGGCCTGTTCTGTTGGCCGCCGCCTCCCCCGTTTTTTGGATGGGCGAACGAGCAGGGGGGTTGGCAATTCCGCGCATCCTTGTCGTACCGCTGGTGGTAGTAGCAAGGGCCCAGTGAGTTTTTCTTGTGGTGATACGTTGGCTGCCTTCTGGTGACGGCGCTTATCTCCTCCTCTGCATTATCCTCCAGCTGAAGGGAACTGATGGGGTGTGCAGGCATGGATTCCCGCTTCATTGCCCTTGCGGAGTCTGTCAGCCGCTGCGCCATCCTAATCAGGTCCTCGAGCGGCATGGTGTAAGGGTCGAGGATCTGCGTTTGGACCTCCGGGAGGAGCTGACGGAGGAGGATCTCCCTTGATAGGCTAATCTCTGACTGCCTACCGCTGCTGTCAGTGCTGGGAAGGGTGAGGAGGTCCTGGATCACGCCCCAAGTCTCCAGGATGTTCTGGTCATGCCGCGGGCTGGTGACGAGGTTGAGGGGGCAGGCGGCCCTCTCGGAGATCGGCAGGGAGCAGGTCTTGACGAGGGATGTTTTCAGGTGATGGTAGGTGATGGGGCTTGCAGCAGACACCCATGGGATGAGCTTTCTGTAGACCTCCTCCTTGATCACGGCGTCGGCTTGTAGCACCTCGTCCGTGAGTCCCGCCAGTCTGAACTGTCCCTCGACCCTGTAGAACCATGATGATGGGTTGCCGTGTGTGAAGGGCGGGTTTAGTTTGTTCTGCCGGGATGGGCAGCGTGCGGGGCGCGGGTAGCGGCGTGGAGGAGCGCGTGATTCTTGGCGCGGGGAGGGCATGGGCGATATGTGCAGGAGGTAGACGTCTGAGTCCGCGAAGTTCATGGTTAACTGTACGTGGGAGAGAATGTCTGCGTCCATGCTCACTATTGCCCTCTTAATTGGAGTGGGATACTCACGTCAATACACACCTGGGAGGGCGCCGTGTGAGTCCGTTAGGGGCGTGGAGTAGTTCATGGAGCCAAGACTAGGTCGCCGTCTGAGTCCGCTAATGGCTCCGGGAACCACTCCGGGGTCACCACTTTAAGAGGTGCAAATTAATGAGCAGGAGGAAAGTTACTGCTACTTTATTCAGGACGCAGGCCGTTTATATAGCGGTGGACTGATGTCACACAAAGGAATACAATAGAATCTTGGTGACCTGAGGTCAATTACTTATGACAATAATTACAATGGATAAATACAAGCCATGTAAAAAGAAAGTGGACAATGATCGATCTAACAACATTCTAATACATGTGCAAAAGAAACAGATACAAAATGTTAGTAACAGATACAAATTTACATAGATTCCGTATGGCTGATCCTTTTTTTTTTTTTAACGTTAGTTTAACCAGACCACTGAGCTAATACCAACTCTCCTAGGGCTGGCCCGAAGGATTAGACAAGCTATTTAAATTCTCTAAGAATTTAATTAAAACTAACATATGTTAATCTAAGAACTAATTAAGTTAATTAGGGATATATAAATTATTCTATGAATCTTATATTTCATCGTATAAATGATTAAATTTAAGGAATTTTAAAATATTAAAAAGTGAAAATTTGTCATTTTCTGACAGTATATCTTTAAAGGAATATCTTCTAAATAAAATGTCTCTTTGGATTCTTTATTTTGGACATACCTTTAAAATATGCTTTACTGTTATTTGTATATACATTACATATTTTGCACATAGGTATAGGGGCATGGGGGTTACTCATCAGGTAACCATGTGTCAGTTTAGTGTGACCAATTCTTAGCTGTGTCAACATTACTGAAAACTTGGGGCAATTCTGATAGGATGATGGCCACGGGTCTACAGTTTCTTTTATTTCTCTTAATTTATTGTTAAGATTGCTTTCCCTCCATTTATTTTGCCATTTCTTCTTAATCACCGCTTTACTGTATCTAGTATAATCTTCTGATGGTAATAATTCTGCTGATATTGGGAGTGTTCTAGCCTCTTTTGCATAGGTGTCTGCTTTTTCATTGCCTTCTAATCCTATGTGAGATGGTATCCAGCATAGAGTAACAGATATCTTTTGCATTTTCATTTCATGTAATGTATGTCTAATTTCATTTACAATTTTATTTTTTGGAGTATAAGAGTTTATTGCATTTACTGAACTTAGTGAATCACTAAAGATGGTTACTTCATTAACTGGTTTTCATATATAGTTGTTAATGCTGTTTTTATTGCTAGTAATTCAGCAGTGAACACCGATGCTTTGTTATGTAAAGAGGCTTGGCTCTTTATATTGTTTCCGTAAACAGCGAGTCCAACTACCATATCATCTTTGGAACCATCAGTATGTAAATGATTATTACTGTGTACCTTGATATGTTCCAGAGCATATAGTTTCATAGCAAGTGGATTATTCAATTTATTAACTGGTATTGTACATAGTTTGTTACATATCTGGGGAGCACTCATCATCCATGGAGGTATTATTTTGTTAAAATTGTAAAATCTGATATTATAAAGATCATTGTTAATAAATAATCTATTAGCTCTAATAGGAAGGATGGGGTAATTTTTGTATTCCAGAAACAATCTGGGTTTTTAAATAAATATTTGGTTTTTGCTGGACTATTTATAATTTTTAAACCTCTGCACATCGTTGTTATTTTGAATTTATAAGATAGTGGCATTTCTCCACTTTCTACAATCAAGGATTGGACTGGTGATGATTTGAATGCTCCGGTGGCTAACCGAATCCCAAGATGATGTACTGGATTTAGCATTTTGAGAATAGTCTCACTAGCAGAACTATAAATTGGACTGCCATATTCTAATATTGGTAGAACTGTAGCCTTATAAAGTTTCAATAAAATATCTCTGTCAGCACCCCATGAAGTGTTAGCTAATTTTTTTAATATATTTAAAGATTTTAAGACCTTTGCTTTGGTATGTCTTACATGGGCCTTCCAGTTTAAATAATTGTCAAAATATAGGCCTAAGAGTTTGACTTCTGGATAAAATTGGATGGGAGTGTTATTCATGGTAAGAACTATATCTTCGTTTCTGAGCCAGCGTTTATCCCTGTAAAATGCTCTTGCTTGTGGTTTTTCATCAGAAAATTTAAATCCAACAGATAATGCCCATTGTTCAATTTTATTTATGGAGATATTTAAGATTCTTTGAATGTGGCGCAAGTTGCTTGAAGTGTAAAAAATGGCAAAAAAAAAGTATACCTTAGTTTTACCAGACCACTGAGCTGATTAACAGCTCTCCTAGGGCTGGCCTGAAGGATTAGACTTATTTTACGAGGCTAAGAACCAATTGGTTACTTAGCAACGGGACCTTATAGCGAGAAATGAATTTCTATCACCAGAAATAAATTCCTCTAACTCTTCATCAGCCGGCCGCGGGAATTGAACTCCGGCCCATCGAATGACAGTCTGAAGCTCAACCGACTCGGCCAACAAAGGGCTGTAAAAAATGGCAAAATCATCAACATATAAGCTGTTGTTTACATCTTTTGGAAGTGGTTTAACTATATTATTGATAGCTAGTGCAAATAATGTGCTGCTTAGTACGCTTCCTTGAGGGATACCTTCTTTTATTTCAAATGTTTCCGATAATACTGTTTCAATTCTAGTCTGAAATGTTCTTTCTGTTAGGAAATTTCGTATGAAAATTGGAAGTCCACCCCTTAGATTTATGTCATATAGAGTGTCTATAATTAAATGTCTCCAAGTTGTATCATAAGCTTTTTGAATGTCAAATAAGACTGCAACAGTGATTTTCTTTTGTACAAATCCTCTTTTGATTTGATCTTCTAGTGATGTTAGTGAGTTTAAAGTTGAATGATTTTCATACTTCCAGACTGAGTGGCTGCTAGAACTTTATTTTTCTCTAAATACCATATGAGTCTATTATTTACCATTTTTTCCATGAGTTTACAAAGACAACTAGTTAGTGATATAGGTCTATAATTATTTACTGATGTTGGATCTTTGCCAAGGTGTCAAAGAAACTATAGCATGTTTCCATGTGGGAAGTAGTTTCTTTGCCACTTTATTACAGATCCAGGCAGCTTATTTGCGGCTTTAATGTTAAGATGTATGAGAGACAATGGAATTGACTGTGACCTGAGGTCGAAACAATAAACAATAATATGCAGTGCATACAAATTACAATACAAATGGGACAGAGCTACAATATAGATACAGTCTTGATGCCTGTGAATGAATTAAACATTTGATACACAATGTGTGACATTCGTATAAATACCATAAAGTAAAAATGATTAAAATGCGTGACCTGGCACGTTTTAGGCGTGACTAATTGAGCTTGAAGAAAACAGGAAGTCACCAAAGAAAACAAGCTCAGCGGAGACTATATTTGCCATTAATTTTTCGCCGAAACACTATCCTGTTTAACCGGGTGGTGACTTTACAAATAATTCTCCCAAGACGAGGGACGCGTCTGTTAATCCCCTGTACCTGGTGGGATTCGCTGAAGGGTGCCGCGGCTCCTTGAAGATAACTGAGGGCCTCCCCGCCTGTGAGGCTGCTGTTTGGGCGGTCCCTTAATTTTCTTTGGGGTGAGGGCGTGCTGGAGTGCGTTTGGCGGGAAGGTGCTAATCGCTGCCGGGACTCTCCGACAGGAAGGCGGGCTTTAGCCGGTTTATGGAAACCCAGTCGTTCTTGCCTGAGTGCCAGCCAGATATTTTTCGCTCCAACGCGGAAGGGTCCCCTGTAGATCATTGTTAGTGGTGGACGGAAACGGCGTCGACTCTTACGAAGACGTGGGTGGCGGATGACAGCTGTGGTATAAATGAAGGTGATTATCTTTGACGATGTATGGCGCCTGCAAGTGATAACTTGTAAACGTCGCGGAGCCTCTGCAGAGATGGGGAGTGGCGATCATCCGTCCATGAGCTCTCCCGGCACCACGAGGGGTTCCCCATAGGTTTGTTCAGCTGCGGATGGGGTGCCGTCGGCTCTGGGCGGTCCTCAACGTATATTTAGAAGGACCCACGGCAGCTGATGTTTCCAGTCCTCGGCGGTGCAGCGGGCCATGAGGATGACTTTAAGGACCTGTGGAACTGTTCAACCAGGCCGTTGGCGCTGGGTTAACGCTGTGGTGGTGTGGTGCGTGGTTCCCAAAGTTGAGCCAGGGCAGACCACAATTTTCGGAAACAAAAGCGGGGATCGGTTGTGATGTGGTCGGGACCTGCGGCTAACCCAACTGGAGACAGGGCCTCATTAAAGGGTGGCTGGCGGTGGCTTCTTGCATGGGCGTGGTTCAGGCCACCTCGTCGAACGGTCTACCACCGTGAGGAGGTATCTGGATCCGCCTGATGGGGAAGGGGCCCGACGACGTCGATGTGGATGTGGCGGCGGCGCCCTGGCTGTGGAATTACTATTAACGCCTACCCCGACTGCGTGTGACGACCCACTTTACTGGTCTGGCACTGCAGGCACTGTTTTGCCCAGGCTGTGGCGTCCTTTTGCACCCGTGCCAGACGAACTTTTTTGAAAGCAGTTTGGCGTGGTCCTGCCGGAGGGTGTGAGAGGCCGTGAATGATGTCGAATACCTGGCGGCGGCGTGAGGCTGGAACCAAAGGGCGGGGCTGGCCTGTGCTGATGTCACTTAGCAGGCTGGGGCCTCCGGGCGGGTCACGTCCGCCACTTGAGGGGATGTGATGGCGGTGCGGTATGCTGGGGTTTCTGGGTCAGCGGCCTGTTCTCTGGCAAGGTCTGGTAATCTACACCCAAGCTGCACTGCGTTCAACTCGACTCTGGAGATCAACACAGTTCCGGATTTTCTTGCGGGAGGTACCTGACGGAACAGGTAAATTCGCTTATGGCTGAGAGAGGTGGCGCTGCTGTCTGGAAGACCATGCGTCCCCTGCTTCGTGAAGGCGTGAACCAGTGGCTGGTGGTCTGTGAAGATGAGGGCGTCCCCTCCAGGAGGAACTTGAAGTGCCGAACTGCGGCGGTACAACGCGCAGAGTTCCCCTGTCGAAGGTGCTGTTTTAGCGGGACTGAACTTCTTGCTGAAGAAGCGATGGGCTGGGGCGCCGTTGATGATTTGCTCCAGAACAGCTTGAGTTTTTGGGGAGTCAGCGTTACTGGCGTCTGTCGTCAGCTGGAGGGAGCCTTGGGATCCTGGTGTGCCAATTGGTTGCCTTGGTGAGGCGGCCTTGCGTCAGGGAAAGGCCTGTTGCTGGCTGGGTCCCCAAGACAGGGACTATGTCGGTTGACCTTTTAGGACTTCCATCAGGGGGCCGTGGTGTGCGTGATCCTTGGGGATGAACCGCCTGTATAAGTTTACCATCCCAAGGAACTCCTGGACGGCCTTGATGGAGGTGGGTGTCGGGAACTTGCTTACGGCTGCCACTTTCGATGTAAGAGGCGGACGCCTGTCGGTCTTGCCCACAATTACAAACACCTCGTGACCCAGGAATTCTGCTTTCTGGGACTTGGTACACTTGTCAAAAACGGACGACAGGCCGTTTTCTTGGAGGCGCTGGAGGACTGCTTTGATGTGCCTCTGGTGTTAAGCTGTGAGACCTGGAAAATATGAGAATGTCGTCGGCGTAGCAGATCGCAGAATTTTAGGTCCCCCAGGATGCTGTCCATGAGTTGCTGGAAGGTGGCCCGGCGTTCCTCAGCCCGAAGGTGGAGAAGGCGAAACACATAGGACCCGAAGAGGCGTGATGATGGCTGTCTTTGGTATGTCCTCTGGCGCAACAGGTACCTGGAAATAAGATTTAGAAGGTCCAATTTAGTGAATATTTTGGCCCCGTGAAAGGAGGCCGTGAGGTCTTGCATATTGGGCAGAGGGTAGTGGTCGGGCTCCGTTGCAATGTTGAGCCGCCTGTAGTTAATAGGGGTCTCCAGGAGCCGTCCGGTTTCTGCACCATGTGGAGGGAGGCCCATGGACTGGAGGCTTTCCTGCAGATGCCCATCTGTTCCATCTCCTTGAATGCTTTTTCGCCTCCTGAAGGCGCTGAGGGGAAGCCTGCGGAACCGCATGTGTGTCGGGGCCCTTTAGTCACTATATGGTGGTATATGCCGTGCAATGGCTGGGTCGGGGACTTGGCGAAGATCGGGCTTAAACACCTCAGGAACTCCGACAGAAGGTGTGCATACTGGTGGGGCGACGGCGCTGATGGTGGGTCTGGGTCCCGCCGTTAACGGGAGAGACCGGCAGGAGTCGGTATCGAGGTCGGGGGTTTTGCGCCCTCACCCGTCGACTAGCAGGCGAAAAAACGCCAGAAAATCGGCCCCAGGAGTGGGGTTTCCATCGCGACGATGAAGTCCCAGGAGTAACTCTGGCCAGGATGGAGATCGACAGGAGCCTGGTGCCGTAGGAGAGGATGGGGTTCCGTTGGCGGCCGTCAGGAATAGCGGCCGGGTCTGGTGTCTGGTTGCGGTCCTCTCTGGATGCTGGGAAGACCGACTTAAAGGCTCCTGTGTCGACCAGCATCATCCTGCGGAGCGGTATCGCGGACGTAAAAAACCTACTGTTTTGAGGCCCTGGGTTCTTCGGCTGCCATGGCGGCCTGTCCTGCTCGCCCCACCCCGTTTTTGAGCGGTTGAGCGAGCAGGGCGGCAGGCAGTTTGGCGTCCTTTCCGAACCACTTGTGGTAGCGACAGAAGCCGGGGACCTCCGTCTGCTGTGCAAACATGGTGGGCGTCTGTTGGCGATGGCGTTGACGGGCTGCTCAAACGTCCTCTTCAGGCTGGAAATGCAGCTGACCGGCTGATTGGCCAAAGTTTTTTTTGCTGTGAAGCCTTGACGGAGTCTGTGAGGTGTTGTCCGCCTCTGAGGTCCTCGACAGGCATGGTGTAGGGGTGAGCGATCTGGTTGCGTACTTCCGGGAGAGTTGGCGAAGGAAGATTTCCCGTATGAAGCTTATCTCCTGCCGCTTGTTTGTGCCACCCAAGACTGGTATTGACAGGAGATCTCGACCATGCCCCTGCGCGTCTCTTGGATTGAGGTCGTGGCGTGGATTATTGGCAAGGTCGATATAGCTCTGTATGCAACCGCTCGGCGATGGGCAGGGAGCAAGCTTCGAGGAGGAACTTTTTGTGGTGCTGTATGTGAGGGTGTGTGTTTGGATTTTCGCGAGATGAGTTTGTTGTACACGTCCTCCGGAAGGCGTTGAGCACTGTGAATCGGCCTGTAGGATTTCGTCCGTGAGGTCCGCGATTCTGAAGTGGCTCTCCACCCTGCGCAGCCACATCGATGGGTTCCCCTGCGTGGCTTTATAAGCTTTACGGGTGGCGGCCAGCGATTGTGTTGCCCGGATTATCGTGTGTTGGGCGCTGGTGTGGAGTTGCGGGAGCCTCTCGATGCGGGGCGGCGCGGCTGTGATGGGAGGTAGGTAAACCTCGGAGTCAGCGGGGTCCGCGTTTAACTGCATGAAGGAGGATATCCGCGTCCATGCTCGCTCCTTTGACCCCTTACTGGAGTGGGGGTCTTTCGCGTCAGTCGTAACTTTTCGTGCGCCGTGTGGTTCCGCTAGTGGCTGGCTGGTGCAATATTTTTTGCAGAGTAGTGCGCTCAAGCGCTGGTTACAGCGCCGTGTTTAGGCCGCTAACAGCGTTTTGGAGAAATCCTGGAGCCAAGACTGAGTCGCCGTGTGAGTCGCTAATGGCTCCGGGATACTCCGGGGTCACCACTGTAAGGTGTCAAAGAAATTGAGCAGGTAAAGGTTACTAACTTTATTACAGAGTTTTAGCTTATATTGCGGCCGACAGCATAGAAGCCGTGATGAGACAATGGAATTGACTGTGACCTGAGGTCGAAACAATAAACAATAATATGCAGTGAACGAGTACAAATTACAATACAAAACATACAGAGCTACAATATAGATACAGTCTTGATGCCTGTGAATGAAGAAACATGTGATACACAATGTGTGACATTCGTATAAATACCATAAAGTAAAAATGATTAAAATGCGTGACCTGGCACGTTTTAGGCGTGACTAATTGAGCTTGAAGAAAACGGGAAGTCACCAAAGAAAACAAGCTCAGCGGAGACTTAATTAATGGCGCCGCCGAAACACTATCCTGGCGCCGAATTGGTGACTTTACAGGGTCTTTGCCAGGTTTGGGTATAGGAATTACTATAGCATGTTTCCATGCTTTGGGAAGTAGTTTCTTTTTCCACAGGTGATTATAAAATTTCATTAAGTATTCTTTGGCTTTAATGTTAAGATGTATAAGAAGTTCAAAAGAGATATTATCTTTTCCTGGGGCAGAGTTACTACAAGATATTAATGCAGCATCAAATTCTTCTAATGTAAATGGGACATTCTAGTATAGTTGTTGACTTGTTTCAAAATTAATTATAATTTTCCTTCATTCCTTTTTCTATTTCGAAAATGTTCATTCTAAATTCAAGCTATTACTTATTGATTCTAGGTGGCGACCTATTATATTTGATATTTCTTTTAAATCATGAACTCTTTCTCCATTGTGTAATATTGGGGATCTAGTTGATCGACTACATTTGCCATTAATTTTTCGAAATCTATCCCACATTTGTTTAACAGTGTCATTTGGGAAACTGGAAACGTAATTATCCCAAGATGACTTCCTCTTACTAATAATTTTTTTTTCTGAATTATCAGATATTTTTTTATTCAATAAAGGTTTGATATAATCAATTTCAATGCTATTAATAAGACTTTCAATGTATATCTATTACTTTTATATAATTTGTTATATCTCTGGTTTAGTCTGTCTAATCGTCTACTTATTTTGTGCTTCAGTTTGATCATTTCTGAAAGTTCTGTAGGCCAGCATGGAACAGGATTTATTTGTGGTTTGTAAGTAGTCATTGGTACTGATTTGTGTCCAGAACTAATTACAAAATCTGTAAAATATGAATTAATTTCATTGTGATCATTGTTACTTTGGAAAGAAACATTTTTGGTAACTAAATTATACTTTTCCCAATCCGCTTTTTTAAAATTAAATTTTGGTATAAATTGTTGATGATCATCTTCAAGACATGTGATTACAATTGGGTAGTGATCACTAGTATAAAGATCATCTAGAGTATTCCACTCCAATCTGTCTACTAATGAAGTGGAACAAATAGACAGAGGTCTACAGATGATATGGTCCCATGAGTTTTTGAAAAAGTATGTTGGGGTTTCATTTTCATTTAAACAACAATAGTTGTAATTAAGTATTAGATTTTCTATGTCTTTACCTGCTCTATCTGCATCTAAGATACTGGCATCCCATAAAGGGTGGTGAGCATTAAAATCACCTAAAACTAAAATAGGTTCATTGAACTGTGATAAAATGTTTGATAAATCAGCCATATCATAATTTTCATTTGGCTGATTATAAAGATTGCAGACTAAAAAGCTAGATTTGTTTGTTAGATGCAGGCATATTGAAGAAATTTGAAATGAATTACTATTAACTGTAATTTTATAATATGTTACACGATTATGAACATATATATTGCTGTTCCTAACTTGCCTTCTCCTGAAACGGAGGCGGCTAGGAAGTAATTGCATATTGATGGAACTGGATCATTAACACGTAAACATATGCACATTGGTTCATGTTGTTTTAGGAGTCTTTGTATTTCACCCAAGCGCATTCTTGTTTTCAAACCGTTTATGTTCCATTGAATAATAGTATAATTGAATGGGATGAAAGTTAAATGATTTTGTATAGTTGATTATTAATTTTTTCAATAATTTTTAAACAATGGGTAATTGTTCCCTTAATTAGATTTAATTTAATTTTCTTTTTCTTTTTCCTTTTTGGTTTTTTGATATTTCTGTGTAAACTTCTGAATCAATAGATAATTTAATTTCTTCTTGTCTGGCTAAGAAATTTTCTAATACTGCTATTTTACTCTCACGATAATATAGCAAGTGTCTAATACACATACAATCTTTGGTATGTAATTCTAGCTGACTTGGGGTGTTATCTTTTCTAGTTAAGAAATTCCTTATAACGTTTATCAATTTTTCCTTATTTAAGGGTTTCGTTTCTTTGCAATATTGCAAAAAGCACTTATGGCATCCACACCGTTCATGATGAGGTTCAGTTTGGGGTGTTATACCTTCTTGGCTACACTGTTGACACTCACAATTATCATTTTGCCTTCCTTGGATTGATTGAATTTTGTCTTGAAAATTACTTGGAAACACTGGTGAAGGACTTATTTCATCAATGTTATCTAAATTAGCGGATGTTTTCCTGTTGAGTTTGGGCATTTTCTTCTTCTTGGTGTCATTAGTGTTAACCTGAGTTTTTGGGGGAGAAATTATTTCTTTACCTCGTTTTCTTGTTTCGTCAGCATGATTTTCTTCCTCTTCAAAGTCTATTGATTGCAATTCGTCATCTTTCATTAGTATTTCATAAGGGTTGCTTATTAGTGCTGTGTTACTAGATTCTCCAAGAGACTTTATGTTAATTTTTATGTCTGCTGACCTTGTCGTTTCTTTATCATTTGCTCTTTCAGGTATTTTAACATTTTTCTTGGGTAATATTTTTTCTATGGCATCTCTATATGATTTATTTCTAGTAGGGTTCATTACACCTCTTGATTTCAATTCTTGTTTTCCTTCTGGAATTGGCATGCCAGACCTGCTTATTAATAATTTTAGTTCAGTGTTATATATGTAGAATGGGCATATCTTTGATCTGGCATGGTGGTCTTGCCCACAATTACAACATTTTGGTGCTCCACAGTTCCAAGTAGTTTCGTGATCTTCTGAACCGCAGAATGCACAAACTGGATCGTTTCTACATTTGCTTTTAGTGTGACCATATTTAGAGCAGTTTGTACATTGAAGAGGCTTTGGTATATGGGGTAATACTTCTCTTCTCTGGCCTTCTATTTTAATATTAGGTGGAAGAGTCTGGCCTTCAAATTTAATTTTAGCTATTCTCAATTTTTTACCATGATGCCTTTTATTTGGGATTTCATATACTTTTACGTTTACAATATTGGGATATCTAATTTTTAATGATTTCAGTAGTAATGTCTCATCTGGTAGGCCATCACTCATTATTGGGTGGTGACATTACTGTTCCCTCAGTACTGTTCAACTTGTCATGTCTTTGGACCGTGACTTTTATTCCATTCATATCATTAAGCTTTTGATAAGTTTCCGACTGAATTTTTGTGGTAGCTTCAACTATCCATTCTTTTATTGTTATAGATCTAAATGTCATTTCTTTGGTCGGGTACTGAGTTAATAGAATATTTTCAAATTTAGCAGCGGTCAGTTCAGTTTCTGTTTTAAAAACCAAGTATCTTGGCCAACTGTCATATCCAAATAATGAATCGAAGCATATCAATGTAGGGTCTGGTCTATATTTAGGTCGTCTATTTCGAATTCTGTTAATATTTTCAGTTTTTCCATTTGTTACTGGTACAGTTTCCTTTTGTGGCACTGAGTATGGTTCCATAGTCATTATGTTAGATATGGGTATGGGTCTAGAATTATTAACTTCTTTATTTACGCTTTCCTGAGCCAGTTCCAAGTCCGATCTAGAGTCGTCAACAGGAGTTAATGTATAATCCATAGACACGAGTATCTATATTATTTCTGCCAGGTAGTCCTCCGCCCACCATATTCCCAAGTAAAACGGAGCCCAACAAGGGAGGGATGTGTTATGCGACTGTAAGTGGCCACCCCTAGAGGCTACAACCTGGTTATACACATGGCTCCCAGAACTTGAGGCGTCATCAGTCCGTCGAGATCAGACCCAGCTCTGGGAGCCATGTTTGACATAAGACCTTCCCCTCGCTCAGGCACATCAGGTACTCATATTCTACGGGTGGAGAGGCATGTCAGTCCTCTTCACCCTCCATCAAATCAGAGGAGCAGTCAGAGCCGTAATCCAATTTAGGTCCAATGTTATCAACTAATGGTCATTCTTGATAGGGGAAGAAGATAGGGATTGAAAATGGAGAAGGCTTGAAAGAGGACCGAGCTTAGTCTGGATGCTCAGAACTGACCAATGTAGCATAGTTAGACCTGCCAAGGTAGGGTACTACCCCACTACCATAGTCCAGTTCATCCTTGCAACACACAAACCCCATCACCACATCAAGGTGTCGGGCCATTGGTGGGGATGGCTGATCCTGCTTGACCCGCTCCTATAGGAGCGGTATTGAAGAAAACGGGTCGTTCATCATAGAAGACTCGCTCAGCGGGGACTTTACACGTTCAAATCCTCTTTGTATTTGGTCTTCCAAGTTAGACAAAGAATCCAATGTAGATCTGTTACATTGTGACCTGAATTGAGTGGGAATCAAAATTTTATTTTCTCGAATGTGCCATGTTAGTCGAGCATTTACCATATTTTCTAGTAATTTGCATAAACAACTAGTTAAAGAAATTGGTATGTAATTGTTTACATTACTGGGATGTTTTCCAGGTTTGGGGACAGGAATAATTATAGCTTTACACCATTCATTAGGAAATACATTTCGAAGCCATAAATGGTTATAAAGCTCTAATAAGTATGTCTTTGCCAAAGATGCTAAATGGCAGATCATTTCAAAACAAATACTGTCACCTCCAGGGGCAGATTTTATTGCTGCTCAACAGAGCAAATTCTAACTCTTCCATATTAAATTTTTTATTATACTACATACCTTCTATGGTTTCAAAATTTATTGTTTTTAATTCTATACTATCTTTCTTTGTGCGGAAATGTTCATCTAAATTTTTGTCACTACATATTTCTGCTAAATTTTCTCCTATTACATTACTTATTTCTTTAGGATCAAGTATTCTTTTCCCATTTTTTATTATGGCATGTCTAGGTGGTTTAACATGGGTACCATTTATTTTCCTGAATTTTTCCCATATTTTTTGCATGGTAGTATTATTAGAGAGATCTGATACATATTTCCTCCATGAAATGATTCTTCCTGGAATTACTTCTCTTTTAAATTTTGCAGATATTTTGATTTAGAGAGGTTCTAATGTATCAATTTCGAATAATAATACAGTCATTTTTCATAAAGTTCCTTCTAATATCAGTAGTGTTTTGTTTATTTTATTGAACTTTACATTCAAATTATCTAATCGTCTTACAATTTGGTGTTTTATTTTTATTAATTCTGTTGGTTTTTCACACTACCATGGGACTTAGTGTTTTGTTGGATGAGATTTGGATTTTGGTTTTGCTTTATCAGCAGCATTTTTAATGAAATCAACAAGAAATTTATTAGTTTCAGTATGGTCTTTTAAATATTCAAATACTGTGATATTCCTAGTGTGGGATTCATATTGCTCCCAATCTGTTTTATAAATGTTATATAGAGGGACATGCTTGGTGGGATTATTTTGCAATAATGAAATTAATGTTGGGAAATGATCACTTGTATACAAGTCGTCAACTGTATTCCAATCCAATCTGTAAACTATTTTTGTTGTACATAGAGTTAAGACGACTGAGGAAAATGTTCCATGTGTTTTAAAAAAATATGTGCTGATTTCGTTATCATATGAATTTATGAAATCTTCAATTTCACTTCCTGCTCTATTTGAGTCTGTACAATTACAGTTCCACATCGGGTTGTGGGCATTAAAATCACCTAAGATTATGGTAGGTTCCTTGGCATTATTAAGTATTTCTTTAAGTTTGTCAAAGTCATAATTTTTATTGGGTTGGTTGTATAAATTATAAATTACATAATTGTCGTTTTTTTATTCGTATTCTAATACGCAATATTTGCAGATCAGTAAAGTTTACAGGTACACTGTCATAACATACTTTGTTATGTACATATATAGCAGTACCTAAATATCCTTCTCCTCTCTAGATGAGGATGCTAAGTTATATTTACCTATTGTTGATAGTGTTTTGTTGACATGTTGTAAACATAGTATCATTGGTTCATATTCCCTTAGTAAATGTTGCATTTCTCCCAAATGTAATATAATTATTGAAAGTATAACGTTAGTGTGTTCAAGTGTAATTTTCTTTTTGTGGATTATCAATTTGCATTTTTTCTAAAATCCTATTTACAATATTTATTTATTTTTCTTTATAAGACATTATGTGCCCAATGCACATACAGCCCTTTTCATAAGTGTCTAAACTAGTAGTTTCTTTATTTCTGTATCTTATAAAATTTTGTATGGTGTTTGATAAACTGTCCTTTGTTATGCTTTTGATTTTGTTGCACCGTTCACTGAAACATTCATTGCATCCACGTGTTTTCATGTGTCGTTTCTTCGTTTACTCTTGCTGCACCTATTATTGGTGATGGAGCAATCTCTTCTTCCATCACTTAATCATTCTTGTCAGTGGTTTGTTCCTCTACTATTTCTTTGATTCTGTTTCCATTGGTTTTGTTATTACTTTAGGAGACAAAGGTATATTCGTATAATTTTTTGGTTTATGTTTTTTCTTCGAGTCTCCTGCCTGTATTTTAACGGATGTATCTCTAACAATAGTTGGTTTTTTTGTTGGTCTTGGGTGGAGTTCTCTCTGATTCTAGGACAATTGCCCGACTGACAAGTGCCCGACGGCCACATGCCCGACGGACATCTTCCCGGCGGACATCTGCCCGAATGAACAGTGCCCGATGGACAAATGCCCGATTAGGACAATTGCCCAATTAGGACATTTGCCCGATTATTTGTTTTGCTGCCATAAGGATTTTGTATGCACTTTCTTTAATTATTTATTTTTTCCTTATGATAAACATTAACAAGGTATAATAAAAGACAAAAATAAAAAGAACATGATTTATTTTTTTTATTTATGGATACACAAGTATGATATTGAAAAAAAAGACAATAGATCTAAAATAAAAAATAAACCTAAAATTTTAAATTGTGAGCTAAAATAAAAGAACATGATTTTTTTATTTATGGATACGCAAGTATCCATAAAAAGACAATAATCTAAAAAAAAACTAAAATTTTAAATTATGAGCTATCCCTCTCAAAAAATCTAATACTTCTCGATTTTTTCATAATCTTGCACAATATTTGCTATTCTTTTGGTTGTATCTTGATATTTTTCCTTTTTTGGGAGGCTCTTGTCCTGCCAGCATTTGGTAGATGATTGTATCGTTAAGAGCTTGTTCAGTCTTCAGTACCTGAAGAAAACGCCAGATATTGGGATGACTCGAGGTTATATTAGCCTGTAAATGGCTATGCCATCCTTCCAAGGAATTGATTGTTCGTGGCAAATCATCGCATACGCGATCATGCATATTCCACATACAAATAGGAAAGAGTGGGTTTCCTCTGTTACGTCGTCGTATCCTACCAATAAAAGTATCTTCAAAGTAGTTAATTACTCCATCTGCTTCTTCGCACGTACTTTCTTGTAAGTGTTCAAATGCTTGTACAACATTGTCTGCTGGCACAAAAGCCAGTGCTGGTATCATTCGAATGTTTAGGGCAAACTCAGCATCGCTCCGATATCGTGATTGCAACCCCTCTGTTTGTACTTTCCGATAGATAGCTTGCGAGAGGTGAAAAAAACATCCCTTAATATTTGCATTTGGAAAAACTTTTGTTATTGCATTCATTGCAGCTTTTTCATAATCAATCAAAATTGCAGATGGATTAAGTCTAGCATTAATAGCCCGAAGTTGGCTGAAAAGTTCTTCATAGGTGGATTGTCGTTTATTTGGCAATAATGCAAAAACACATGGTATCGTTCTTTTAGAAATTAAACAATGAACTGAATATAGTTGGTAGAACAGTTCAGGTACTACTTTGAAGGTACCATCGCAAAACCACTCACTCGAAGATTGCAAGAGTTGCATATTTTTCTCGGTTGAAGACAAAAGTATACGGTTCTCACCAGGTCCACTGTCGTAAAGTAAGAAATTGTCTTCTTTGCACGTTTTTTTATATTCATCTGGAATGACCATCTCATACAAATTTCTCGGTATGGGATGTGGAGCATGTACAGCTTGTTTGTATCTTCTGATAGAACGTCTAATTGTGCTCACAGACGGTAGTTGACTAGACTCCTTCCGAGACATTCTGTAACGTTTGACATAAAATCTGCTGTGATGATTGTTGGGTTTTAATAGCTTGTTCCTTCATTTCTTCACGTAAAGATAGAAGATCTTGACGAATAACATCTGGAGCGTGAGTGTGTTCATGTGTTTCACTTATTATTTGATCACCACACACAGTAATTTTGGCCTTGCAGTGGTTGTGTCGGCGGCGTTCACATTAGTAAAACGTATTTCCAGATGGCAATTCCTTGTTCTTAACATAAACGTAACCATTATAGCAAAGCTTCAATCCACCACGTTGAGTTTTAACGAAATCCATGGGTGCTTACAAGAGTAAAAACTTCTGACACTTCGTGACTGAAGAAAATTTTTTCCCAACTAAAACATGTGTACTTTACTAACGAGCTTCTTCATCGTCCGGTAGTTTTTTCTCTCTCAACTAAAAGAGCGGTTGTATATATGTAAATATTCGGGCAGTTTTCCTAATCGGGCAATTGTACTTTACTAACGAGCTTCTTCATCGTCCGGTAGTTTTCTCTCTCAACTAAAAGAGCGGTTGTATATATGTAAATATTCGGGCAGTTTTCCTAATCGGGCAATTGTCCTAATCGGGCAGTTTTCTAATCGCCAATTGTCCTAATCGGGCATTTGTCCTTCGGGCACTGTTAAGTCGGGCAGATGTCCGTCGGGAAGATGTTCGTCGGGGATGTAGCCGTCGGGCACTTGTCAGTCGGGCACTTGTCCTGATACCGTTCTCTCTAAAGGCCTCTTTTTTCTTTTGTTTCTAATTCATCATAACTATCTTCAAATATTTCTTGGTGCTTGTATTATCTTCTAGTGTTTCCATTTCTCTTAATATCTCAAATGAATTTGAGCAAATATTTGTATACTTTTCTTGTTTCTTTGCTATATTAGTTTCTTCTTGCAAAGTGGTTATTTTTCTTTGAGACTGATCTATCATGGTTTTGTTACTCTTATGTATTTCCATTTTTGTTTCATTGTTTGATCTATTTACAGAGGAAAACATTCGTTTCCTAGCAGGATCATGCATTCCTCTAACTTTTAATTCTAATTTGGCCTCATTTTATAGGCATTCCTGTCCTTTCCTGAAGTAATTTTAATTCTGTATTGTATATATAATACATACACTCCTTAGATCTTGCATGGTGATTTTCTCTACAGTTCACGCATTTTGGTTCACCACACCTCCACTGTGTGGTATGTTTGTCTGATCCACAATATGCACATATGGATTTATTATGGCAATTTTTCTCTGTATGTCCATACATACTACAGTTTTGGCACTGTAGTGGTTTTGGAACATATGGTCTCAGTTCTCTGCTCTCGCCCATTGTTTTAATTTTCAAGGGTAATTTATGGCCTTTGCATTTTATCTTTGCTACTCTCAGTGTTTTTCCATTACTCCATCTACAGGCTATGCTGTATATTTCACAATCTTGTACATTGTTGTACCTTTTTTTTTAAGGGAATCCAGCAATATATTTTTTCCTATTGGTTCTTCATCATTATCAGGGAGCACTATGGCACCCTGTACACTGTTCATATTGTCATGTTTTTTTCCATGTACCTTTATATTGTTAATATTTTTTATAGTCAAGTAGTTTTCTGATTGATTTTTTGTTGTGGTTTCTATCAACCACATCTGAGCTTTTAATTGTCTGAATGGCATTTCAGTAGTTGAATGTCGATTCAAAAGGAAGTTTTCTAATTTCAATGCCGATATTTTCTTCTCTGTTTCTAAGGTCAGGAATCGTGGCCAACTTCCACTTCCAAAGATTATTATTATTATAAAAGTAGTTTAACCAGACCACTGAGCTGACTTTCAGCTCTCAGAGGGCTGGCCCTAAGGATTTGATTAAAATACTAGGTCAGGGCCTGAAGTCAAGCGCTAGGACCCAATAGATCATTCGATACAATGATGAATGAATTAAAATGAAATTAAAAACTGCACATAGGCACATCCTCTCATACAATAAATACATTTACTCAGACTTCCTTACATACATACTAAAACAGTATATTAAAATTCAGAATATAAATTAAGTAAAATTTTAAAAATTTTTCTTTTTTTGTAAAATTCAAATATTAAAAGGGTTTCCATGTTTTTATCATCTACTTATTTTTATATTTTATTAATTAAATTACAGTTCTTCAAGAACATCAAAATTGGAACGATTGAAAATGTGAAAGATTCTGACAAAATTTCTTTCACTGATCTATTTCCAAAAGTAGACATTCGTTGTTGGTCATACTTTGGACATTCACATAACACATGTCTGACCGTTATTATTACTCTGCATTCTGAGCACTCGGGAGCTGGGCCATGTGGGCTGCTCATTAAGTGCCGATGTATCAGACAAGTATGGCCTATTCTGAGACATGTTAAAATTACTTGTGTGTCTCTCTCTAATATGATGAACTCCATTTTTTAACATTAGGTTTTATTTCTTTCAGTTTATTACTTTCAGGTTCTTCATCCTATATATATTGCCATTTATTTATGATACCCATTTTTATGTGAGTTACATAATCAGTAACAGGGATATTCACATTTGATCTCGTCATGTGAGTTGCTGCTTTAGCTGCTTTGTCTGCATCTTCATTTCCTTTGATTCCTACATGGACAGGGATCCAACATATTTCTACATTTTTTCCATTATTATATAATTTATGGAGACATAATTTAATTTGTTGTACTATATTATTTTTTTATTTGTAACTTTAAATAGCTTCTTGAATCACTGAAAATTACAAAATTATTGAATGATGATTCTTTAATTAATTCTATAGCTGATGTAATTCCATATAATTCTGCTGTAAATACAGAAGCATTATTAGGAAGAGAGAACTGATAAGTTTTGTCTTGGGACACTGCAGCATATCCCACTCCGTGTTCTGATTTAGATCCATCTGTATATATTGCGTAATGTGGACCTTTTCGGGTTATATGCTCTATTGAAAGCTGTCTATGGTGTTCTGTTGTATATGAGTTACTTTTTGATAAATACTTGAGGTGTGTGCAAATTCTCATTTTATTCATTGTCCAGGGAGGAGGTGATTTTACTATTACAGGCACTTGTATATTTATATTCAGTGACTCAAACAATCTTCTAGCTCTAATTGGGAAAGGTGGTGGATGGTTGTTTATAAATACATCTCTTAATTCAAATAATTTTTGGGTTGGAGAATCACTAGTTTGAATTCTTAAAGCACTTTTCATTGTTACTAGCTCTCTATGGAGAGACAAAGGCAGTTCACCACATTCAACTTGTAACGATGATTTTGGTGATGATCTAAAGGCTCCTGAGCATATTCTAAGGCCTTCATTGTGAACAGGGTCTAGCATTTTCAGCACAGCGTCAGATGCCGAGCCATATATATATATCGCTTTCATAGTCAATGATAGACAGAACTGTTGCCTTATACAGCACAGTAAGGGTATGTCTATCGGCTCCCCAAGTAGTGTTCGATAGTTTTCTAATTAGATTTAATGCTTTTTTACTTTTAGATTTTATATATGTACTGTGGGCTCTCCAGTTCAAGTGGGTATCAAATACTAATTCTAAAAATTTTGCTGTTTGGCCAATTGGTATACTACAGTTTCTGATTTTTAAATCCATTTCTTCACCTTTTTTCCACTTTTTATTTTTATAAAACATGATTGCTTGAGTTTTATCTATGGAAAATTTAAAGCCTACAGATGAGGCCCATTCATCTATTTTTACTATGCTTTTATTAGTGATTCGTTCTGCATGTTTTATTCGGGATGCTGAATAATATCTGGCACAATCATCCATGTACAGTTACTTTTAATGCCAACAGGTAGACTTTTACTGATATCATTAATTGCTAAAGTAAACAGTGTTCCACTAAGGACGCTTCCCTGTGGAACACCATTTTCAAGTGGAAATGTTCTAGACAGATCGTCATCAATTCTCAAATGAAAATTGCGGTTTGTCAAAAAGTTTTGTATAAACCTAGGTAAATGTCCATGGATGTTGTTGTTTTGCAAAGTTTTTAATACAGCATACCTCCATGTAGTTTCGTATGCTTTTTCAATGTCAAAAAAGACAGCTACATTAATTTGTTTTCATTCAAAACCTCTACGTATATGGTCTTCTAAGTTACAGAGAGAATCCAATGTGGATCTGTTACACTGTGACCCAAACTGAGTGGGGGTTAAAATTTTATTTTCTCGAATGTGTCATGTTAGTCGAGCACTTACCATTTTCTCTAACAATTTGCATAAGCAGCTTGTTAAAGAAATTGGTTAATAATTATTTACGTTACTGGGATCTTTTCCAGGTTTGGGGATAAGAATTATTATAGCTTTACACCATTCATATGGAAATAAATTTCGAAACCATAAATGATTATAAAACTCTAATAAGTATGACTTTGCTAAAGGTGCTAAGTGGCAGATCATCTCAAAACAAATATTGTCACCTCCAGGAGCAGATTTATTGCTGTTCGAGAGAGCATAGTCCAACTCTGACATACTAAATTTTCTATTATAATATATATCTTCTATTGTTTCAAAATTTATTGTTATTAATTCTATTTTTTTTTTTTTTTTTTTTTTTGTGAAGTGTTCATCTAAATTCTTATCACTACTTACATTTGCTAAATTTTCTCCCATTATATCACTTATTTCTTTTGGATCAAGTGTTCTTTTCCCATCTTTTAATATGGCGTGTCTAGGTGGTTTGACATGGGCACCATTTATTTTCCTGAATTTTTCCCATATTTTTGTATGGGAGTATTATTAGAGAGATCTGATACGTATTTCCTCCATGAAATGATTCTTCCTTGAATTACTTCTTTTTAAATTTTGCAGATATTTTGTTGTATACAGGTTTTAATGGATCAATTTCTAGTAATAATACAGTCATTTTTTGTAAAGTTCTTTCTAATATCGGTAATTTTTTATTCATTTTATTGAACTTTCTATTCAAATTATCTAATCAGTCTCTCTATTGAGTGTTTTATATTTATTAATTCTGTTAACTCATCAGACCACCAGGGAACTTTGTGTTTTGTTGGATGGGATTTTGACTTTGGTATTGCTTTATCAGCAGAATTTTTAATGAAATCAACAAGAAATTTATTAGTTTCATTATGGTCTTTTAAATATTCAAATTGTGGGATATTTCTAGTGTGCATTTCATATCGCTCCCAATCTGCTTTATAAATGTTATAGTGAGGGACATGTTTTGCAGGATTATTTTCAAATAAGGAAATTAATATTGGGAAATGATCACTGGTGTGCAAGTCATCAACTGTATTCTAATCCAATCTGTTAACTATGCTTGTTGTACATAAAGTTAAGTCTACTGAGGAAAATGTTCCATGTGCTTTTGAAAAACATGTGCTAATTTCGTCATCATTTATACAGCACATGTCGTTGGAATCCATGAACTCTTCTATTTTACTACCTGTTCTATTTGAGTTTGTACAATGACAGTCCCATATTGGGTTATGAGCGTAAAAATCACCTACTATTAATGTAGGTTCCTTGGCATTGTTAAGTAAATCTTTAAGTTTATCAATATCTTAACTCTTATTAGGTTGGTTATATAAGTTATAAATTATGTAATTATAGTTTTTTATTGGTATTTTAATACTTGATATTTGCAAGTCAGTAAAATTTACAGGTACTCTGTCCTAACATACTTTGTTATGTACATATATAGCAGTACCTAAATTTCCTTCTTCTCTAGATGTAGATACTAAGGTATATTTACCTATTGTTGATAGTGTTTTGTTGACATGTTGTAAACATAGTATCATAGGCTCATATTCCTTTAGTAATCGTTGTATTTCTCTCAAATGTAATCTGGTCTGTATACCATTTACGTTCCATTGTATAATATAATTATTGAAAGTATAACGTTAGTGTGTTCAAGTGTTATTTTCTTTTAGTGGATCGTCAATCTGCATTTTTTCTAAAATCCTATTTACAATATTTATTTGTTTTTCTTTATATGATACATTATGTGTCCAATGCACATACACCCCTTTTTGTGAGTGTCCAAACTAGTAGTTTCTTTATTTCTGTATTTTACAAAAATTTCGTATAGTGTTTGTTAAACTGTCTTTTGTTATGTTTTCATTTTTGTTGCACAGTTCAATGAAACATTCATTACATCCACATGTTTTCGTGTGTCGTTTTTTCATTTACTCTTGCTGCACCTATTGTTGGTGATGGAGTAATCTCTTCTCCCATCACATAATCATTTTTGTCAATGGTTTGTTCCTCTACTATTTCTTCGATGTTCTGGGTATCTGTTTCTATTGGTTTTATTATTACTTTAGGAGACAAAGGTATATTCTTATTATTTGGTTTATATTCTTTCTTGGGGTCCCCTACCTTTATTTTAATGGATGTATCTCTAATAATAGTTGGTTTTTTGTTGGTCTTGGGTGGAGTTCTCTCTAAAGGCCTCTTTTTTTCTTTAGTTTCTAATTCATCATAACTATCTTTTAATATTTCTGTGATGCTTGTATTGTCTTCTAGTTATTCTATTTCTCTTAAAATCTCATATGAACTTGAGCAAAGATTTGTATACATTTCTTGGTCCTTTGCTATATTAGTTTCTTCTTGCAAAGTGGTTGTTTTTCTTTGACATTGATCTATCAGGGTTTTGTTACTCTTATTTATTTCCATTTTTGTTTCTTTGTTTGATCTTATTACTGCGGAAAAAGTTCCTTTCTTAGCGGGATCATGCATTCCTCTAACCTTTAATTCTAATTTGGCCTCTTTTATAGGCATTCCTGTCCTTTCCTGAAGTAACTTCAATTCCGTACTGTATATATAATACATACACTCCTTTGATCTTGCATGGTGATTTTGTCCACAGTTCACGCATTTTGGTTCACCACACCTCCACTGTGTGGCATGTTTGTCAGATCCACAGTATGCACATACAGATGTATTACGGCAATTTTTCCTTGTATGTGCATACACACTACAGTTTTGGCACTGTAGTGGTATTGGTACATATGGTCTCAGTTCTCTGCTTTGGCCTAAGATTTTAATTTTTATGGGTAAGTCATGGCCTTCAAATTTTATCTTTGCTATTCTTAGTATTTTTTCATTACTCCCTCTACTAGCTATGTTGTATATTTCGCAGTCTTGTATATTGTTGTATCTTTTTTTAAGGGAACCTAGCAATATTTTCTTTTTTATTGGTTCATCATTATCAGGGAGTACTATGGTACCCTGTACACTGTTCATATTGTCATGTTTTTTAATATATACTTTTACATTGTCAATATTTTTTATATTTAAGTAATTTTCTGATTGATTTCTTGTAGTGGTTTCTATCAACCACATCTGTTCTTTTACTTGTCTGAATGACATTTCAGTAGTTGAATGTCGATTCAATAGGAGGTTTTCTAATTTCAATGGCGATATTTTTTTCTCCGTTTCTAATGTTAGGAATCTTGACCAACTTCCACTCCCAACGAGGGAGTCGAAGTGGGTCAATGTTGGGTCAAAATATTTGGGGTTTTTTGTTTGTTTTTCATTGGAGCATAAGGCTCCAGTGTAATTACATTCGTATTTTTTCCGATTTTTCCAGAGAGAGGTCAAAGGAGGTTCCTGTGGTTGTCAACAGTGCCGAGTCACTACCATCAAAGGATCCAGGGGTACTTAAATCGTTAACACAACTTTGCATTAAGACTGAAGTAAAATTGAGAAAAAAAAATAAAAATAAAAAAATAAAAAAAAGTGAATAAACCTGAAAACCTTAAAAAGATATCATCAGCCTTTCATGGGGTTTATTCTTCCGCCAATGGCACAAGTGAGAATCAACTCCCAAATGTCCGCGTCCCTACCCTACCCCATAGGGGATGGCACAACATGATTAGAGTGGCCCAGGTGTAAGCCAAACCCACTTGCTAGGACTGAGAGTATTTCAAGAATACAATCATCCCCACCCTAATCATGTTATGGGCAAACCGGATAGAATGCCGAGAGTCCTATCCTAGAACCAGACGCCCTGGAATCCATGGTCCAGCCCTAAAGAATAGTTCCGCCTGATATCTCTCAGGTCCGAACATTATCAGGCAGTTGATGGTCCTACCACTGTTCTCACTATTTAGCTTCGGATATAAACCCATTCCCAGCTATATCTTTTCCTATTTATCAGGTCCACCAAATTTTATCAAATGTGGAAATTTCCACAAATCTAATCCAAAACAATATATGATGGTATATGAGACTCTTGGACTCGAACCCAGAAACAAATTCCTGGGGTTCAAGAGCCCCCTCACCACGTCAAGGTGGTCTCATATTGAGGGGGACTTCCAAAGAGGGAGTCATAGTGATTCAAGGATGGGTCACGATATTTGGCTTTTTTTGGTTTGCTTTTTATTGGAGCATAGAGCTCCAGTGTAATTACATTAATACCTTTTTCTGATTTTTCCAGAGAGAGTTGCCAGAGGAGGTTCCAGCGGTTGCCAACAGTGCCGAGTCGCTACCATCAAAGGGCCCAGGGGTACTTAAATCTTTAATGCTACTGAGCATAAAGACTGAAGTGAAAAAAAAAAAAATAAATAAACCTGAAAACCTCAAAAAGATATCATCAGCCTTTCATGGGGTTTATTCTTCCACCAATGGCACAAGTGAGAACTGACTTCCAAATGTCCGCTCCCTACCGTAGCCCATAGGGGATGGCACAACATGATTAGAGTGGCCCAAGTGTAAGCCAAACCCGCTTGCTAGGACTGACAATATTACTGGAATACAATTATCCCCACCCTGATCATGTTATGGGCAAGCCAGATAGAATGCCGAGAGTCCTATCTCCAGAACCAGACTCCCCTGGAATCCGTGGTCCAGCCCTAAAGAATAGTTCCGCCTGATATCTCTCAGGTCCAAACATTATTGGGCAGTTGAGGGTCCTACCACAGTTCCCACTATTTAGCTTCAGATATAAACCCAATCCCAGTTATGATATCTTTCCTGTTTATCAGGTCCAACAAATTTTGGCAAAAGCGGAAAATTCCACAAAAATTAAATCAAAGGAATACAGAATAGAATATGGGACTCTTGGACTCAAACCCAGGAACAGATTCCTGGGGTTCAAGAGCACCACGTCAAGGTGGTCCCAAATCGAGGGGGAGGGAATAATAGTAACCTTCCGAATGCCCATTACATCTGCAAGACACTCTAATGTCTTATTCACATATTCTCTCCCATTATCTGTAATGAGAACCCCAGAAATCCATAACGACAAATATATCCATTAAAGAAAGCGACTACCACCTCTTCCGCTTTTTATGCTTCAACGAGAAAATCTCAATGAACCTAGGTAATTCGTCAACAACCACCAACAGGTGCCTATGGCCATAACTAGATTCACAGAAATTGCTCAACAGGTCCATATGGACTTGGAACAGGAAATGAACCCAATTTACAGGAAACGCATTACAAACTGAACAACTTCTCTCAAAGTCTTCCACTGACATGAGCATATTCTTCCAAAAGAATTGTCCCCATATATTTTGATACGTTTTCTCAATCCCCAAATGTGGACTGCCAGACCTACCATGAACAATATCCAGCACCGTAGGTACTAAACTCCTAGGAACAACTATTTACATCGTATCACCCTTATCCTCACTATTCCTCAGCCTGTATCTAATTTTCCTAACTAACAAATTACCCTCTAATTCAATCCCTGCAAAAGGCAGCTTATAACCCTTCCTAACTAATTCCCCTCTAAGAAATGCTTTTGCATATCCCAAAATCTCATCTTCAGTCTATGCAATTTCCAGATACATAACATACATGAGTACCATCTGCATCAGAAAAACTTCTAGGGGCATCTGCTAAAACATTATGTCTACCTTCTATATACCTAAGCTTAGCATCAAAATCCCTGATTCTCAGATGCCACTGAGCTCTTTTTGGGGAAAGATCAGGCTTATTAAAAAGATCCAACAATGGCTTATGATCTGTAAGAACCCCTACTTGATTGCCCAGAAGGAGCATCTTAAAGTGTATTAAGCTAGACACTACAGCAAAAGCCTCTACTACCGACCATAACCGTTCATTACTACCTCGTGTCTTACACTTCCCACTGTAAAATGCAACAGAATGGAGTCTTCCATCAAACTTCTGCATAAGGCATGCCCCTATACCATCATAACTAGCATCCGTTACCAACGTGAAAGGACGTTCCAAATCAGGAAACTTCAACACCGGGGGATTCACTAAGTCATCCTTAATCATCTGAAAAGCTACTTACTGTCCATCTCTCCATACAAACTGCACATCATCCCTCAAGCCATCTGTCAAGGGAGATGTCAAAATAGAAAAACCCTTCAAAAAATCTACAGAAAAATCCAGCCACACCTAAGAATGACCGAATCTGTTTCTTATTCTTGGGAGTAGCAAAATCTACAATTGCCCTAACTTTATCATCATTCACTCTAACACCATCTTTCGAAATGACATGACCTAAAAATACTATCTGTCTCATGAGAAAATTACGCTTATCTATCTAAGCCTCCTAAAAGCCTCCCTAAGAACCTCTAAATGTTCTTCTACTGAATCAGTGGCAACTAAAATATCGTCCATGTAAAGGAATATGGACTTCCCTAACAAGCCATGCAAAACAGCATTCATTAACCTAGTAAATGTCATCGGACTGCCTGATAAACCAAACGGCACCCGAGAGAACTCATAATGCCCCTTTGGCAAAGAGAAAGCCGTGTACTCTCAACCCTCCTCGCTAAGCGGTGCTTGCAAATACCCTTGCATCAGATCAGTTGAGGAATAAATATTCTTGCCCCCAATCTCAACAAATAAATCTGGCAAACACGCCACAGGGTAGCGATCAGGAATGGTTTTCTCGTTCAACTTCCTAAAGCCCACACAAACTTGGACTGAACCATCCTTCTTAGGCACTGCCAACAAAGGGAAATTAAAAGGTGAAGAAGTGGGCCTAAACAATGGCTTCTGCCTCCCACTTATTAACCTCTTGCTCTACCTGTCCTCTAATCTTAAAAGAAATTCTATATGAAGGAGCAAAAATAATCTTAGTTTTGTCCTCCAACTGAAACTTGTGTTCTTACACATTTGTTAATCCGAACTTGTCTCCTTTGAGTGCGACTATGTCTGCAAACTCGGCCAGAACATCTTCCTCAACCCCAGCATATTCTTTATAATCAGCACTGGCTACATGATCCTTAAAAATCTGCCCCCTAGCCTGTAAATCTGCTTCTGAAAAACTACAAAAATCCCCGACAATAGCTACTGAATTATCTTCATCGACCCAGTCAACAAAGTTGATTGCATAAGTACCCTTCTGGTAGCTGCAAACTGAATCATTACAGTTTAGCAGTTCCACCCAAGTATAACCTGAACCCAATACATTATTTACAGAACCCCTACACACTACCCTCTTCAGCTTCTCGCTACACTCATCCACACACATCTGTCTGGATTTATGCACTCATTTCACTCGAACTTTCACTGTAGCAACCATACCAGGACCAAGAACCACATCATCCGTCAAAACCCCCTTATAACACTTCTTATCCACCGAAACATGTTCGGCATCCACCCGCAGATCCTCATGTACACCTGATCCATCGTCATCCACTACAATCATATCTGTCCCCTCATAAGGGACAAACACACCAGGTACTCCCATAGTTATACCACATACCCCTGTATGAATCGAGATCTTCCATCAGTGACATGCTGGATGACCCAGTAACAAAGTATTCCCCAAAGCAGCCCTTCGCAAAACCAAAAATGGTTCTGTAAAAGTCCTACCCCCAAGAGATAAATCTACATCTATGTATCCCAAAGCCTGTAACCTATTTGCTTGAACATCACATACTGTCTCTTTAGCAGGTCTCAAAGATCAAGCGGAAAACATCGATCTGAACAACTCATAATTCATCAAATTAATAGAGGTGCCTGTATCTATAAAAACTCTTATATTTATCCCATGCACAAACCCTTTTACTATTGGCTTTCACCCTGAGGGTTCCCCCAGAAGTCCTATAACCCAAGAAACACCCATCCAGTTTTCCTTTGCAACTGATCGGTCTTTAGACAATGTCCGCCGATCACAAGATCCCCTTGAAAAATCCGTGTGAGGACCTTTTTTATCTGAGCTACCAAAATTCTGAATTACAGGCCTACCATTATACTGTCTCCGAGACATGCAGGATCACCAAGGATGACCATATCTCTTACAACTGCCACAATATTTAACACAGCAAAATCTCTTAATGTGTTCCTGCATATTACAATTAAAGCAATGAATCCGTGGGATCCGAGAACTCAAGCCAACCATCGACCTTTGGCTATTCCAAATTTTAACAAAGTCCACCAAACCGCGGACTGAATCTACGCGCCCTACACAACCATAGGCTGATCTAAGGAATCTCTGATCACTATTCCCTCTCCTCATTTTTGCAGCTTTCTTCTTCACGAATAAATTCGTTCACTTATTCTTGGTTGATCACAAATGCAAAATCTCCCAGGTCCTGCAAAAGGACATCCTTTACAGAAAAAACAAAACAAAACAAAATTTCCCCTGAAAGAATTCCCACACAGTAAGAAACCCAGAAAGTTAATTCCCATTACTCTAACAATTAACCCCAAAACTCAAAAGAAAGTACTAATCCAACCCACCATTACATCGAAAGTTAATTAAGCCTGCAATTAAATCCGAAGTTGATTAAACCCTCAATTAAATCCAAAATTACCTAAATCCACAATTAAATTCAAAATTAATTAAACCCAAAATTTAATTCAAAGTCCATGGGGAAAAAAATGACTGGCTGAGCACACAGTTGACTTGCAAAGTAGGTCCAGATCACTTCACGTCTTCAAGGGCAAATGACAAAAAAAAAAACACTTGGTCTCCCCTCAAGTAAAGAGAATGGGAGTCTACCCTCACGTACAGAAAACGGGACTCGAGCAGAAGGAAGCGAGAAAGAGAGAGAGAAAGAGAAAGGGAAAGAATTCATCCTCCCACGCCCTTAGTGCAACACCTCACTCCCCATATCACCCCATCCAAGGACTGCTGAAGCCTACAGAAAAAAACTCTATAGAGCGCCAAAACTCCGAAGAGGCGGGCTCGCCTCCAGTCACCAAGGCAAAAAAAAAAAAAAAAAAAAATGTTGAGTAAGCTAACAGCAACAGGCTCTACCTTTTCATACACACACGTTTGCACCCAAAATAACACAAGTACGTGTGTAATTATAAAAATAAAAAAGTATAAAAAAATCTAAGAAATGTATACACACTTGCATAAGAAATGTTTACACACAGCAATTCAACAAGTGTCAAATAAATTACTACCCAATTATCAAAGTCCCCAGAGATAATACTCCCTTTATTAAACCCTAAACGCCATTGTGAACTGCCAATTTTATATATATATATATATATATATATATATATATATATATATATATATATATATATATATATATATATATATATATATATATATATATATATATATAATATATATCAACAAAAGATATAGGGCACGCCCAAATTAATGACGCCGCTGACATATCACTCAGGGGATGACGTCACTGACAGCCACTGACCGAATATTAGTTGCAGTGTAATAAAAATCAATCCCATCTGACATTAAAATTAACAAAAAAAATTATAACACTTCCGTGCGCTTCTGCTTAACGGTGCGGGAATTCCCTCACCAAAGAAAGAGAGAGAGAAAAAAAACTTGCACATTTTCATGTTTTAAAACACACAACCAGTCAAGATACCGCAATTACATGCGCTGCACACATTATACACCCCTAAACACTCCCCACTATGAACTAGCACCTATAAATCCCTATTCACATTAAAACCTTGCACCCCATGACGCACCATTAAAAGCACAGAGAGTCACGCTCGAGAAAAACTGACTCGGGCGTGTCTCACAACAACATCTCTACCCTGAATAACTGAACCATCAAAATCCTATTCTGAGATCCCAATACCAGTATTAATAAGATTATAAGATATGTCTCTTCGGGAGCGTAACTTTAACTATCTATTTATCTATCTATATCTAACACCACTGCCACCACTGTTAAATGGCCCTATCCCCAGGTCAAATAGGGTCATCTTTTATTGCTGTATCTGTTTTAATAACAGAATCAATCATCTTACTTCCCTAAGATGTCTCTGGTAGTGGTGGCTCCCTAGGTCAGCAAATTCCTTCTCCTTTGTCGACTCCTCTCACCGAGCCTATTCTTAAACAAAGGCCTACTGGAATTAAACACTGAAGCACAAAACAGATTTTATTTGCAAATTTAATGAGAATGATTCAGCAAAAGTTACGATCATGAAATGGAGTGAATTCCATCCCTTATAAATGGAAATCATCACAAAAGGAAATTCTGATTCACAAGCATTCAGGTTATCAATTCTAAACCAGCTAATACTAGTGACTAACACCCTGGTCATCAAACAAAGTAATAAAGTCATAATTATTCTCGACCACAATAAATGTCAATAGTACGTAAAAGAGTAACACCACTTCCAAATATATTCGTCCTCACAAGACGAACCCAGAATTACTGTTGAAAGAAACATATCATATAATAAAACCTGAAATGGTGTTAAATGTCATTCCTATTCAAAACAGGAAATGACACAATGGAAACAAAATGGGAAAATGTACAGAGGAATTTCACTGCAGCACCACTGGGTCTTTCCAACAAAAAAATGTCTAGAAAAGAAATGTGTTCATGAGTTATAGTACTCACTTTCCTATGGCCCAGATAAGATATCGACGTGGTGGTGGTCCTTAAACACTCACAAGGCAACACACACACCAACAACCAAAACCAAAGTCCTGCTGTGAGTCACAGTTCCTCTGTATCCAACTGTGCAAACCTGCAACGTCGACACAAATGCACCTGCAGCGGTAGCGCCACTGACAGGTCAGCATTTAGTTCGTCCAAAGTCATCCCAGACTAATATATTATATATATATATATATATATATATATATATATATATATATATATATATATATATATATATATTATAAAAATTTAATATTATTAAATGTTAAAATTCTGTATGATGTAATATATATATTAGGAAAAAAATTATATATCGTTAAAAATTTTTGTACACTTTAAAAAAAAGAGATGATAGCAGAAGTATCTGCTTCATCTCCCAAAATATCAGAGAGGGATTTACCCTGGAAATACCCTTCTCTTTGGTTATAATATTTGGGGCTGACCACCAGAATGTGCTCCCCTGTTAGTGTCTTGTCACAGTAAGCACACTCTGGAGGGATGCTTCCTTCTAAAATAAACTGATGGGTTAAACGAGTTAATCTGGTTAAAATAACCTCTGTTCATCTCTGAAGCTGGAATGACGATGACCACGGCAGTATACAATCTCTAATATTTCTATATTTTTCATTATTGGGAAGGAAAGATCTAAAGGACCTTTTAGGTCTGTATGAGGCACTTTTCTGAAAGTGGTTTCTGACAAAATACTAACAGCTTTCGCTTCCCTGTCTGCCATCTCGTTTCCACGAATCCCCACGTGAGCAGGGACCCAACAGAAAGAGACTGATTTATGCCGACAATAGATACGAAAAAGCCACTCCTGAACTTTTGGAATTAATGGATGAAAGCTATCAAATTTTTTAATACATTCTAAAGTGCTTTTAGATTCTGAATACAGGTATATGACAAAATTAGTCACTACTTTGAAAAACTAAATCTAGGGCAGAGACTACAGCTGGTAATTAGGCAGTAAATATTGTTGCAGTGTCAGGTAATTATCTGTGTATGCTGTATCACCAAGGATAACTACGCAACCAACATCACTATCTGACTTTGATCCATCTGTATAGATCTTTGTATAATTAGCATGGGTAACGTCGTGCTCTGAGAATCTTCCCCTAATCTCTTCTTCAATGCAGTCCGTTTTGTTAAACAATTTCTTACATACTAATGCTTCTGGAATAAGCCATTGAGGATTTACAGGATATTCTACTTCCAGGACTTTCTGGAATTTAAGATGATTATTCCTAACATCCTCATTCAGTCGAATTTGGAATGGTTTAGAAGCTCTTGTACAAGAAAAACTTCAAGAGTCTGTTTCTTTTACTACTTAAAAGGAGGGATTTTTGGGAGCACTTTTTATTCTAGCCACGTATCGTAACCCTAGCTCTTGCCTTCTTAGATCTAGGGGAAAATGATCTGTATCAATGTATATGCTTTCAACAGGCGAAGTTCTAAAAGCCCCTGAACATATTCTCAACCCCATGTTGTGTATAACATCCAGTTCCTTTAGCCTGGTTTTACAAGATGAAGAATAAATTTGACAGCCATAGTCTAGCTTAGATCGACAGAGTCATATAGCATCAGAAGGGATTTTTATCAGCCCCCCAACTAAATCCAGAAACAACCTTTATTCAAAGATTGTTTAACATTAATCTTTAAGGCATTTATGTGGCAGGCCCATGTGAATTTATGGTCAATAGTCATCCCCAGAAATTTTACTTCATTTTCCTATGGAAGGATAGACCCTTATAGACAAAGAATGGGAACCTCTTCCACACGCCGGCACTTGGTAAATCTTACTGCAACTGTTTTGGAAGAGGAGAATTTGAAACCATTCTCATCAGCCCACTTAGTAATAGCATTAATAGACCTTTGCGAATGTTTACATACAGACAAGGAATCATATCCTGTGCAGTATATTGCAAGGTCATCGACAAAAAAGCGAGCATTTAACAGGGGGTGAGATTTTTTCAACCACACTATTTATCGTCACTGAAAAGAGTGTTACAACTAAAATGCTTCCTTGGGGAACTCCTTCCTCCTGCATAAAAGGTTGGGAGAGGGAGTTTCCCACTCTTACCTTAAAAAATCTGTCTGTTAAAAAGGAATATATAAACCTGATCATTCTTCCACATATGCCCATCTTGTGCAATTGTTTCATGATGCCAATTCTCCAGGTAGTGTCATTTGCATTCTCTAAGTCAAAAAATATGCCGATGGTCTTACACTGTTTGGCGAATCCTTGTTGGATTTGGTTGGTCAGCCTCAGCAAGGGATCAAGGGTGGAGCGGCTTTTTCTGAAACCAAATTGAAATGGTGATAGTAAACCTTTGGTTTCCAGATGCCAAACTAGTCTAGTATTTATCATTTTCTCCATCAGCTTACACACACAGCTGGTATGAGCTATTGGTCTATAGCTGGTGGCTTGGGAAGTATCTTTATTAGGCTTTTTAATATGAACAATTATGGATATTTTTCAGTCCTTGGGTAAAATTCCTGTTTCCCATATTTTGTTTATAATCTTGAGTAAATATTTTTTGTGGCATCATCTGGGAAGTGTTCAAGCACTTCATATATGATTGCATCCTCACCTGGAGCTGTAGATTCACTTGAGGAGAGCCCCTCACGAAATTCTCTTAGGGAAAATTTGTAGTCGTATGGTTCAGATTTTTCCGAATCAAATTTCAGTCATTTCAGAATTCCTAATTCTTTGAAATTCTGGAGAATAATTGTTAGGGCTGGAAACTTTACAAAAAAGTTTTCCTAGCTCATTGACAACTTCAGTGACATCTGTGATTAGAGTGTCATTTATTTTTAATGAGGGTAATGGTGACGCAACAAATTTTCGACTGTTTCCTTATTTTGTGCCACACCACTCTTAGTAGGTTCTTGGAGTTTATTCCATTAATATAGTAAAGCCAACATTCAATATAGTAAAGCCAGCATTCTCTTTTGGCTTTCTTATAAAAGCGCCGCTGCTTGGCTAAAGCATGTTTGTAGATTAATTTAGACTGAGGAGAGCCAATAGTTTTGTAACGTCTGTAGCACTTCCTAGTCACTTTCCTCAGAATACCTCGTCTTAATCCACCAGGGAACTGCAGGTCTATGAGGTTTTCCTTTTGTTTTTGGAATTGAGCCTTCAGCACTCTTCAAAGCAGGTTCAAAAAAGTAATCATATACATCTAGATGATATATCCGGAGCCAGTAGGAAATAATGAAAGGCAGCAGTACCTAGAGCTTTCGTGTATTTTTGATACACCTCATCATGGTACAATATAAGAATGAAAAACAGCTTCGAAATTTCAAACGTAAACATAAAAACGAAGAAAGGTAAAATACAGAACAGCCAAACAACCTAACCAAGAAGCAAATAGTCCACAGCCAAGAATTACACTTAAAGGATAAATGCTAAAAATGGAAATGAAACTATTAAGCAGTCTATTACATAGTTACTAAGTTTTCGACAATACATTTCGTAAGCCAGTTATCTAGCTTATACTGTCTATTGCTAATATTAAACAGGCTACTTGACTTATGTTTTATTATGCTAGATTCTATAATGTTTCTTTTAATAATATCTCTTCAAAATAAACGGACTCAAACTCCCTATCTAGATTGACACCCTTACTGAATTTATCCCAGTCTGCATCCTCTACCTTCCACTTGGATAAAACTTCAGATGAAGCATTTAGAGCATATTCAAATGGATCGGGTAGTGATCACTTCCCTTTAAATCTTCATTAACAGACCAATTAAAATCAAGGTCCATTGGAAAGAAATGATTATCATGAATGTTGTGGAAAGTCACTGACTCATTATTATATAGGGTAACATCATTCCTGTCAATAAGGTCTTCGATTAATTTCCCTTTACTGTTATTAGAGTAACGTAATTTTGTGATTTATTTAAGTCAACCTTGTTCTAGATTTAAGTTATTTCTTAAGGCAGTTAATGTTAAGTGTGTATTGTTTTGTTTTCGGTATAGTTTCTCGCCTCCTCCCGCTCACTTAATTGCTTGAACTATCGTTTTAACGATTGGGGTTTGTTTATTTTTCGAGTGTGGCATGACTCCTGTGAGGTGACTTGTGAAGGACGGTGCTCGGCCTGGAGGAGTTCGGGCCGTACTTTGCTTCCTGACACTTATACAGCTGGCGATTATTGGAGAACCTTCTTGCATTCTTACATCCTGAATCTTGCTTTTGAGCTGCTCTTCGCAGGAACACTTCTGTCACCTGCGACGTCGTGTGACCTGTGTCTGACGCAGTTGACATTGTCACCTGCGACTTCGTCGTACTGCCACCTTAGTGGATACATTTCCCTAAGGTATTGGGTGCCATCTCATTCTGTCGGCACCTGTCGCATCAGTGTATCCCCGAGGACGCCTTTATAAGCTGCTGTTGAGGGAGCAATCTGGCTCGTGAGGTGTCAAGTAGGGAGACAGATACCAGGTAGGAGTTTATCTTTGCGTTGTCGGACAGGACCGCCTCCGACTCCCTGTACCAGTGGTTACCTGTGTATTCCTGTCCTCCCTCGTTTGCAGAGCTGAGATGCATTGGATCACGGCCTCCTTAAAGGCGCTTTAAATTTATTGTGAATTACCGCTTCCCCTGTTTTGTGTGAGGAGTTTGTTAAATTTTTATATATATATTATTTTTCTATATAAATCTATCTATAAATGCTAAATTTATAGACTCTGGTGGTCCTTATGGCCTATAGGCCTTGGTGTTTGTTATATGTTCAGACTGTAATTCATAGGTAGGAATTTAAGTGTTTTCTCCCTTTTATCCTTCACCTTTTTTTCCTTCGCTTATAGTTATAGGTATATTTTGATTTTGGCCTGGCCAGCCATTGTATGGATATATTCCGATTTAGTTATATTCATGTGTTCGTTCTCTCTTCATGATTCTATCTAGGGCTTAGATTTTTTAGCGTTTAGGAATCCAGTGGGATTATTTGAGGACTAGTCTACGTCCTCTTCAGTCACAAGGTTGACTTAATTTGTAATTTTTTAGTGAATAAATATTGTTGAGTTTTCCCTTTTGTTTTCGTCTCCACTGACCATATTATGCTGAGTATTTTTGAACATCACTGAGAGTATAAATAGTGCTATAAAAGACCTGCACCACGACCCAATAAAAGGGTGCGTAACAAATTGGCGACCGTGACAGGATCGATATTCTCAGGGATACTCAGTATCTTGGTCTGTGGAGCGACACTGGGGTGGTCTCTTCAATATTTATTTTGTAGTATTGCCTTTCTCCCTGTACACTTTATTTTTTTGGCATAATGGAAGAGTTTGTCTTTGATCCTGCCGAATATTTGGGGTCGGCCGATTGTATAAAGCATTTGCCTGTATTGAGTAGGAAGCATTTAATTTCTTGTGCACAGTGGTTAGGTGTTCCGCTGAAATCTGCGGGCACTAAGAGGGAAATATTGATGGCAGTAAGGGATAAGATTTCTCAAGATTTAGCAGAGGCTGAAAATTTGGTTAGTGAAAGACGAGAGGACAGTGATGATGAAGATAGTATGTTTGATGCAGATTCAGAGGAGGAAAAATTGAGTGTGAGAGCGGGTTTGACTTTGTTTGAGGATCCTCCCCGCACAGGTATTATTTTTGAAGGTCCCTCCAATTTACCTAAAGCTAATTTGTCTACTAATCCTTTTTTGCCTTCCCCAAATCCTACGCCAGAGGGACCCCTGGCTCCTATTCATGCTTTGGGAGAGTCTAAGGAGGAGGTAGAATATAAGTTAATTTGCAAACGAACAGAGTTGAGGAAATTGGAATTTGAGGAGAACGAGAGGGCAAGGCGTCACGAGTTGGAGGTAGCAAATATAAATTTACAAATGGCAAGGTTGCAGGGGACCAATATGATCAGTTCCCCTAAGAATAATTTTAATGATAAATTTAATTTAGGTGCAGCATTAAAGTTAGTGCCAGTCTTTGATGAGAAGAACGTCCCTGAATTCTTCAAGGCATTTGAACGGGTTGCCACCCGATTGTCTTGGCCCTCTGAAATGTGGACTGTATTAATACAGTGTAGATTGGTGGGCAAGGCAATCCGGGTATACAATGCCTTGGAGGAAGGAATTGGTCGGGACTACCAGAAGGTCAAAGCACTGGTCCTAAAAGCCTATGATTTGGTACCCGAGGCTTATCGCCTGAAATTCAGGAATTATAACAAACACCCTTCTCAGTCCTTTGTTGAATTTGCACGGGTCAAGGAGGAACAATTCGACGACTGGCTAAAGAGTCGTCAGGTAGTGTCTTTTGCTGCGTTGAGGGAATTGTTGCTCCTTGAGGAATTCAAGAAAGCGTGTAGCAAGGAGTTGAGAGTTCATCTCGAGGAGGTTAAGGCTATAAAACTGAGTAATGCCGCCCAATTGGCGGATGAATATGTCTTGACTCATCGTTCTGGAACTGGTAATTTTGGTTATCAAGATATGAATAATCCCTCTTCTCGTGTCATCAGTAATGGAAGGAGAGTAGAAACTATTTCGTCTGTCTCTAATATTCCTAAGGGCAATAATGACCATTCTTTTACAGGTAACAGGAAAGTTAGTGGAGTGTCTGGAGGACCACCTCCTCCTCGTGTCTTTGTTAACAGGGATATGCCTAATTCAGGCAATAATAACTATAACAGGCCTAATGATAACAGAGGTATTGGACGTAGAGTAACCTGTTTCTGGTGTGACAAACCAGGTCATTTCCAGCACCAGTGCAATGCCCGTAGGAGGTATCTGCAGAGAAATGGTCAGAATCCAATTTCATTAATTTCCAACAAGTCTGGTTTTAGTGATAAGGTAGAAAAGACTGAAGTAGTTAGCAGTAGCGTAGATAGTAATGATAATCCATCCCCTAGCAATAAAAATTTGTGACTCAATTTTGACAAATATGTCTGGCCAGGTAAAATAATTCATAAATCTAAAACTATCAATGTGAAGTTTTTGAGGGACACTGGTTCAGCTCGGTCTCTGGTGTTGAGTGAGGCTTTGAATGGTTTACAAGAGCGTTCAGGTAATTTTGTTGTTCTGGGAGGGTTCCCGAACACAGTTGTTTCTGCTCCGTTGGTGGATGTCAGGTTGTCTTTTCCTGGATATGATAGGGTTACTGAGTTGGCCGTTGTCGATAATCTCCCCATTCCTGGTATTGACGGTATTTTGGGAAATATGCTCAATAGTGAAGGTCGGGAATTATTTCCTATTTTGTCTGTTCAGGCCCATCCTGTTTCTGTAACAACCCGTGCCACAGCAAGAGCTGCTGAATCAATTAATGATGATGAATTATTATTTAGTAGTTTAGAAGTAGATGTAGAAAGGCCCGGGTCTGTAGATAGTAGTGATAGTCATATTATTATTAATGATGTTCTGAAACCTGATTGGGACCATTTGGCTTTCATTGAGGACCAGAAAAAAGAATTTAATTTCGAGTTAGGTGATATCAATGATCTAACTAAGCCTCAGTTTGGTATAATTCATAATTTATTGTACAGATTTAGTAGACCTTCGACAGATGATCTGAGCAAGACTTCACGGATCGAGCAAATTGTGGTCCCTTCCCAGTTCCATGAATCAGTAATGAGTCTCGCTCACGACAATTTCCTTTCAGGTCGTTTTGGGGTATGGAAGACTTTCCGTAAATTGGCAAGATATTTTTGGTGGCCTGGGATGAAATCGTCTGTGAAGCGTTTTGTGAACAAATGTGAGGTTTGTCAGGTTATGGGAAAACCAAATCAAATTATTCCCAAGGCTCCTTTAAATCCTATTCCTGCCATCGGAGAACCGTTCTCGGAATTGGTGATAGATGTGGTTGGTCCTTTGCCGAAAACTAAGTCTGGTTATATTTATCTATTAACAATTATGGATAAAGCCTCTAGATTTCCCGAAGCTTTCCCTTTGAGACGGATAACCTCTAAAGTAGTTTTTGAAAAATTAATGGAATTCTTTTCCAGGTACGGTCTCCCTCGTGTTATTCAGACCGATTGAGGTACGAATTTCACGAGTAAAATGTTTAGAGGTAAGTGTGCTGAACTGGCCATTCAGCACATTACAAGTGTTCCGTATCATCCGGAGAGTCAAGGTGTGGTGGAGAGGTTTCACCAAACATTAAAATCTATTTTGAAAAAAAATTGTTATGAACACGGAAGCGAGTGGGACAAAGCACTTCCGTTCGCACTCTTTGCTCTTAGGAATCATCCCAATGCCTCCACAGGTGTAGCTCCCTTCGAACTGATTTTTGGGCACAAAGTCCGTGGCCCTTTGGACATTTTTTGTGAAGTATTAGGGGCCAATCGAAGGGGAGATATCAAAATGGGAGAATTTGTGGATGATTTGAGAAAGAGAATGTTCAGTGCTTGGAAGTTTGCGCGTGATAATTTGAATTATTCTCAGGCTAAAATGAAGGCTAACTTTGACAGGAACGCTAAAGCCCGTTCTTTTGAACCAGGAGAATTGGTTTTGATTTTGAGTATGGACTCGGACAATTTTCTTGAACCTAGATATAAGGGTCCATGGAAAGTTTTGAGGAAATTGTCCGAGGTGAATTACGAAATTGAAGCTCCCGGTTCAAGCAGGAAGTGTAAAATTTTTCATGTAAACAGGTTGAAAGCGTATCATAGTAGAAGTGTTGATCCTTTAACAGTTGTCTCTGAGCCAGTATCTGTAGCCGTGGAATTTCTTCCTCAGGATTCGGATGGTTTAATGAGTCAGGTTTCTTCAGATGCTCTTTTTTCTAATATACAAAATTTAGAAGTTTTACAGGAAGGTCTAAAACATTTGGATCCTCATCAAAGAGAGGATATATTTAATCTAATTTATTCCTTTTCAGATTTATTCCGGGACTCTCCTGGTAGAACTAATTTTCTTTGGCATGATGTAGATGTAGGTAGTGCCTCCCCAGTTAAACAAAGTCCTTATCGGTTAAATCCTGTAAAGAGGGATTTGGTCGAAAAGGAGATTAAGTATATGTTGGAGCACGACCTCATTCAGCCATCAGTCAGTCCTTGGAGTTCCCCTATTGTTCTTGTTGGAAAAGCTGACGGAAAGTTCCGCATGTGTGTGGACTATCGAAAGGTTAATGCCCACACCAAAAATGACTCTTTTCCTTTGCCACGTATTGATGATTGTCTCGACCAGATAGGTTCTGCCAAATTTATTACAAAACGAGATTTGTTGAAGGGTTATTGGCAGGTTCCGTTATCTGATAGAGCCCGTGAAATCTCGGCATTCGTAACTCCCTTTGGTTTGTATGAATGCAAAGTTATGCCATTTGGGATGAAAAATGCCGCGTGTACTTTTCAGAGGCTTATGAATAGGGTCATTTGTGGTTTAAAAGGAACTGAAATTTATATTGATGATTTGGTTGTATATAGCAATGATTGGAGTACGCATATGGTAAGATTGCGTAAGGTATTTGAGGCCCTTAGGTCTGCTGGTTTGGTTATTAATTTAGCAAAGTGTGAATTTGGCAAGGCAAAGGTTTGTTATTTGGGTCACGAGGTTGGTTTGGGTCAGGTAGCTCCGAAACAAGCTAACCTCGAGGCAATTATTAATCTAAAAAGGCCAGGTAATATTAGAGAGGTGAGAAGAGTTCTGGGGATGACTGGATATTATCGCCGCTTTGTGCGAAATTTCTCAGATCTTGCTCAGCCTCTTACTAACCTTTTAGAGAAGGGTAAAAAATTTTGTTGGTCTAATCAGTGTGAGGAAGCTTTTAATAAGCTTAAAACCATTCTAATTTCCAAACCCATTTTGACTTCCCCAAATTTTCAGAAACCTTATATAATAGCGGTAGATGCCAGTGATGTGGGTATCGGTGGTGTCCTTTTCCAAAGGGACGATGAAGGTGAGGTACACCCCATATCTTATTTTAGCCGGAAGTTATTGGCGGCTGAAAGGAGGTATTCTACCATTGAAAAAGAAGCTCTTGCTTTGGTCTGTACCCTTATACATTTCAAACCTTATGTAACTAACTTTTTTCTTCCCATAGAAATCTGGACGGATCATAACCCGCTTGTTTTCATTGAGCGTATGAAAGGAGCCAACCAAAGGATCTTGCGTTGGGCTCTCTTACTTCAGGAATTCAAGCTGGTTATTAAACATATAAAGGGGTCTGAAAATAAGATTCCTGATGCTCTCTCACGAATTTGAAATGTTTGCCTCACCTCCCTTGTACGCTGCCCTGCTCGTTTCTCCGGTGGGTTTGTATAAAAACAGTTTTTTTTTTGCACACCTGCAAGTTGAGGTGTGTATACGTAAGTTTCCTTCTTTGATTTTTGCGAGTTTTGGCTGTATTGTCCTGATTTGACGTTGATTTGTTTTGTATGGTACGTGAAGATTTGGTTGGTGTCGAGACTTTTCTTGTTGTCGTTGTTTAGTCTTAAGTTATTTATTTTTTTTTTATATAACATGTTTTGACTTTGCTGTTTAAATTTAGTTTTATTTTCAGGCTAAGTAACTTTTGTCTTGTCCTTTTTTTTTTTTTACTTGTCTTTTGTAGGTGGACCTTAATGTTCCTGCTTTTCAGGTTCTATGTTCTTGTTATTTAAAAAAAAAAAAAAAAAAAAAAAAAAATTTTTTATCTCGGGGAGGAAGGTATTAGAGTAACATAATTTTGTGATTTATTTAAGTCAACCTTGTTCTAGATTTAAGTTATTTCTTAAGGCAGTTAATGTTAAGTGTGTATTGTTTTGTTTTCGGTATAGTTTCTCGCCTCCTCCCGCTCACTTAATTGCTTGAACTATCGTTTTAACGACTGGGGTTTGTTTATTTTTCGAGTGCGGCATGACTCCTGTGAGGTGACTTGTGAAGGATGGTGCTCGGCCTGGAGGAGTTCGGGCCGTACTTTGCTTCCTGACACTTATACAGCTGGCGATTATTGGAGAACCTTCTTGCATTCTTACATCCTGAATCTTGCTTTTGGAGCTGCTCTTCGCAGGAACACTTCTGTCACCTGCGACGTCGTGTGACCTGTGTCTGACGCAGTTGACATTGTCACCTGCGACTTCGTCGTACTGCCACCTTAGTGGATACATTTCCCTAAGGTATTGAGTGCCATCTCATTCTGTCGGCACCTGTCGCATCAGTGTATCCCCAAGGACGCCTTTATAAGCTGCTGTTGAGGGAGCAATCTGGCTCGTGAGGTGTCAAGTAGGGAGACAGATACCAGGTAGGAGTTTATCTTTGCGTTGTCGGACAGGACCGCCTCCGACTCCCTGTACCAGTGGTTACCTGTGTATTCCTGTCCTCCCTCGTTTGCAGAGCTGAGATGCATTGGATCACGGCCTCCTTAAAGGCGCTTTAAATTTATTTTGGATTACCGCTTCCCCTGTTTTGTGTGAGGAGTTTGTTAAATTTTTATATATATATTATTTTTCTATATAAATCTATCTATAAATGCTAAATTTATAGACTCTGGTGGTCCTTATGGCCTATAGGCCTTGGTGTTTGTTATATGTTCAGACTGTAATTCATAGGTAGGAATTTAAGTGTTTTCTCCCTTTTATCCTTCACCTTTTTTCCTTCGCTTATAGTTATAGGTATATTTTGATTTTGGCCTGGCCAGCCATTGTATGGATATATTCCGATTTAGTTATATTCATGTGTTCGTTCTCTCTTCATGATTCTATCTAGGGCTTAGATTTTTAGCGTTTAGGAATCCAGTGGGATTATTTGAGGACTCAGTCACAAAGTTCTGAGCTGACTTTCAGCTCCTCTGAAGGATTTGATTTCAGTCACAAGTCACTAGGAATAGTTCCAATACTAAGATGAATGAATTATTTGTTAATTTGTTATTTTTTAGTGAATAAATATTGTTGAGTTTTCCCTTTTGTTTTCGTCTCCACTGACCATATTATGCTGAGTATTTTTGAACATCACTGAGAGTATAAATAGTGCTATAAAAGACCTGCACCACGACCCAATAAAAGGGTGCATAACAACTGTCTAAAAACCAACTTCCCCAAAGGAGGTTGTGGGCATTAAAATCACCTAGCAGAAGTACAGGAGCTGGAAGTTGGTCAATTAATGACTGAATATCTCCAATGTTAAAAGCAAGGTCTGGTGGAAGGTATAAGGAGCAGATTGTTATCCTCTTTTCCAAAATGACTGAAATAGCGACAGCTTGTAGAGTTGTATTTAGTTGTATTGTGGAGTGTTGTAGAGATTTATTAATAATAATAATAATAATTGCAGCACCTCCATGGGCACGATCACCAATTGGGGGATATGATTTAAATACTGAATAATTCAGTCCAGGATTATAAGCAGAGTTGCCTAGCATTTTTCCTGCAGGCAAATAATCCCTGGATTGAATTCATGCATTAAAACTTTAAGGTCTTCTGTACGGGCTCTGAGACCTTTACAGTTCCACTGAAGGATACTGAACATGAATGCTAAGGTGGTAAAGTGTGCTACTCCCGACTCCTTGGAGGGGAAATACTGTTCCTAGGGTGGAGTTGGAAATTCTCCTTCATAAGGGATTTTCTTAATCCCTTTTCATCTGAATTGGAGTTCAGGGTCTTTGGTTGATCTTCATGTTTTTTATTATGAACCTGATGTTCAGAATTTCTACTGTGATTCTGTGCACCACTAATTCTATTTGTCTTAGGACAGCAAGACTGAATTGAACTCAGATGTTTTTGTTCTGAATCTACTTTTGGAACCACCTTTCTAGGAGGAAAGATCTCGTCCATAACACTGAACCCATTTGAAGTTTTTATTGTAAAGCTATCATTTCTTGGGGAAGCATCTCTTGTGCACTTCTTGGTAGTTGTAATTGTAGCTTTGTTATTATTTTTCTTTGTGGCTGTGACGATTGATGGTTCTGAACTAGCTCTATCTAACTGGGATTGTTCCTTTAGCTTATTTTTGTTTGAAGTATTTTTAGAACCTCTTCCTTAATTATTGATTTTGGCGCACTTATTTTTGGAGATGAATCGGCAGCTATCGTAGAGGTGGCATTTGTATCGACTTTGGAAGATAAATTTTCTGTGCTTTTGGAAGTACAATTTTTGGTATTGGGCTCCAAAGCACTTGCCGACGAAAGTTTCTGACCAGTTTGGAGATTTTCATTATTATTTATAGTTCGAGAAATAGCAGGTTTGTGATATCTGCTATCAGACGCAGTTATTGGTGGCCTTACATTGATGGAATTTTTCATAAGTTTTATTACAGAAGCATAGGTAGAGTTGGCACTTTTGTTTACCCCCATTACCGTGCGCTTTGCTTCGCTAATGCTGATATGTTCATTATCGTCTGCTCCCAACACTTCTTGTTCAAATCTATATCTGGGGCAAGCCCTAGAATTTGGAGTGTGATCACCCTTGCATAGGAAACAGTATCGGGCTGCTTCACACTCATCAAAATTATCGTGCTCTGTAGAGCACACAGGACATCTTTTATTGTTATGACAAGAGTTTTGAATGCGGCCATATTCCAAGCATTTGCGACACTGTTTGGGATTTCTTTTATATTTTTTAACCTGCATCCTCTCATGGCCAACAATGATGGTATCAGGTAGGTAACTGGAGGAGAAGGTTAAAAGGATTGCTGCATCCCCACCCAGCTTTTTAAACGAGATACACAAGGAAGACATCGATGGAGAATCGCCTCCTCTTTAAAAGCATGCAAGTCTTTTGAGTAAACTACCCCTTTCTGTGTGTTAAAGAATCTGTGAGATGAAATACATTCAATATTTCCACTTTCAGGAGGTTTAAAATTAGATAGCAGAGTTGCTTGAGTCTCATTACAAGCTTTTATTAGAAGGTTCTTCCCATAACGTTTTATAAATTTCCAATGGGAATGGAACCAACCTTGCTGTCAATACTTTCAGCGGCATTTATTAAATTTTTCCCTCCCTCCTTATAGATAGCAACATGCCATAAAGGGGGAGGAAGAGCTCTGGTACATGGGGCTGATCCATGTTCTTCAGTCTTGGGAATAAAGTCAAATGGCTCATCATTTAAGTTTTTCACTGGAAACACTTTCGTGCTCAGAACTGAGTCATTTCGAATGTGGCCATGGAGTCTTTGTTGTGCCTCACTAGCTTCCAAGGGAGAGGAAAATTTAACAAAAGCAGAAAATGACTGCTTATCATCAATCCACTTTGCCAAATTGTTTTACTAAACTGTATAAACATTCATAATCTAATGAAAAGCCTACATTAGTGCAATAAAGGACTCTATTATTTGAATCAAATCCACCAGATTTACTAATGTCCTGGTGTCTCAGTGTTTGGTTCTGTCTGACAGCCAAGCTCGTATCCATGTTCATGCTAGAAGTCGTTGCCAGCGCCGTTAAGTCATCAGATCCAGGGGAGGGAGAAATAATAGCCAAATCCATAAATTTAAACCTGTCCACATGCATATGTCCAAAAAGTGCACACCCGACACCCAAGAGACCCCATACAGACCCTGACAGCATATTAGAAAGGGAAAACCAGGCAGCTTCTACTGCCCAACTTCCCCACCCCAACACACTACCAAAGCCTGCAAAGAGACCCCAAGATGCCAAGCATGCACACATCAAACCACCACACAAACCGGCTCATCCACCCACCCAAAACTGCTTGGTTATATCAAGAAAGTATTGTGGATCAGTCAAGTATTCACATTCTCCACCAATGGCACAAGTGAGAGTTGACTCCCAACAGTCCACCCCATACCCTACCCTTTTGAGATAGCACCAATACTCTTGCAGTGGCCCTGGTATAAGCCAATCCGCCTGCTGGGAGTTCTGCCCCCACTAATGGGGACCGATTCCCCACTCCAAAAGTACTGGTGGGCTTCCAGACAAAAGCCACGAGTCCCACCTCCAAAAACCAGCGCCCCCTGGATTCCGATGGGCTGATCCCCAGAGATAGTTCTGCCCCCAAGAGAGCAATGGGAGAATCCCATCACTATCTCTTAGGTCCAAATCGTATTGGGTGGCGACTCAACTACCACAACTCCCACAATTAGCTTCGAGTGCGAACTCCTTCCAAAAAACGATCCCTTCTCAGATTCACCTAAGTAGTAAAATTTTGCAAATGTGGAAATGCCCCCGCCATTTAAACCAAAAACTATGCATTATTATTATTATTAGATTAAAATACCAGGTCTACGCTTGAGGCCAAGCACTAGGACCCAACAGATCATTCAGTATGATGATGAACAAATTAAAATTAAATTAAAAACTACACATAGGCACATGCTCTCATACTGGAACACATACATATAATAAATACATTTACTTATGCTTTCTTACATACACACTAAAAAGGTATATTAAAATTCAGAATATAAGTTGAGCCATATTTTAAATTTTTCTTTTTTTTAATTCGACCAAAACTATAGGGGTTTTCGTGCTTTTATTACTTACTTAATTTTATATTTTATTAATTAAATTACAGTTCCTCATGAACATCAAAATCGGAACGACTGAAAATGTAAAAGATTCTGACAAAATTTCCTCCATTGGTTTATTTCCAAAAGTTGACAGTCGTTGTTGGTCATACTTTGGACACTCACATAACTCATGTCTGACCGTTATTACCACCCTGCACTCTGAGCACTTGGGAGCCGGGCCACGTGGGCTGCTCATTAAGTGCCCATGTGTCAGACAAGTATGTCCTATTCTGAGATGTGTTAGAATTACTTGAGTGTCTCTTTCTCTGATAAGATGAACTCCATTTTTTAACATTAGGTTTTATTTGTTTCAATTTATTACTTTCAGGTTCTTCATTCCATATATATTACCATTTATTTATGATACCCATTTTTATGTGTGTTACATAATCAGTAACAGGGACATTCACATTTGATCTTGTCATGTGGTTTTTACTTCTTTGGCTGCATTGTCTGCATCTTCGTTTCCTTTGATCCCTACATGGATGGGGATCCAACATATTTCTACATTTCTTCCATTATTATATAAGTTATGGAGAAATAATTTAATTTGTTGTAAATTATTTTTTGATCTGTAACTCTGAATAGCTTATACAGTGCTTCTCGAGTCACTAAAAATCACAAAATTATTGAATGATGATTCTTTAATTAATTTTAAAGCTGATGCAATTCCATACAATTCTGCTGTGAATACTGAGGCATTATTAGGAAGAGAGAACTGATAAGTCCTGTCCTGGGACACTGCAGCATATCCCACTCCATGTTCTGATTTAGATCCATCTGTATATATTGCATAATGTGGACCTTTTCGGCTTATATGCTCTATTGTATGCGGTCTATGGTGTTCTGGTGTATATGAGTAACTTGTTTGATAAATACTTGAGGGGTGTACAAATTCTCATTTTATTCACTGTCCAGGAAGGAGGTGATTTTACTATTAAAGGCACTTGTATATTTATATTCAGCGACTCAAACAGTCTTCTAGTCTTGTAGACGTTTTGGAACGTACGGTCTCAGTTCTCTGCTCTGGCCCATGGTTTTAATTTTCAAGGGTAATTCATGGCCTTCGAATTTTATCTTTGCTATTCTCAGTGTTTTTCCATTACTCTGTCTACTGGCTATACTTAGCAATCTTGTACATTGTTGTACCTTTTTTTTAAGGGAATCCAGCAATATATTCTTTTCTATTGGTTCTTCATCATTATCAGGGAGTACCATGGTACCCTGTACACTGTTCATATAGTCATGTTTTTTTTATATGTACCTTTGTATTGTTAATATTATTTATAGTTAAGTTATTTACTGACTGATTTTTTGTTGTGATTTCTATCATCCACATCTGATCTTTTATTTGTCTGAATGATACTTCAGTAGTTGAATGTCGATTCACCAGGAAGTTTTCTAATTTCAATGCCGATATTTTCTTCTCTGTTTCTAAGGTCAGGAATCGTGGCCAACTTCCACTTCCAAAGAGAGAGTCGAAGTGAGTCAAGGTTGGGTCAAGATATCTGCTTTTTTTTGGTTTGCTTTTTATTCGAGCATAGGGCTCCAGAGTAATTACATTAGTATTTTTTTCTGATTTTTCCAGAGAAAGGTTGTCAAGAGGAGGTTCCAGCGGTTGTCAACTGTGCCGAATCGCTACCATCAAAGGGCCCAGGGGTACTTAAATCTTTAAAACTACTAGGCATAAAGATTGAGGTACAGTTTATAAAAAAAATAAACCTGAAAACCTTAAAAAGATATCATCAGCCTTTCATGGAGTTTATTCTTCCACCAATGGCACAAGTGAGAACTGACTCCAAAATGTCCGCTCCCTACCCTACCCCACAGGGGATGGCACACTATGATTTAGAGTGGCCCAAGTGTAAGCCAAACCCACTTGCTAGGACTGATAATATTACTAGAACACAACACAATCATCCCCATTCTAATCATGTTATTGGCAAACCAGATAGAATGCCTAGAGTACTATCACCAGAACCAGACCCCCCTGGAATCCGTGGTCCAGCCATAAAGAATAGTTACTCTTTTGAGCTATCAATCTGATAACTCTCAGTTTGAGCATTATCGGGGAGTTGATGGTCCTACCACAGTTCTCACTATTTAGTTTCGGATGTAAACCCATTCCAAGCTATGATATCTTTTCCTATTTAAAAGGTCCAATAAATTTAGCAAAAGTGGAGGACTCCACAAAAATTAATCCAAAGCAATATATAATCATATATGTGACTCTTAGACTCAAACCTAGGAACAGATGCCTGGGGTTCAAGAGCCCCCTAAGCACGTCAAGGTGGCCCCACATCAAGGGGGATGAACTTCCAATGTCAAACGCTGCTCCCGTGAAATTTTCCCCAAGTTCATAACTTTCACTGCATGGAAAAAATACTAAAATTTGAATGTTGCTTGAATCTAAATTTTATTTTCTTCTTTTTACCTTCCTAGCATCCAAAGTAGTTCTTTATAATACTGCAGGATTTAAAACACATACAAAATATAGAAAATGGGAATTCACCACAGACCGAGTTAAATCAGGAAGATAGAAACAACTAGGAATATTTTACGAGTTTGAACGAATATTCTCGTGATTGTAAGAGGAATATATGGCAGTTAATCACGAGAATACTTGGGATAATCCGACTCTTTGTTGGGTGAGTCGGTAGAGCTGTGGACTGTCACTCGATGGGCTGGAGTTCAATTCCCCGCCCGGCTGATGAAGAGTTAGAGGAATTTATTTCTGGTGATAGAAATTCATTCCTCGCTATAATGTGGTTCGGATTCCACAATAAGCTGTAGGTCCCGTTGCTAAGTAACCAATTGGTTCTTAGCCACGTGAAATAAGTCTAATCCTTCGGGCCAGTGGTCTGGTACAACTAAGGTATACTTAACTTTTAACTTGGGATAATCAGGGAAGGGATTAAAAGAGCAGGTTCTTCCTCATGTTCTTATGTTATTTGCAAAAATTCTTACTAGCAAAATAGGTGCCCGGAGAAAAATTTGAATGTAAACATCAAAACAAAACTTTTGCACTACATATTAAAAACCAACTTTCGAACAAATCAAGATATGAACGGCCATTCAGAATGTAACCTGTCCGTGAGTAGGGTAGTGCCTGTGTATAATATATATAGTATGTATTATATATATATATATATATATATATATATATATATATATATATATATATATATATATATATATATATATATATATATATATATATATATATGTGTGTGTGTGTGTATTATTATATATACATGTATATATATACATATATGCATTATATGTATATATATATATATATATATATATATATATATATATATATATATATATATATATATATATATATATAGTGTGTGTGTTTCTGTATGTGTGTGCGCTGTGGACACTCCAGATGTCAATGGCCAAATATGCAAAATATGGATAAATAAACTACTGGAATCATAATTTTGTTCAAGCAGTTGTATGGCATTCCTAAAGGATTCAAATATAAAATCTATTTTAATACCACTAATTAACTGTCCCAATTAGCTTCTTTTGCCTTCCACTTGGATGCTAATTTTAGACGAAACAGCCATTAGTCACTAATATGGAGGTAACCAAGGACAACAGCTGAAAAGAATATACTCAGAGCAACAACAGATGATGTACTATGTGCAACATTATAACAGATCTGGGAATCACCATTAATCAAAAAGAGATGCTTAGAATCAACGAGGCTTCCTATAGTCCTGCCTCCTCTACCTGTGAAAGTTTCAACTGACAATGCCATGAGTGTTGATGTCTCCAAATAAGAGAGAAGGTGGTGGAAGGTGATCTCTGCATTTTTGCAATTCTCATGGGGATAAATCACCTTCCGGAGTTAGATAAAGAAGAAGAACATACACTTTTAAGAATTACCACATGGCTATGGCTGTAATTTATTATCAATCATAATTAAGTTGTGTTTTGTAGAAAATTTTTAATGATTTATAGCTCTGCCTCTACTTCTTTCATTGATGGGTGGCTTAGGGTGACAGAATGCAGTTTAGTCCTGGATAATGGAATTGGGTACCTAATTTTGTTCCCCACAAGCATATAATACCAGGATTGTGATTAAAGTAGCTTGACTTGCTCAGATTGAGATCTGGGACCTCTGCAATTGCATTACAAAATTTGTGCCATTATTGGTGGAAAGAATGCGAGTTCCAGTCTTACCCTTTGATTGGGAGTTCTATTAATTTTTCTCTTGGATAATTTAAGATCCAGTGTAGGGATACATGATTTCTCTGGAGTACTAATGTTATATATATCATCTGTCTGACTGGAGAATGTGAATGGTCCTGGTTGGATTATTCTGATATCTTGTTAGTATTCCTGATAGAGAAGTTGAATAAATGGTAGAAATGGAAGGCAGTAGAGAACCATAGGTATGTTGCATAATCCCTTTAGCAATGCCTACAGTGCAAAGTGTGAAGCACATTGTTAGTATTATCTCTTCTGAGTGTTTTTCTAATATGAAAGAGCATTTCAATGAAGAGTTCACTGATTTATCATACTTAGCACAGGAAAACAGCTATAATTAACAGCAAACATAATTAATTTACCTGGTCACAGCATTTCTTTGATACCACAGCACGACAATCTATTTTCCAAAATATGGCATCACGTCTCTTTAGAATAAAGGAATATTTACAATGCCATTTTTGCCCCAAGGCCCATGGGAACACTTCATACTTGAGTTCTTCTTCGTCTTCCTCCATATCATGTGCAAGGTACCTAGAAAGAATAATTCATCAATTGGACAATAGTAACATGTTTGCAATTACAGAATTAATTCATGACTGATTCAAGCTTCTCAGGTGTCATGTCAAAGGTCACTGACACCTATGTCATAAGCGAACCTTAACAGTAAGTAAGATCCATCCCAAATAATAAATTTTGATACAAGACTGATGTTTAGATAAATGAATAGAAAATTTAATCACGAATAAAATATAAGTAACACTACTGATAGTCGTAGGAATAAGTATCATAGCAGCCATAATGTACCATCTTTGAAATATGTACCCAATATGTTGGGTGAAAATCACACTAAGAAAATTGCCTTTTCTAACGCTAGTTTTAAAAGATTATGATATTCATTGATGTCTCCTTTAAAAGAATAAATAATTTAAAATAATAAAGAGGAAGAAATTTGCTGAATCCTTGTAGTAACAAAAATCACACCGATCAATTTTTCTTCCAATAGTTTCATGTCACTGTTTTCTTGAAATATTTCATTAAAGCAAGTCTTCTTTTATCACAATCAGTATAAGTAAGTGCAATTTATCAGCTTTTTAATCATATACGATTCGTATGAAAAAGATGACGGCAAGAGAAATTATACTTGTTTTTATCATTGCTTCACACAGCTATAAACATCTTTCATCCCAGTTTTTCTCCTGAATTTGTCATTATCTTTTTGACCTGGATCTGAGGAGTTAAACCTGGCTAAGCTCAGTTAGGAGTTTTAATTTTAAAAAACCAAATGGGTTCTAAGATATTTGGGAAATCTCCTTTTTATAAAAAAATTAATTTAATCTTATTTTAAATTAACAAAGCAACAGGGAAAATTTAACATTTAGTATTTTTACAATTGTAGATTTTGCTTTAAGTAAAGCCAATCTACTAAATTGTTGAAAAATTAATTAAATAAAGTCTAAATATTATTTGTTGCTTTGTCAGAAAAATGACGGCAAGAGAAATTATACTTGTTTATAGCTGCAGCTATAAACATCTTTAAAAACAAGTATAATTTCTCTTGAGGAGCAGCAATTGGAAAATCAAGATATCTGGGAAATTTTTATATAAAAAAATTAATTTAATCTTATTTGCCTACGGTAAGGCTTTAAGTCAAGCAATCTACAATTGTTGAAGTCTAAATACTGTTATTTGTTCTAGGAAGCAGCAACCTACCAGCAATCTCACCCTAACTCCTAACCTTGAAGGAGATTACTGGCTCCAAATTTTAACAATTAGAAGCCCATTTGGTAAGGTTTTAAGGAATTAAAACTTTTAACTGAGTCTTAAGGCTATGCATTTAACTCTGCTCAGTGGAAATCTCCAACAGGTTGACCAAAAAAGTACTCAGAAGTAAAATTCAGGAGAAAAACTGGGATGACGGTCTTGTGAGACAGATCAGTGAGTACAGGCAGACCTATGGGCTGTGTGAGAATGATGAAGGGAAAACCGAGGTAGATGCTGTAGGCAAGGGACACAGCCCTCTTGCCTTGAGTCCTTTATACTCTATCTCCTTGCCAACAAATACTGTTCTGGCTGAGACTAATTATGAGAGAATCCTTTGAGATTTGTTGGTCTGTTTTATGGAGTCCTTTGAGGACGAACAGCGGCTATGGTATCAACAATAGATAAGTAATATTTTTTACAATTTTCTACTTGATATTTCAAAAAGTAACTGGAAAAATATATCTGCATCATAAAGTTCTACTGGTATTGTGGGATTCTTGTTTTTTCCTCTATGACTTTTATGGAACTTTTCTGGGGGCAGACAATAATAAACTGTATATAAATGGGAAGGAAGCTTATCCTAGTTTGTCACTGTACAAAAACAAGCAACATTTCTATTTTTCTATTTCAGGTGACATTTTTACAAAAGTAACAAAATTTCTGCATACGCCTAACTGGCATAGTAGTAGTATTAAAGTAGTTTAACCAGACCACTGAGCTGACTTTCAGCTCTCACAGGGCTGGCCTGAAGGACTAGGATAAAATACCACATAAGCTCGCGTTCTCTTACTGTAAAACATACACACAATAAATACATTTACTCACGCTTCCACACTAAAAAGGTATATTAAAATTCATAATAAGTTAAATAATATTTAAAATAAAAATTTAAATTTAAATTCGACAAATGCTATAAGGGTTTTTGTGCTTTTATTATTTAATTATTTTTATATTTTATTAAAAATTAAACGACAGTTCCTCATAAACAACAAAATCGGAACGACTGAAGATGTAAAAGATTCTGACAAAATTTCATTCACTGATTTATTTCCAAAAGTTGACAGTCGCTGTTGGTCATACTTTGGACACTCACATAACACGTCTGACTGTTAATATCACCTTGCACTCTGAGCACTCGGGAGCCGAGCCACGTGGGCTGCTAATTAAATGTCCATGTGTCAGACGAGTATGTCCTATTCTGAGACGTGTTAAAATCACTTGTGCATGACTCTCTCTCTGATATGATGAACTTCATTTTTTAACATTAGGTCTTATCTGTTTTAATTTACTACTTTCAGGTTCTTCATTCCATATATATTAACACTTATTTATGATACCCATCTTTATGTGTGTTACATAATCAGTAACAGACATTCACATTTGATCTTGTCATGTGGGTTGCTTCTTTGGCTGCTTTATCTGTCTCTTCATTTCCTTTGATCCCTACATGGGCAGGGATCTAACATATTTCTACATTTTCCCTTTTTTATATAACTTATGGAGAAATAATTTAATTTATTGTACAATATTATTTTTTGATTTGTAACCCTGAATAGCTTCTACAGCGCTTCTCGAGTCACTAAAAATAACAAAATTATTGAATGAGGTTCCTCTGATTGTTTCTATAGCAGATGCAATTGCACATAATTCTGCTGTGAATACTGAAGCATTATTAGGAAGAGCATCGATAAGTTTTGTCTTGGGACACTGCAGCATATCCTACTCCATGCTCTGATTTAGATCCATCTGTATATATTGCGTAATGTAGACCTTTTTGGCTTATTCAGCGCAGGATGAAGATGAAACATATAAATTAATGATGTGATTGATAAGGAAAAGGTGAATGATAACATACTGTACTAGTAAAATTCAGTGTTAAAATAGGAACATAAGAAATGAAGAATGATATTAGATGAAAACCATAAAAAATAAATATATATAAAAATCATATTTATAATATATATTATTATAAATATTTTTATTAGAACAGTTTAACCAGACCACTGAGATAACTATCAGCTCTCAAAAGACTGGCCCGAAGAATTTGGCGAAATGACAGGTCTAGGCTAGAAGCCTAGCACTGGGACCAAATAGGTCATTCGATACAGTGATGACTGAATGGAAACGAAATTAGAAACTGCACAGAGAAACACGCCCTCATACTGGAACACACCCACGCAATAAATACATACATATTCACGTTTCGATATGTACTCACTAAAAAGGTATATTAAAATTTAAAATGAAATTTATTAAAATTTAAAAATTTAGTGGTTTTAAAATTCATTAGACCCCTAAGGGTTTGAGTATTTATATTATTTGCTTTTTATATTTTATTAATTAAATCACAGCTCCTCCAGAACATTAAAATTTGTATTACTGAAAATGTAATAGATTCTGATTGATTGACTGATTGATTATGAAATTTAGGTCTTGAAGACCAAGCGCTGGAACCCATCAGGATTATTCAGCGCCATAATGAAAGTAAAATATGTAAATCAATGATATGATTGATAATGAATAGGTGGATACTAGTAAAATTCAGTATTAAAATATGGACGCAAAATACGAAGAATGATATTGGAGAGAGCCATCAAAAAATAAATATATATTAAACTTTTATATTCAAAATATATACGTAATATATAAAATAAATATAACTAAAATATCTCATTAAAATAAGCATATTCTTTCAGATAAAACAGAAGGTTATCTACCTCAACATGATCATTTAAAATTTTTAAAATGCAGTAGTCTTCACAGTTAGTGAGTACTTTGCCCTAAGGCAATTAAACTTAGGACGTGCATCAGCATGTGCTCAACGGATAGTTGACCACCACAGTGAGCACATACAGTGCCACTGGCTCCTTCTAAAATATAGCTATGAGTGAAATGGGTATGGCCAATCCTAAGCCGTGTTAAGATGATCTCAAATCTTCTGTTACGATTAAAACCCGCACTCCAAAAATCGATGCTTTTTCTAATGTGTCTGTACTTCCTACTTGTGCATAAAATGGGGGAAGTAAATATCTGCTGCCATTTTGCACGAATGTATCGTCTGATAACTGGACACATATCCAAATGTGGCACCTTATTAGTTAAGAAATCACATCTTGCCGCAACCTTTGCTTCACTATCAGCGAGTTCGTTCCCTTCTAGACCAGTGTGCCCAGGAATCCAACAAAACTTTACTGATTTGTGGCAAACAGAAAGATAAAAAAGCCATTCCTGACCCTTTTGAATTAAGGGATGGGTGGGGTTAAACTTCTTTAGGGCTTCTAAAACATTCCTTCAGTCACTATATATTACTGTGGATTTAAATTTCTTATCACATACAAGATTTAAAGCATCAACTATGGATATTGCTGCAGCGGTGAATATGGATGAGAAGTCTGATAACTTTTTTATATATGATTCCCCCCTCACACACCACTGCACATCCTACTCCACCTTCCGATTTTGATCCGTCAGTATAGATTTTCCTGTCATTTATATGCTTCTCATCATGCTCCAAAAACTTGTTTCCTAATTTCTTTTGCCAGACATTCTTTCTTCTTTGTCTCCTTTACTGCAGACATCTGTTGCTGGAATAAACCATGGAGGGATAGCAGGATGTTTCACCTATAGGATCTTCTGCGTTTTTATGCTTTCATCCTCCAGTTCACCCAGCTGTCTGATTTGAAATGGTATTGAAGATCCAGATCTAAAAAGACTTGAGACACACTGTTTCAAGATCTCAAAAGGATTCTCCTTTGTGCTTTTCAGCCACATGGTGTATCTCAGAACTAGCTCATGCCTCCTTAAGTACAGTGGTAGCTGATGGGAGCCTACATAAATACTTTCAATGGGTGAAGTTCTAAAACCCCCAGTGCTGATCCTTAGCCCCATATTATGCACAGCGTCCAATTCCTTAAGTTTAGTCTTTGAAGCAGATGAGTATACTTGGCAGCCATAGTCTAACTTAGATAAACATACTGCATTATTAGGCCTTACCAACGATTTCTTATCAGCACCCCAATTAAAATTAGATACTACTTCTAAAATACTTAGTGATCTCTTCACTTTCACATTTAACTGGTCAATATTATTATTCCAAGTGAGCTTTTCATCAAACACCATTCTTAAAAATTTTACTTCAGTAGAGTAAGGTCAAATAATTCCATTTAAGGTAAGAGTTGGAATGGCTTCCTTAGTTCGGCGTCTGAAAAACCGAACATCGACAGTTTTAGATTCGGAAAATCGAAACCCCTGCTCATTAGCCCACTTGCATACTTTAGCGATGGCTCTTTGCATGAACCTGCTAGTAGATGCACCATCACATCCTGTGCAGTACAGAACCAAATCATCTACAAATAAAGACCCTTTTACCAGTGATTTATTGATTGATTGTGAAATTTAGGTCTTGAAGACCAAGTGCCAGAACCCATCAAGATTATTCAGCACCGTAATAAAGATGAAAAATACAAATTAATGATATGATTGGTAATGAATACGTGAATGATGATATTTTCTAGTAAAATTCAGTGTTAAAATATGAACGTAAAAAATTAAGAATGATATTCGATAGAACCAAAAAAAAAATAAATATATATTAAACTTTTATATTCAAAATATATACTTAGTATAAGAATAAATATGACTAAAATCTTTATTAAACATACTGAAATCATATCTCATTAAAATAACCAGACTCTTTCAGATAACTCATAAGGTTGTCTACCTCAATGTCATCATTTAAAATTTCTAAAACAGTCTTCCCACTTGGGAAGTACTTTGCCCTAAGGTGATTAAATTTAGGACAGTGCACCAGCATATGCTCAACGGATAGCTGACCACCACAGTGAGCACAAATTGGGGCATTGGCTCCCTCTAAAATATAGCTATGAGTGAAGCAGGTATGGTCAATCCTAAGCTGTGTTAGGATGATCTCAAATCTAATGTTATGATTAAAACCCAAACTCCAAAAATCAATGTTTTTTCTAATGCGCCTGTACTTCCTATTTGTGCATAAAATGGGGGAAGTACATCTCTGCTGCCATTCTGTACAAATGTATCGTCCGATAACTGGACGCATATCCAAATGTGGTACCCTATTAGTTAAGAGAACACATCTTGCGGCATCCTTTGCTTTACTATCAGCCCGTTTGTTCCCTTCTAGACCAGTGTGCCAAGGAATCCAACAAAACTGATTTGTGGCAAACAGAAAGATAAAAAAAGCCATTCCTGACCCTTTTGAATTAAGGGATGGGTAGGGTTAAACTTCTTTAGAGCTTCTAAAATATTCCTTGAGTTACTATATATTACTGTGGATTTAAATTTCTTATCACATGCAACATTTAAAGCATCAACTATGGCTGTTGCTTCAGCAGTGAAAATGGATGAGGGGTCTGATACCTTTTTTATACCGGGTGTTTCGAAATTAGAGCCTCCCCCACCCCTCACAGAACAAATGGAAAGTTATGAAGTTTTCTGCTATAGCCCAACTCCAAGTACATTATTTTAAGTTTCTATTAAGCTATTTTTCATTTTACATTTCTTGTATCTTCAGACTGAGCGACGGAGTTAGATACAGCCATGGCTAACGACTCGGAGAAAATTGGATGGATTGACCGAATCCGGGCTATAACCTTCAGAGAGGCCAGGGATGCTGGCGCATCCTTCATTTCACATTCCTGGATGGCTATATACATTGAAAGAGATGAATCCTTTGTTAAAAGAAACTGGAACAAAAATCCACATGACTGTCATCGCAAACAAAGTGAGAATCTTGGAAGGCCTGAAGTCCTTTCTCAGGAATCAAAAGACATCACAGCTGAGGTCGTGGGTAGACCAAGAAAGTCTTTATGTAAATTGGCACTTGAACTAGAAACAAAAAGGGGAAAGAAGAGAAGTTATAGTGCTGTATATCGTGAGTTGAAAAAATCTGGTATCAAGCCATTTCATGTTATCAGCAAGCCCAATATCACTCGGCAACAGAGAGAAGACTGTGCATGGTTTTGTGGTTCATTTCTTAAAGATTGGGATGAAGCTGACTTTCTCCATGTTGCCCCATCAGATGAATTCTTCATTTACACAGTCAGGAAGCCAAATCATTATTATTATAATTATTAAAGTAGTTTAACCAGACCACTGAGCTGACTTTCAGCTCTTCATAGGCTGGTCCGAAGGATTTTATTAAAATACTAGGTCCAGGCCTGAAGTCAAGTGCTAGGACCCAATAAATAGATCATCTGATACAAAGATGAATGAATTAAAATGAAATTAAAAACTGCACATAGGCACATCCTCTCATACAATAAATACATTTACTCAGACTCCCTTATATACATACTAAAACGGTATATTAAAATTCAGAATATAAATTAAATTAAACAAAATTTTTAAAATTTTTCTCTTTTTTGTAAAATTCAAATGTTAAAAGGGTTTTCATACTTTTATTATTTACTTATTTTTAAATTTTATTAATTAAATTACAGTTCTTCAAGAACATCAAAATTGGAATGATTGAAAATGTGAAAGATTCTGACAAAATTTCTTTCATTGATCTATTTCAAAAGTAGACATTCGTTGTCGGTCATACTTTGGACATTCACATAACACATGTCTGACCGTTATTATTACTCTGCATTCTGAGCAATTTATGTTTGGAGCCGGGCCATGTGGGCTGCTCATTAAATGCCCATGTGTCAGACGAGTATGGCCTATTCTGAGGCGTGTTAAAATTACTTGTGCGTGTCTCTCTCTGATATGATGAACTCCATTTTTAACATTAGGTTTTATTTCTTTCCGTTTATTACTTTCAGGTTCTTCATCCCATATATATTGCCATTTATTTATGATACCCATTTTTATGTGAGTTGCATAATCAGTAACAGGGATATTCACATTTGATCTTGTCATGTGAGTTGCTGCTTTAGCTGCTTTGTCTGCATCTTCATTTCCTTTGATCCCTACATGTGCAGGGATCCAACATATTTCTAAATTTTTTCCATTGTTATATAATTTATGGAGATATAATTTAATTTGTTGTACTATATTATTATTTGATTTGTACCTTTGAATAGCTTCTATAGCGCTTCTTGAATCACTGAAAATCACAAAATTATTGAATGATGATTCTTTAATTATCTTTATAGCTGATGCAATTCCATACAATTCTGCTGTAAATACAGAAGCATTATTAGGAAGAGAGAACTGATAAGTTTTGTCTTGGGACACTGCACCATATCCTACTCCGTGTTCTGATTTAGATCCATCTGTATATATATTGCGTAATGTGGACCTTTTTGGTTTATATGCTCTATTGTATGCTGTCTATGTTGTGTTCTGGTGTATATGAGTTACTTTTTGATAAATACTTGAGGTGTGTGCAAATTCTCGTTTTATTCATTGTCCAGGAGGAGGTGATTTTACTATTACAGGCACTTGTATATTTATATTCAGCGACTCAAACAATCTTCTAGCTCTAATTGGGAAAGGTGGTGGATGGTTGTTTATAAATACATCTCTTAATTCAAATAATTTTTTGGTTGGAGAATCACTAGTTTGAATTCTTAAAGCACTTTTCATTGTTACTAGCTCTCTATGGAGAGACAAAGGCAGTTCACCACATTCAACTTGTAACGATGATTTTGGTGATGATCTAAAGGCTCCTGAGCATATTCTAAGGCCTTCATTGTGAACAGGGTCTAACATTCTCAGAACTGCGTCAGATGCCGAGCCATATACTTCGCTTCCATAATCAATGATGAACAGAACTGTTGCCTTATACAGCACAGTAAGGGTATGTCTATCGGCTCCCCAAGTAGTGTTCGATAGTTTTCTAATTAGATTTAATGCTCTTTTACTTTTAGATTTTACATATGTAATGTGGGCTTTCCAGTTCAAGTGGGTATCAAATACTAATCCCAAAAATTTTGCTGTTTGGCCAATTGGTATACTATGGTTTCTGATTTTTAAATCTATTTCTTCACCTTTTTTCCACTTTTTATTTTTATAAAACATGATTGCTTGAGTTTTATCTATGGAAAATTTAAAGCCTACAGATGAGGCCCATTCATCTATTTTTACTATGCTTTTATTAATGATTCGTTCTGCATGTTTTATTTGGGATGCTGAATAATATATGGCAAAATCATCCATGTACAGGTTACTTTTAATGCCAATAGGTAGATTTTTACTGATATCATTAATTGCTAAAGTAAACAGTGTTCCACTAAGGATGCTTCCCTGTGGAACACCATTTTCAAGTGGAAATGGTCTAGACAGATCATCATCAATTCTCACCTGAAAATTGTGGTTTGTCAAAAGTTCTGTATAAACCTAAGTAAATGTCCACGGATGTTGTTGTTTTGTAAAGTTTTTAATATAGCATACCTCCATGTGGTATCGTATGCCTTTTCAATGTCAAAAAAGACAGCTACAGTAATTTGTTTTCGTTCAAAACCTCTACGTATATGGTCTTCTAAGTTACAGAGAGAATCCAATGTGGATCTGTTACACTGTGACCCAAACTGAGTGGGAGTTAAAATTTTATTTTCTCGAATGTGCCATGTTAGTCGAGCATTTACCATTTTCTCTAACAATTTGCATAAGCAGCTTGTTAAAGAAATTGGTCTGTAATTATTTACATTGCTGGGATCCTTTCCAGGTTTGGGGATAGGAATTATTATAGCTTTACGCCATTCATCTGGAAATAAATTTCAAACCCACAAATGATTATAAAACTCTAATAAGTATGACTTTGCCAAAGGTGCTAAGTGGCTGATCATCTCAAAACAAATATTGTCACCTCCAGGAGCAGATTTATTGCTGTTCGAGAGAGCATATTCCATCTCTGACATACTAAATTTTCTATTATAATATATATCTTCTATTGTTTCATAATTTATTGTTATTAATTCTATTTTTTTTTTTTTGCAGGAAGTGTTCATCTAAATTCTTATCACTACTTACATTTGCTAAATTTTCTCCCATTATATTACTTATTTCTTTTGGATCAAGTGTTCTTTTCCCATCTTTTAATATGGCATGTCTAGGTGGTTTGACATGGGTACCATTTATTTTCCTGAATTTTTCCCATATTTTTTGTATGGGAGTATTATTAGAGAGATCTGATACGTATTTCCTCCATGAAATGATTCTTCCTTGAATTACTTCTTTTTTAAATTTTGCAGATATTTTGTTGTATACAGGTTTTAATGTATCAATTTCTAGTAATAATACAGTCATTTTTGTAAAGTTCTTTCTAATATCGGTAATTTTTATTCAATTTATTGAACTTTCTATTCAAATTATCTAATCGTCTCCTATTGAGTGTTTCATATTTATTAATTCTGTTAACTCATCAGACCACCAGGAACTTGTGTTTTGTTGGATGGGGTTTTGACTTTGGTATTGCTTTATCAGCAGCATTTTTAATGAAATCAACAAGAAATTTATGAGTTTCATTATGGTCTTTTAAATATTCAAATTGTGGGATATTTCTAGCGTGCATTTCATATCGCTCCCAATCTGCTTTATAAATGTTATAGTGAGGGACATGTTTTGTAGGATTATTTTGTAATAAGGAAATTAATATTGGGAAATGATCACTGGTGTGCAAGTCATCAACTGTATTCCAATCCAATCTGTCAATGCTAGTTGTACATAAAGTTAAGTCTACTGAGGAAAATGTTCCATGTGTTTTTGAAAAATATGTGCTAATTTCGTCATCATTTATACAGCACGTGTTGTTGGAATCCATGAACTCTTCTATTTTACTACCTATTCTATTTGAGTTTGTACAACGACAGTCCCATATTGGGTTGTGGGTGTTAAAATCACCTACTATTAATGTAGGTTCCTTGGTATTGTTAAGTAAATCTTTAAGTTTATCAATATCGTAACTTTTATTAGGTTGGTTATATAAGTTATAAATTATGTAATTATCATTTTTTATTCGTATTTTAATACTTGATATTTGCAAGTCAGTAAAATTTACAGGTACTCTGTCATAACATACTTCCTTCTTCTTCTCTAGATGTAGATACTAAGGTATATTTATCATTGTTGATATTGTTTTGTTGACATGTTGTAAACATAGTATCATTGGCTCATATTCCTTTAGTAATCGTTGTATTTCTCCCAAATGTAATCTGGTCCGTAGACCATTTACGTTCCATTGTATAATATAATTGTTGAAAGTATAACGTTAGTGTGTTCAAGTGTTATTTTCTTTTTGTGGATCATCAATTTGCATTTTTTCTAAAATCCTATTTACAATATTTATTTGTTTTTCTTTATAAGACATTATGTGTCCAATGCACATACAGCCCTTTTCGTGAGTGTCCAAACTAGTGGTTTCTTTATTTCTGTAACTTATAAAATTTCGTATAGTGTTTCTTAAACTGTCTTTTGTTATGCTTTCATTTTTGTTGCACAGTTCAATGAAACATTCATTACATCCACATGTGTTTTCGTGTGTCATTTTTTCATTTACTCTTGCTGCACCTATTGTTGGTGATGGGGTAATCTCTTCTCCCATTCCATAATCATTATTGTCAATGGGTTGTTCCTCTGCTATTTCTTTGGTGTTCTGGGTATCTGTTTCTATTGGTTTTATTATTACTTTAGGAGACAAAGGTATTTTCTTATTATTTGGTTTATGTTCTTTCTTGGGGTCTCCCGCCTTATTTTAATGGATATATCTCTAATAATAGTTGGCCTTTTGTTGGTCTTGGGTGGAGTTCTCTCTAAAGGTCTCTTTTTTTCTTTAGTTTCTAATTCACCATAACTATCTTTTAATATTTCTGTGGTCCTTGTATTGTCTTCTAGTGATTCTATTTCTCTTAATATCTCAAATGAATTTGAGCAAGGAGTTTTATACATTTCTTGGTCCTTTGCTATATTAGCTTCTTCTTGCAAAGTGGTTATTTTTCTTTGAGATTGATCTATCAGGGTTTTGTTACTCTTATTTATTTCCGTTTTTGTTTCTTTGTTTGATCTTATTGCTGTAGAAAAAGTTCGTTTCTTAGCGGGATCATGCATTCTTCTAACCTTTAATTTTAATTTGGCCTCTTTTATAGGCATTCCTATCCTTTCCTGAAGTAATTTCAATTCCGTATTGTATATATAATACATACATTCCTCAGATCTTGCATGGTGATTTTGTCCACAGTTCACGCATTTTGGTTCACCACACCTCCACTGTGTGGCATGTTTGTCAGATCCACAGTATGCACATACAGATGTATTACAGCATTTTTTTCCTTGTATGTCCATACATACTACAGTTTTGGCACTGTAGAGGTTTTGGGACATACGGTCTCAGTTCTTTGCTTTGGCCTAAGATTTTTATTTTTATGGGTAATTCATGGCCTTCAAATTTTATCTTTGCTATTCTTAGTATTTTTTCATTACTCCATCTACTAGCTATGTTGTAAATTTCGCAGTCTTGTATATTGTTGTACCTTTTTTTTAAGGGAATCTAGCAATATTTTCTTTTCTATTGGTTCATCATTATCAGGGAGTACTATGGTACCCTGTACACTGTTCATATTGTCATGTTTTTTAATATTTACTTTTACATTATCAATATTTTTTATATTTAAGTAGTTTTCCGATTGATTTCTTGTAGTGGTTTCTATCAACCACATCTGTTCTTTTACTTGTCTGAATGACATTTCAGTAGTTGAATGTCGATTCAATAGGAAGTTTTCTAGTTTCAATGACGATATTTTTTTCTCTGTTTCTAAGGTTAGGAATCTTGACCAACTTGCACTCCCAAAGAGGGAGTCGAAGTGGGTCAATGTTGGGTCAAGATATTTGTTTTTTTTTTGGCTTGTTTTTCATTGGAGCATAGGGCTCCAGTGTAATTATGTTCGTATTTTTTTCTGATTTCCAGAGAGAGTTGTCAGAGGAGGTTCCTGCAGTCGTCAACTGTGCCGAGTCGCTACCATCAATGGGTCCAGGGGTACTTAAATCATTAATACAACTTTGCATTAAGACTGAAGTAGAAAATAAAAAAAAAGTAAATAAACCTGAAAACCTTAAAAAGATATCATCAGCCTTTCATGGGGTTTATTCTTCCGCCAATGGCACAAGTGAGAATCAACTCCCAAATGACTTGTCCCTACCCTACCCCATAGGGGATGGCACAACATGATTAGAGTGGCCCAAGTGTAAGCCAAACCCGCTTGCTAGGACTGAGAGTATTTCAAGAATACAATCATCCCCACCCTAATCATGTTATGGGCAAACTGGATAGAATGCCGAGAGTCCTATCCCTAGAACCAGACCCCCCTGGAATCCGTGGTCCAGCCCTAAAGATTAGTTCCGCCTGATATCTCTCAGGTCCGAACACTATCGGATAGATGATGGTACTATTTAGCTTCGGATATAAACCCATTCCCAGCTATGATATCTTTTCCTATTTATCAGGTCCACCAAATTTTATCAAAAGTGGAAATTTCCACAAATCTAATCCAAAACCATGTACAATGGCATATGAGACTCTTGGACTCGAACCCAGAAACAAATTCCTGGGGTTCAAGAGCCCCTCACCACGTCAAGGTGGTCTCATATTGAGGGGGAGCCAAATCATAAAAATGACATTATTTGGGCTACAAAGTTGGATGATATCAGCGATGACATGCGCTATCGCCAAGTTGTGAAATTTCCTGAATGTTTGGGAATTTTTCTGTTTCACAGCCAAATGGTTAATGTGGATCATCAAAGAAAAAGGACAGTCATGGAATGGCAAATAATTCAGAGAAACTCTGCTTACTGGTGGAATATTTCCTTTCCTCAAAGATCCTGAGAATGTGTTATCTGTTGAAGGAGTCACATTTTTGCATGTTAAGGCACCATGTTTCAAGGCTCTTCAGACACAGGAGCTGTTTCGAAACAGTAGTAACGATTTCTTTTTGTCAAGTGAATTTCCAGGTAGCTCCCCTGACTTTAATGTGTGAAAACATTGGTAATATCTTAAAGGATCGTGTTGAAGCACGCACAGTGAACTATGATGGTTTACAAACCTGGATGACCTGCAAAGAGGTGATTGTGCTCAGGGAAATGGAGTTTGAGTCTCATTTTTTTGTGATTTGCAGAAATCATACCCTCAAGAATGCAGGCTGTGCTTGCAGACAGATGGAGGCTTCACAAAATATTAAATTTTTCAGAGAAACTTAAATAAGTACCTGTTCTGAATTACTTTTGTTTTTGTCCCTATCAATTTTGGTTTATGCTGCAGAGTAAAGTTTGAACACTGAAACACCTTGTTAAAGATTTCACTTACATACCACTGCATATCCTACTCCACCTTGGATTTTGATCCATCAGTATGATTTTCCTGTCATTTATATGCTTTTCATCATGCTCCAAAACTTGTTTCTAACTTTTTTGCCAGACATTTTTCTTCTTTGTCTCTTTACTGCAGACATCTGTTGCTGGAATAAACCATGGAGGGATAGCAGGATGTTTCACCTGTAGGATCTTCTGCGTTTTTATGCTTTCATCCTCCAGTTCACACAGCTGTCTGATTTGAAATGGTATTGAAGATCCAGATCTAAAAAGACTTAAGACAGACTGTTTTAAGGTCTCAAAATAAGGATTTTCCTTTGAGCTTTCCAGACACACTGTGTGTCTCAGACCTAGCTCATGCCTCCTCAAATCCAGTGGTAGCTGATGGGAGTCTACATACATACTTTCAATGGGTGAAATTCTAAAAGCTCCATTACAGACCCTTAGCCCCATATTATGCAGTGTCCAATTCCTTAAGTTTAGTCTTTGACGCAGATGAGTATACCTGGCAGCCATAGTCTAACTTAGATAAAAGTACTGCACTATAAAGCCTTAACAACAATTTCTTATCAGCACCCTAATTAAAATTAGATACTTTTAAAATATTTAGTGATCTCTTCAATTTCACTTTTTAACTGGTCAATATGATTATACCAAGTGAGCTTTTCATCAAATACCATTCCTAAAAATTTTACTTCAGTAGAGTAAGGTAAAATAATTGCATTTAAGGGAAGAGCTGGAATGGCTTCCTTAGTTCGGAGTCTGCAGAACCAAACACCGACAGTTTTAGATTCAGAAAATCAAAGTCCTTCCTCATTAGCCGACTTGCTTATTTTATCGATGGCTCTTTGCATGAACCTGCTAGTAGATGCTGCATCATATCCTGTTCAGTACAGAGCCAAATCATCTGCAAATACAAAGCCTTTTACTGGTGACGATATCTTTTCTAATATTCCATTAATGTCAACAGCAAAGAGGGTGGCACTAAGGACACTACCCTGAGGAACTCCCTCTTCTTGTAAGGAAGGTCGTGGTACATGATTCCAAACTCTTACCTTTATATATCTTTCAGATAAAAACGAATTTATAAATCTGATCATTTTTCCTTTAACGCCCATCTTATACAACTTTTTTATAATGCCATAACGCCATGTGGCTTCACATGCCTTTTCCAAATCAAAGAAAACTCCTATTGTTTGGCTCTGTTAAGCAAAACCTTGTTGTATTTGAGAGCCTGAGCAAGGGGTCTAAAGTACGAGTAGATCTACTTTTCGTAAAGCCAAACTGGAATGGAGAAAGCAATTTATTTGTTTCTAAGTGCCACACAACTCTGGTGTTAATCATCTTTTCCATCAGCTTCCAAATACAACAGGTGAGAGCTACTGGTCTGTAGCTGCTGGGTAAAGCAGGATCCTTGTTTGGTTTTTTCATAGGGAGGATTAATGATAATTTCCAGCTCTTAGGAATACTACCAGTTTCCCAGATTTCATTTATTATATCTAAAAGAAATTTCTTTGACTTTCCTGGGAGATGTTTCAGCATTTCATGGAGTACTTTATCTTCATCAGCAGCTGATGGTTTGGTATTCTGCAAGGCATCTTTGAGTTCCTGCAGTGTAAAATGACATTTTTATACTAAAAGTTTTATATATACTTACCAAGTAATTACATAGCTATAGTTTCCACTTAACGGCACCTTAGATTCAAAATTTCGTGGGTAGCGTTTCAGTATAGTTTGTGTAGGTGATCAGCCTGTCCCACTAATGGAATATTGGAACGACCTAGCAAGCAATTCTCATTCGTTTTATGCCTTATGTCCATCAGAGGGGAGGAGGGTGGGCTCTGATTCTGTAATTACTTGGTAAGTATATATAAATCTTTATATTATTACAAAATGTCATTTTTATAAAAGTAACTTACCAAATAATTACATAGCTGGATCCCACATTGACAGAAGGTGGGATACATGGACATAGTATTCTACTCCAAAATCATTAAGTCATGTAATGAATCTGAAATAGAAAAGTTGCTAGTATTGAATACAAAGTCTTGTCGTTCCTTATTAGTTTGAGAGCCTGCAGTATTAAAACTGCAACTGGTTGATGCTCAACTTAACCTGTAGTGGCGTAAATCTTTGGCTCCTTCAAGGGTCGCCTCTACTTAAGTGGTAGCTTTGTAGTGAAGGCAGTACTCCACTGGCTGCCAAAGCATCAGTCATTATGCAGAAAAGGAGTTATCCAATACCCAAAAACTTTAATAGGTGCTCCTTGCCCTGGGCACAGTACCAACGTTTAAAATTATTACACTGTCACCTACACTGAAATAACACCACAACCCAACCATTGAGAGTGATGGGTGCTCCAGGTACTTTGTACCTCCTGGCTATTAAAAAACACTATACCTCACCAGAAGGTGATGAGAGAGTTAGGAGAAAATCTTATGGACCCTGCCCTGTCATACCATGCCAGTCACCTATCCTGTGGTACTGCAGAATTTACATCTTACTTAGCTGGCGCCAGTCTGGAGTTGGCGCAAGGTGAGCTGTGGAAGATCCACCATTGGGATAAATATCACTGGTGCCAGACTGTAGCTGGCACCAAGCGAGCTGGGTGCCAGCCGACCAGCTGGAAGATCACGAAAGCCTTAAGCTCTAAAGTTGGCGCCAGACTGTAGCTGGTGCCAGGCAAGCTGAGCACTAGGGAACCCCGAAGCCCTGGGGGTTCTATAGCTGGGGCCAGACTTGTAGCAGGCACCAGTAGAGCTGGCTGCCAGGCAAGCTAGCAGCTCGAGGCTCTGGAAACTCTAAAGCTGGCAACAGACTGTAGCTGGCGCCCGAAGAACTGGGTAACACTAGAGCTAGAAGTTCAGGTTTCACTTCTTAAGACAGTGAGATGTGAAGGACAATTATACTTTCAGTAGGTCGATGCAGAATGAAAGTAATGGCCATACGTGCCTGTGAGAAGTAAAGGACGATATGCTTCCAGTACGCTGATGCCAAATGGAAGTAAGGAACATATGTGCCTGAAAGCTGAAAGCTAAAGAAGTAGAGGCTGCTCAGATAACCTTAGCTTTCACTAAAAGAAGGCAAAGTTGTTCTTCTGAATCTGAGAGTTTCAGAAATTCTCTTAAGGATGAAGGACAATGCGATCTTAATCCAAGGGAGAGGGGTTCTTGACCAAACATCAAAGGACAAGAAAGCCCTCTAGATTATCAAGTCCTGTACAGGTAAATACCTAAAAAACTCCAATTGGACTGAGTTCATTCTTTCCCTCAGAGCTGGTGAGCGCTCCTGAGTGCTTGGAGCATGCGCTGACGCCAGGTTGCAGCTGGTGTCAGGCGAGCTGGACACCAGGTGAGTTAGGGATTCAGGAGCTGGCTGGTGCTCCTAGAAGCCAAGCATGCCGTAAGGGAGAAAGAATGCATATAGGTCTTGGATGGAGCCTCGTTCTTGGCTAAAATCAAAGGAAAAAAAGAGGATAATACACCTCTTGCTTCCTAGCTGGGTGTGAAAAAGGCTTATGAGGTCTCTGAGAAGATAAAAGACCCAGATTTCTGTGCTTAACCAGAGATAAGTATAGATCAGAGAAAGTGAGATTTTAGAATCAGAAACAAAGAGGAATCTAGATCTTCTTCATGCCAGTCAAAGAGTCTTGAAGTTTTGGAATTTCAAGACCATAAGTCTGGAGCTGGGAGGGTGACTTCTGAGTCTTGTAATATCTCTGCAATGTCAAAAGACATTTGGCAGACAATCCTATGGTCTGTCTAGGCAAGAGAGACCTCTGGTAGTATCTGAAGCTAGGTTTCCTTTGAGAAGACAGAGTTTTACAAATGAGGTCTTCAACAGTCAACCAGTAACTGGAAACTAAGCCTGAGACTGTTCAGGGCTTCCTCGACCACATAGAAGGTTCCTTGAAGAGGCAAACAGGTCTAAGGTTGGCTTGCTTCATACAATGAAGAGATTCTGACAACTCAGGGGATCAAAAGGCCATGATGGGAAGGACAAGCTTCTGACGGCCCAGTACGTCCTTCAACGCTTAGTTCCTGAATAAATCAAATGACTAGAAGACTTGACTGATCTGTCAACAGAGGAAGAACTCTGCTGATTGGTTGAGAGGAAACGCTGGATCCAGCTTCCCTATTTAAGTAGATGTGTTAGGACTGAGGTCTAATCCAAACACACTACCACAGACCTAGGGTTGAGCAGTACTAGGGTCATAAGAGAAACACTTTAGCTCTCCAAAGCAAAAGTGAGGTTCCATTCTTCTTGGGGACCAAGTCCTGCACATCTTCCCTGGTTCTTCAAATAGGCTCTTTTGTTTTATATCTGAGGTGCTGAGAAGAAGACTAGAACTAAGCTCAGCAGAAGAAGGAATTGTAATACACGTTATGTTCAGACAGCCACCACTGGAAATCTGACTAGAGAAACTGAAATTGGCCTATTGGAACAATACAGAGGTGTCCAACTGTGTTTCCCTTTCGGTGAAGGTTATTTAAGAGCCTTGAGCCCATTTTCTTGTTGAAGATAATGAAGTCAGTCAACATGTAAAGACTGAAGTAATGTCCAGACAAAAGGGAGAGACAAATGTAGGAAGAGCTAGTAATCGGGGTGTCGAAGCAAAGACTCCCAATTGGGAAGCCCTGTCCCAAAAGGCAGAACTAAAAAACTCTCTGGGGTTTGAACATGGATCTGGAATAGTGCTCCCTGCATGTCCAAGCTCCTATCCAATCGCCCTGGAGAATTGTTGAAAGAACTAACTGGATCATCTCTCTCTTGACCTTCATCTACTGTCTAAGAGAGAGAAATGAAGAACTTTGGTCATGCAGCCCATGGTCAGGAGTAGAGTTCAAGAAAAAATGTTGAGTGCTCTGAAACTAGTGTCAGAATGTCGTTGTTGGGAGCGACAACCCATTGCAATTTTTGTGAATTCATTATTATTATTATTATTATTATATTATTATTAAAGTAGTTTAACAAGACCACTGAGCTGACTTTCAGCTCTCATAGGGCTGGCCCTAAGGATTTGATTAAAATACTAGGTCAGGGCCTGAGGCCAAGTGCTGGGACCCAATAGATCATTCAGTACAATGATGAATGAATTAAAATGAAATTAAAAACTGCACATAGGCATATCCTCTCATACTGAAACACATACATACAATAAATACATTTACTCAGACTTCCTTACATACATACTAAAACGGTACATTAAAATTCAGAATATAAATTAAGCAAAATTTTAAAATTTTTCTCTTTTTTGTAAAATTCAACAAATGTTAAAAGGGTTTTCATGCTTTTATTATTTACTTATTTTTATATTTTATTAATTAAATTACAGTTCTTCAAGAACATCAAAATTGGAATGACTAAAAATGTGAAAGATTCTGACAAAATTTCTTTCATTGATCTATTTCCAAAAGTAAACATTCATTGTTGGTAATACTTTGGACATTTGCATAACACATGTCTGACTGTTATTATTACTCTGCATTCTGAGCACTCGGGAGCCGGGCCATGTGGGCTGCTCATTAAGTGCCCATGTGTCAGACGAGTATGGCCTATTCAGAGACGTGTTAAAATTACTTGTGCGAGTCTCTCTCTCTGATATGATAAACTCCATTTTTTAACATTAGGTTTTACTTCTTTCAATTTATTACTTGCAGGTTCTTCATCCCATATATATTGCCATTTATTTATGATACCCATTTTTATGTGAGTTACATAATCAGTGACAGGGATATTCACATTTGATCTCGTCATGTGAGTTGCTGCTTTAGCTGCTTTGTCTGCATCTTCATTTCCTTTGATTCCTACATGGACAGGGATCCAACATATTTCTAAATTTTTTCCATTATTATATAATTTATGGATATATAATTTAATTTGTTGTACTATATTATTTTTTGATTTGTAACTTTGAATAGCTTCTATAGCATTTCTTGAATCACTGAAAATCACAAAATTATTGAATGATGATTCTTTAATTATCTTTATAGCTGATGCAATTCCATACAATTCTGCTGTAAATATGGAAGCATTATTAGGAAGAGAGAACTGATAAGTTTTGTCTTGGGACACTGCAGCATATCCTACTCCGGGTTCTGATTTAGAACCATCTGTATATATTGCGTAATGTGGACCTTTTCGGTTTATATGCTCTATTGTATGCTGTCTAAGGTGTTCTGGTGTATATGAGTTACTTTTTGATAAATACTTGAGGTGTGTGCAAATTCTCATTTTATTCATTGTCCAGGGAGGAGGTGATTTTACTATTAAAGGCACTTGTATATTTATATTCAGCGACTCAAACAATCTTCTAGCTCTAATTGGGAAAGGTGGTGGATGGTTGTTTATAAATACATCTCTTAATTCAAATAATTTTTTGGTTGAGAATCACTAGTTTGAATTCTTAAAGCACTTTTCATTGTTACTAGCTCTCTATGGAGAGACAAACTTTAGTTCACCACATTCAACTTGTAATGATGATTTTGGTGATGATCTAAAGGCTTCTGAGCATATTCTAAGGCCTTCATTGTGAACAGGGTCTAACATTTTCAGCACTGCGTCAGATGCCGAGCCATATACTTTGCTTCCATAATCAATGATGGACAGAATTGTTACTTTATAAAGTACAGTAAGGGTATGTCTATCGGCTCCCCAAGTAGTGTTCGATAGTTTTCTAATTAGATTTAACCTCGGGCCGCTCTTTTACTTTTAGATTTTATATATGTAATGTGGGCTCTCCAGTTCAAGTGGGTATCAAATACTAATCCCAAAAATTTTGCTGTTTGGCCAATTGGTATAGTATGGTTTCTGATTTTTAAATCTATTTCTTCACCTTTTTTCCACTTTTTATTTTTATAAAACATGATTGCTCGACTTTTATCTATGGAAAATTTAAAGCCTACAGATGAGGCCCATTCATCTATTTTTACTATGCTTTTATTAATGATTCGTTCTGCATGTTTTATTCGGGATGCTGAATAATATATGGCAAAACATCCATGTACAGGTTACTTTTAATGCCAATAGGTAGATTTTTACTGATATCATTAATTGCTAAAGTAAACAGTGTGCCACTAAGGACTCTTCCCTGTGGAACACCATTTTCAAGTGGATATGTTCTAGGCAGATCATCATCAATTCTCACCTGAAAATTGCGGTTTGTCAAAAATTTCTGTATAAACCTAGGTAAATGTCCACGAATGTTGTTGTTTTGTAAAGTTTTTAATATAGCATACCTGCATGTAGTATCGTATGCTTTTTCAACGTCAAAAAAGACAGCTACAGTAATTTGTTTTCGTTCAAAACCTCTAAACGTATGGTATTCTAAGTACAGAGAGAATCTAATGTAGATCTGTTACACTGTGACCCAAACTGAGTGGGAGTTAAAATTTTATTTTCTCGAATGTGCCATGTTAGTCGAGCATTTACCATTTTCTCTAACAATTTGCATAAGCAGCTTGTTAAAGAAATTGGTCTGTAATTATTTACATTACTGGGATCCTTTCCAGGTTTGGGGATAGGAATTATTATAGCTTTACACCATTCATCTGGAAATAAATTTCGAAGCCATAAATGATTATAAAACTCTAATAAGTATGACTTTGCCAAAGGTGCTAAGTGGCTGATCATCTCAAAACAAATATTGTCACCTCTAGGAGCAGATTTATTGCTGTTCGAGAGAGCATATTCCAACTCTGACATACTAAATTTTCTATTATAATATATATCTTCTATTGTTTCAATATTTATTTTTATTAATTCTATTTATTATTTTTTTTTTGTGCGGAAGTGTTCATCTAAATTCTTATCACTACTTACATTTGCTAAATTTTCTCCCATTATATTACTTGTTTCTTTTAGATCAAGCATTCTTTTCCCATCTTTTAATATGGCATGTCTAGGTGGTTTGACATGGGTACCATTTATTTTCTTGAATTTTTCCCATATTTTTTGTATGGGAGCATAATTAGAGAGATCTGATATGTATTTCCTCCATGAAATGATTCTTCCTTGAATTACTTCCTTTTTAAATTTTGCAGATATTTTGTTGTATACAGGTTTTAATGTATCACTTTCTAGTAATAACACAGTCATTTTTTGTAAAGTTCTTTTTAATATCGGTATATTTTTATTCATTTTATTGAACTTTCTATTCAAATTATCTAATCATCTCCCTATTGAGTGTTTTATATTTATTAATTCTGTTAACTCATCAGACCACCAGGGAACTTTGTGTTTTGTTGGATGGGGCTTTGACTTTGTATTGCTTTATCAGCAGCATTTTTAATGAAATCAACAAGAAATTTATTAGTTTCATTATGGTCTCTTAAATATTCAAATTGTGGGATATTTCTAGTGTGCATTTCATATCGCTCCCAATCTGCTTTATAAATGTTATATAGGGGGGCATGTTTTGCAGGATTATTTTGCAATAAGGAAATTAATATTGGGAAATGATCACTGGTGTGCAAGTCATCAACTGTATTCCAATCCAATCTGTCAACTATGCTTGTCGTACATAAGTTAAGTCTACTGAGGAAAATGTTCCATGTGCTTTTGAAAAATATGTGCTAATTTCGTCATCATTTATACAGCACATGTCGTTTGAATCCATGAACTCTTCTATTTTACTACCTGTTCTATTTGAGTTTGTACAATGACAGTCCCATATTGGGTTGTGAGCGTTAAAATCACCTACTATTAATGTAGGTTCCTTGGTATTGTTAAGTAAATCTTTAAGTTTATCAATGTCATAACTTTTATTAGGTTGGTTATATATGTTATAAATTATGTAATTATCGTTTTTTATTCGTATTTTAATACTTGATATTTGCAAGTCAGTAAAATTTACAGGTACTCTGTCATAACATACTTTGTTATGTACATATATAGCAGTACCTAAATTTCCTTCTTCTTCTCTAGATGTAGATACTAAGGTATATTTACCTATTGTTGATATTGTTTTGTTGACATGTTGTAAACATAGTATCATTGGCTCATATTCCTTTAGTAATCGTTGTATTTCTCCCAAATGTAATCTGGTCTGTAGACCATTTATGTTCCATTGTATAATATAATTATTGAAAGTATAACGTTAGTGTGTTCAAGTGTTATTTTCTTTTTGTGGATCATCAATTTGCATTTTTCTAAAATCCTATTTACAATATTTATTTGTTTTTCTTTATAAGACATTATGTGTCCAATGCACATACAGCCCTTTTCGTGAGTGTCTAAACTAGTAGTTTCTTTATTTCTGAATCTTATAAAATTTCGTATAGTGTTTGTTAAACTGTCCTTTGTTATGCTTTCGTTTTTGTTGCACAGTTCAATGAAACATTCATTACATCCACATGTGTTTTCGTGTGTCTTTTTTTCATTTACTCTTGCTGCACCTATTGTTGGTGATGTCATTCTTATCAATGGTTTGTTCCTCTATTATTTCTTTGATGTTCTGGGTATCTGTTTCAATTGGTTTTATTATTACTTTAGGAGACAAAGGTATTTTCTTATCATTTTCTGGTTTATGTTCTTTCTTCGGATCTCTCGCCTTTATTTTAATGGATGTATCTCTAATAATAGTTGGTTTTTTGTTGGTCTTGGGTGGAGTTCTCTCTAAAGGTCTCTTTTTTCTTTAGTTTCTAAACTAAACTTGTATTGTCTTCTAGTGATTCCATTTCTCTTAATATCTCAAATGAATTTGAGCAAGGAGTTTTATACATTTCTTGGTCCTTTGCTATATTAGTTTCTTCTTGCAAAGTGGTTATTTTTCTTTGAGACTGATTTATCAGGGTTCTGTTACTCTTATTTATTTCCATTTTTGTTTCATTGTTTGATCTTATTATTGTAGAAAAAGTTCGTTTCTTAGCGGGATCATGCATTCTTCTAACCTTTAATTCCAATTTGGCCTCTTTTATAGGCATTCTTGTCCTTTCCTGAAGTAATTTTAATTCTGTATTGTATATATAATACATACATTCCTTTAGATCTTGCATGGTGATTTTGTCCACAGTTCACACATTTTGGTTCACTACACTTCCACTGTGTGGCATGTTTGTCAGATCCACAGTATGCACATACAGATGTATTATGGCAATTTTTCCTTTTATGTCCATACATACCACAGTTTTGGCACTGTAGTGGTTTTGAAACACACGGTCTCAGTTCTCTGCTTTGGCCCAAGATTTTAATTTTTAAGGGGAATTCATGGCCTTCATATTTATCTTTGCTATTCTTAGTGTTTTTCCATTACTCCGTCTACTTTCTATGTTGAATATATCGCAATCTTGTACATTGTTGTACCTTTTTTTAAGGGAATCTAGTAATATTTTCTTTTCTATTGGTTCATCATTATCAGGGAGTACTATGGTACCCTGTACACTGTTCATATTGTCATGTTTTTTAATATGTACTTTTACATTGTTAATATTTTTTATATTTAACTAATTTTCTGATTGATTTCTTGATGTGGTTTCTATTAACCACATCTGTTCTTTTACTTGTCTGAATGACATTTCAGTAGTTGAATGTCGATTCAATAGGAAGTTTTCCAGTTTCAATGACGATATTTTTTTCTCCGTTTCTAAGGTCAGGAATCTTGACCAACTTCCCTCCCAAAGAGGGAGTCGAAATGGGTCAAGGTTGGGTCAAGATATTTGTTTTTTTTTTTGGTTTGTTTTTCATTGGAGCATAGGGCTCCAGTGTAATTATGTTCATATTTTTTCCTGATTTTTCCAGGGAGAGGTCAGAGGAGGTTCCTGCGGTTGTCAACTGTGCCGAGTCACTACCATCAAAGGGTCCAGGGGTACTTAAATCTTTAACACAACTGAGGATTAAGATTGAAACAATGAAAAAAATTTTAAAAAACAAATAAATAAACCTGAAAACCTTAAAAAGATATCATCAGCCTTTCATGGGGTTTATTCTTCCGCCAATGGCACAAGTGAGAACCGACTCCCAAATGTCCGCGTCCCTACCCTACCCCACAGGGGATGGCACAACATGATTAGTAATGGCCAAAGTGTAAGCCAAACCCACTTGCTAGGACTGAGAGTATTTCAAGAATACAATCATCCCCACCCTAATCATGTTATAGGCAAACCGGATAGAATGCCAAGAGTCCTAATCCATAGAACCAGACCCCCCTGGAATCCGTGGTCCAGCCCTAAAGAATAGTTCCACCTGATATCTCTCAGGTCCTAACATTATCGGGCAGTTGATGGTCCTACCACAGTTCCCACTATTTAGCTTCGGATATAAACCCATTCCCAGCTATGATATCTTTTCCTATTTATCAGGTCCAATAAATTTTAGTAACAGTGGAAAATTCCACAGAATTTAGTCCAAACTAATATATAATGGCATGTGGGACTCTTGGACTTAAACTCAGGAGCAGATTCCTGGGGTTCAAGAGCCCCCTCACCACGTCAAGGAGGTCCCAAAGCGAGGGGGTGCAACTGTGCGAATCTCACAGTAGAAGAGAGCACCAGAGATCTCCTTCTAGAGAATACAAAACTAGAATGGAAAAAACTCTTCCAAGTCTGTACATAAAAGGGCATGGAAACAATCCAAGGCGCTGGGTGCTCTGACACTGGACACTAGATTTTCGGTGGACGGTGTAAAAGGCCGAACATATTACTAAGTTGGTGCTGAATGGTCTCCAACGAAGTGAAGAGACGAACCAGTAGTGTCTGTACTATTGTTTTTCTGTAGGTTTTTTAAACAGGAGTGAGGTGTCAGATAACTGATAGCTGGCTCGAAAAGGACAGGATGAGGAGGACATATGACACAGGTGGGCATTAGTTAAACATGAGCTCGGACACTGATCATTGGGAGGTGGAGCTTGGAACTGAACTCTCAGAACTTGGGAGCTTGGAAGTTGGTAAATTTTTCTTGAACAATTGGGAGCTTCAACTGTGCACTCTGAACTTCGGGAGCTTCGGAACAAGGGAGTTCAGAACTCTGGAGCTCAGGAATTTCGGGAGTTCTGGAACTTGGGAACTTGGAACTCGGGAGCTCAGAGCTCGGGAGTTCGGAACTCGGGAGCTCAGAACACGGGCACTCAGAACTTGGAAGCTCGGAACTCAGGAGTTCGGAACTTGGGCACTTGGAACTCAGGAGCTCGGAACTTGGGAACTCGGAACTTGGGAGCTCAGAACTCAGAATTTGGGCGCTCAGAAGTTGGGAGCACGGAATTTGGGTGCTAAGAAGTTGGAAGCTCGGAACTAAGAACTTGGGAATTCGGAACTAGGTTGCTTGGAACTTGGACGCTCTCTGAGTGTCCAGATTCAGAGAGCAATGACGACAACCACTGATGCAATAAAACTGGGAAATATATCTTTACAGTGGCTGAGATAAATCCGAAAAAACGCCATTGACGTCACTAGTCTACACTCTGATCCATAACTAACCACACTGGGATCCCGAAAGTGTCAATAGAGCCTCTTGTCCACACTGGAATCCTAATTTTGTTCACACTGGGATCAGTAACTGAAAAAACGTCATCGGCACCACTACGGCCAAGGTAAGCACATCTTCATGGTCGCTTTTTCAATGGCTGTCCGTCAAGGCCTGCGGACAACAGGCTCGACTGAGGAGTAACTCTCCGGGGGCAAAACCCTTTCGGACTCACATGGACCGCAGTATGCCTCTTCCCAGCTTTGCAAGGGAGTTTGACAGGGACTGGGTTTATGAAATCCGAAAGGGGCGGATAGTTACCTCTTCCACTACACATCTAACAAGACGCCTTTCCAGTGGCTGTCTGGCGATACCTGCGACCGCAACAGGCTCGACTGAGGGGGCAACAACCAGTGTGAAACCCCCCGACCTCCCTTGGACTTCCAGTTTGCCTCCTCCCAGGTTTGCAAGGGGAGTTTGACAGGGACCTTCTGTCTAGGAGCATCGGGGGACAAGTAGTCACCTCCCCCACTGCACTACACTCCACTATAACAAGGTTAACATCTGTTAACCAAGACACAAGACTGGCAAAGGTATGGAAAGGGAAGAAAGGGAGCCAGGCGTGGGAGCATGTGGTAAGACGGCTAGTAGGAGGGAAATGGCGCTAGGGCACTAGCACTGGTGCTGAGCGCATGAGAGAGAGTGCTGGGGGCGAAGCTGTCACCCGAGATTGGTGCCAGCAAGATTCATAGTGTGAGCTGGTTCTTGGCTGTTGAGAACATCAACTCGTAGCCGCCAACAAGAACCCCCAATTCTCTCCTTAATACTTTCTGCCTAGCACTTTGAGTTCTGCAAAGGAAGGTGTGACGGTTATGGCAAAAATTTATTTACTGGAGGCTTCCAGGAAGCATAGGTCCGGTAAATAATTCATAATTGCAAAAGTTACAGACTTAATGAAATGGCAAAATACCCGAGAACTACTTTCACGGAGATTACCGGTGGCTTGCATGAAGCATATGGCCGATAAACAAATCATAAATTGCCAAAATTATGGGCTAATGAAAGATAGTAACACTATGTCACAACATCTGAAAATTACTATAAAGTAAAAACATTATTGGCGTCTCACCAGTAGCCTATGGCCAGTAAACAGTTCATGAATTGCAAAAGCTAATGCCTAATGAAAAGGTGTAACATACGCTGATTACTTTATAATGGAATGCCGTAACATCCGAGAATTGCTTTTACGTCAAAATTATTATCTACAACTTGCTAATATATTAAGGCTGTGAAACAATTCATAAATTGCAAGGTTATGGCCTAATGAAAGCCCTAACATACACCAATTGTTTTATAATAATGTCTAAGCCAATTACTTTGTAATGGAGTGTCATAACACTCGAGAATTACTTCTTTGTAATGGAGTGTCATAACACTCGAGAATTACTTCTTTGTAATGGAGTGTCATAACACTCGAGAATTACTTTTAAAGACAAAACTATTATCGGCAGCTCGCTAGTTGTTTACAGCCGGAAAAAAATTCATAAATTGCCAAAGTTATGGTCTAATGAAAATGCATAACATACAGTTTACTTTTATGATGGAATGTCGTAACATCCGAGAATTAATTATAATGCAAAACTATAATCGACGCCGCCAGACGCCTAACCAGTAAACAAACCATCAATGCAAATGGCATCGTTTACCGGCAGCTCAATGATGACTCAGTCAACGTAAAACAAAACAATAAAAAAACTCATCCTGAAAGATTTCAGCTTGAAGGCTACAATATGCACATTCCGATGATTGATTTAAAGAATCCTCCATCGGAATCTGGTAAAATAACCGGAAAATAATGAAAATGCTACCGCCAGACCAGGTGTTGCCACCATGGATGGCAACAAACGAATGATAATTGTTTGCTAGGTCGTTCCAATATTCCGTTAGTGGGACGGGCTGATCACCTACACAAACTATACTGAAGCGCTACCCCCGAAATTCTGCATCTAAGCTGCTGTTAAGTGGAAACTGTAGCTATGTAATTACCTTGGTAAGTTACTTGTACTGTATAAAATTTTGCGTTATATGGTTCAAAATTATTTTCACTTAAATCAAGAGAAATCTGGGCATTTCTAATGTCTTGGAATTCTACAGAATAGTTCTCACTACTTGATATTCTCGAGAAATGTTCTCCTAATTTTTCTGCGACCCTCTCTGGTTGGGTGATAGGTCACCATTTATCTTAAGGGTAGACAGAGGTTCAGGGACAAACTTGCCATTTAGTTTTTTAATTTTTTTCCAAATCATTTTGGATGGTGTTTTTGAGGTAATGCTGTTAATGTAGCACATCCATAAGTCTCTTTTTGCTTTTTTAAAATATTTATTTTGCTTGGCCATAGCACAATGGTAAATAACGTTGGCTTAGGCAGTTCCACTCCTCTTATACTTTTTGTAGCATTTTCTAGTGATCTTTCTCATACTACTGTAGGTTTTGTTTCACCAAGGAACTGCTGGTCTAGAGGGCGTCCCTTTTGTTGATGGAATAGAGGCAACTGCACTGTTGATGGTGGTGTCACAAAAGTAATTATATGCCTATGAGATAGATGGAAATGATTTTAAATTCTTGTCCATGAGAACAGACTCATTAAATTCCTTCCAGTATGCTTCATCTACCTTCCATTTGGGAGGTGACTCAAAGGGCTGATTCTTAACTGTTTTTATATGAATTGGGAAGTGGTCATTCCCATTTGGATATTCATTTACTGACCATTCATAATCAACGTGAACACTAGATGAGCAAAAGCTCAGATCGATAGCCGAATAAGTATTGGAGTACATGTTATGGTAAGTCGTGGCTTCATTATTGAGTATAGTGATATTATGATCATCCACAATATCCTCCAACATCCTACCCTTGGCATCTGTCGTGCTCCCACCCCATATGGAGTTGTGAGCATTAAAATCAACAAGGAAGAGGAAAGGAGTAGGAAGCTGATTGATCAGTAAATGAATATCATTATAAGTGCAATCCAAATCAGGAGGAAGATAGATGGAGCAAACTGTAATTTGCTTGCCTAAAATGAAAGTTACTGCTACAGCTTGGAGATAAGTATTAATAGATAGCAAAGAGTGTTCCAATGACTTACGCGCAATAATTGCTGCACCTCCCTTAGCTCTACCTCTGATTGGTGGTGGCGAATTATACATGCTGTAATTTAACCCAGGATTATATAGTGTGCTTCCAAGCTTAGTTTTCTGGAGACACACAATACCTGGTCTATGGTCATGGAGCAGTACCTTCAGCGCTTCACTTCAAGCCCTAAGACCTATCCAGTTCCATTGTAGTATTGACGTGAAAACTATTTTTTGGGCTTGGTGGAAGGCCCTTTAAATGAAGCCTTCTCATGTACTCTCTTTTGTTTATGATTGGTCTTGACAGGTTTGGTTTATTATCTGTTGATTTACTGGTGTCATTTTGTTTCCCTTTCTTGTCAGTTTGTTCAAATTCAGGCTGGGGTTCTTGCATCAAGTTTAGTACTTCATATCTATTAATAAGTGATGCAGAGGAGAGGATGAGGGGGAACATTTCCTCTTTTGGTGCTTTTGCTCCTAAGTCTCCATTAAACCAGGCAGAGACTCTGCCCGAGACAATTCCAAGGTGGTTGTTGGGTTAAGTGTCATCTTATCCTCCTTGGACGCTTGTGCTCTAACCTCGACAGGCCGAGCACCTGACCCACATGGCTGAGCCACTACCACATGGGTTGATGCACCTGCTACATTGGAGGGTGCTGCCACTGCACCCCTAGTGGTAGATAGGGGTAGTGGCTTAAGAACTTCAGCATAGCTCCTAGGTTCTTGTCCTAATTGTCTTTTTGCAAAACCAATACTTATATGCTCTGCATTGGCTTTATTTAGTGCAGACAGTTCAAATTTGTAAGTTTCACAATTTTTGTTATTGGATTTATGTTCCAGTTGACAATTAACACATCTTGCTTTTCTATTACATTCATTGTCATGATGGACACCAGAGCAGTTTATACAAATTTTAGCATTTTTGCAGATTTCTGATGGGTGGCCAAACTCAAAGCAATGACAGTACTGCATTGGTCGTTGCTGGAGAGGACATACTCTGTGCCCTTTCATTTTCAAATATGATATGAGAAGGTACTTCAGAGTCTACAAAGGTTAAAATGATCATGTTGGCAATAGCTGCCTTTTTCACTCTCCAAACTGAAGTGGGACTCATTTCTAGAATTTCTTCTTCTGTAATGTCATAAAAGTCTTTATCAAACACTACTCCTCTCCCATAACTAAAGCTTAAGTGGGTTTGATCTTCGTAATCATTTCATCATTTTTTATGTCCAACAAGGTCAGCATATATGTTTGGGTTGTGGATTTGGCATGAATAAGAACAATGTTCTTCCTAAAACGAGAAACATCACTGCTCTTTATTCCTCCCACCTTTTTCTGAAGAAGCCTGAAAAATTTGTAGTAGTTATAATTTTCCTCCTTGGCTGAAGCTACTACCCACATAGGAGGTCTAGGAGTCCTTATTTCTGCATTCTGCTTTCTCTCTGGTTTATCCTGAGCCCATTTAGATGGCTCATAAACGTCCATATCTTTGAGAACTTTGTTTGTTAAGGCTCCTTACTGCAATAGCTTGACCTATTTGTATAAAAACTTATCATACTACTAGCCTTTACAGCCTCATCATGGCTACTAAGGGTAACCCACACTTCCCATTTACATTCAATATCAATAAAGTTCATCCTGGTTTCTACAACAGTTCCAAATGATTTCAGAGCAGTCAAGGTTATTTCATAATCACAACAGACTGGTAAGTCTTTGATATGGAGCATTCTCAAATTTTTCACACAACCTGGCTGTGTTGAGGATTTAATTTTGGATGGATGGATGGATGGATGTATGATATTTAGGGCAAAAGCCCAGGCACTGGGACCAAGAAGGCCATTCAGTGCCGTAATGAAGAGAAAATAAATTATGTTAAAGTTATGAATTCATGAAGGAAATGATTAATAAATAAAATGAAGTGATGTGACCAATAAATAAGGGTATGAAGTTTCATGGATGATGTGATATATACATAAAAAAAAATTTAATGTCATTAAAATTCTACGTGATGTAATAAATATATTAAATAAAATTAAATATCGTTAAAAATTTTAATACACTTTAAAAAGAGATGATAGCAGAAATATCTGCTTCATCTCCCAAAATATCAGAGAGGGATTTACCCTGAAAATATCTCTCTCTTTGGTTAAAATATCTGGGGCAGACCACCAGAATGTGCTCCACTGTTAGTGTCTCGTCACAGTAAGCACACTCTGGAGGGCTGCTTCCTTCTAAAATAAACTGATGGGTTCAGACGAGTGTGCCCAATCCTTAATCTGTTAAAATAACCTCTGTTCGTCTGTCAAGCTGGAATGACGAAGACCACGGTAGTATATTATCCCTAATATTTCTATATTTCTTATTATTGGCAAGAAGGGAGAAGTCCACCTTTCTTGCCATTTACTTAAAACATAAGATCTAATGGGACCTTTTAGGTCTGTATGAGGCACTTTTCTGAAAGAGGTTTCTGATAAAATACTAGCAGCTTTTGCTTCCCTGTCTGCCATCTTGTTTTCGCGAATCCCCATGTGAGAAGGGACCCAACAGAAAGAGACTGATTTACGCCGACAATATATACGAAAAAGCCACTCCTGAACTTTTTGAATTAATGGATGAAAGCTATTAAATTTTTTAATAGCTTCTAAGGTGCTTCTAGAGTCTGAGTATATGACAAAATTAGAGTCACTACTTTGAAAAACAAAAACACTACGGCTGTTAATTCGGCAGAGAATATTGATGCAGAGTCAGGTAATTTAGCTGTGTACGCTGTATCACCAAAACAACAACTATCTGACTTAGATCCATCTGTATAAATTTTGTAAAATTAGTATGGGACAAGAATTTTCCCTAATCTCTTCTACAGTGCAGTCCTTTTTGTTAAACAGTTTCTTACATACTGATGCTTCTGGAATAAGCCATGGAGGATTTACAGGGTATTCCATTTCCAGGACTTTCTGGAATTTAAGATGATTATTCCTAACATCCTCATTCAGTCGAATTTGGAATGGTTTAGAAGCTCTTGTACTAGAAAAACTTTGAGAGTCTGTTTCCTTTAGTGCTTGAAAGGAGGGATTTTTGGGAGCACTTTTCATTCTACCCATGTATCGCAACCCTAGCTCTTGCCTTCTTAGATCAAGGGGAAAATGATCTGTGTCGACATATATGCTTTCAACAGGCGAAGTTCTAAAAGCCCCTGAGCATATTCTCAACCCCATGTTGTGTACAACGTCCAGTTCCTTTAGCTTGGTTTTACAGGCTGAGGAATAAATCTGACAGCCATAGTCTAGCTTAGATCGACACAGAGAGTCATATAGCCTCAGAAGGGATTTCTTATCAGTCCCCCAACTAAATCCAGAAACAACCTTTAAAATATTCATAGATTGTTTAACATTAAACTTTAGGGCATTTATGTGGCTAGCCCATGTTAATTTATGGTCAATAGTCATCCCCAGAAATTTAACTTCACTTTCGTAAGGAAGGATGGACCCTTTTAAACTAAGTGTGGGAACCTCTTCCACACGCCGGCACCTGGTGAATCTTACTGCAACTGTTTTGGAAGAGGAGAATTTGAAACCATTCTCATCAGCCCACTTAGTAATAGCATTAATAGACCTTTGCGAATGTTTACATACAGACAAGGAATCATATCCTGTGCAGTATATTGCAAGGTCATCGACAAAAAGCGAGCATTTAACAGGGGGTAAGATTTTTTCAACCACAGTATTTATTGCCACTGAAAAGTGTTACACTTAAAACGCTTCCTTGGGGAACTCCTTCCTCCTCCATAAAAGGTTGGGAGAGGGAGTTTTCCACTCTTACCTTAAAAAGTCTGTCTGTTAAAAAGGAATATATAAACCTGATCACTCTTCCACATATGCCCATCTAGTGCAATTATTTCATGATGCCAATTCTCCAGGTAGTGTCATATGCTTTCTCTAAGTCAAAAAATATGCCAATGGTCTGACATTGTCTGGCGAATCCTTGCTGGATTTGGTTGGTCAGCCTCAGCAAGGGATCAAGGGTGGAAGCGGTTTTTTCTGAAACCAAATTGAAATGGCGATGGTAATCCTTTGGTTTCCAGATGCCAAACTAGTCTAGTATCTACCATTTTCTCCATCAGCTTACATACACAGCTCGTAAGAGCTATTGGTCTATAGCTGGTGGCTTGGGAAGCATCTTTATTAGGCTTTTTAATAGGAACAATTATGGATATTTTCCAGTCCTTGGGCAAAATTCCTGTTTCCCATATTTTGTTTATAATCTTCAGTAAATATTTTTTGGCATCATCTAGGAGGTGTTTCAGCATTTCATATATGATTGTATCCTCACCTGGAGCTGTGGATTCACTCGAAGAAAGCGCCTCACGAAGTTCTCTTAGGGAAAATTTGTAGTTGTATGGTTCAGATTTTCCCGAATCAAACTTCAGACACATTTCAAAATTCCTAATTCTTTGAAATTCTGGAGAATAATTGTTAGGGCTGGAAACTTTAGAAAAGTGTTTTCCTAGCTCATTGGCAACTTCAGTGGGCTCTGTGATTAGAATGTCATTTATTTTTAATGAGGGTAATGGTGACGCAACAAATTTTCCACTCAGTTTCCTTATTTTGCGCCACACCACTCTTAGTGGGGTCTTGAGTTTATTCCATTAATATAGTAAAGCCAACATTCTCTTTTGGCTTTCTTATAAAAGCGCCGCTCTTGGCTAAAGCACGTTTGTAGATTAATTTAGACTGAGGGGAGCCACTAGTTTTGTAACGTCTGTAGCATTTCCTAGTCACTTTTCTCAGAATACCACATGTCTTATTCCACCAGGGAACTGCAGGTCTACGAGGTTTGCCTTTTGTTTTGGAATCGAGCTTTCAGCACTCTTCAAAGTAGATTCAATAAAGTAATCATAGGCATCTAGATGAGAATGAAAGGACTCAAACTCCCTATCTAGATTGACACCCTTACTGAATTTATCCCAGTCTGCATCCTCTACCCTCCACTTAGGTAAAACTTCAGATGGAGCATTCAGAGCATATTTCAAATGGATCAGGTAGTGATCACTTCCATTTAAATCTTCACTAACAGACCAATTAAAATCAAGGTGGATATTGTTGAAGAAATACTAAGGTCCAGTGCAGAGAAATGATTATCGTGAATGTTGTGGAAAGTCATTGACCCATTATTATATACGGTAACATCATTCCTGTCAATAAGGTCTTCGATTAATTTCCCTTTACTATCTAAAACTGACTTCCCCCCAAAGGGGGTTGTGGGCATTAAAATCACCTAGGAGAGTAAAGGAGCTGGAAGATGGTCAATTAACGACTGAATATCTCCAATGTTAAAAGCAAGGTCTGGTGGACGGTATAAGGAGCAGATTGTTATCCTCTTTTCCAAAACGACTGAAATAGCAACAGCTTGTAGTGTTGTATTTAATTGTATTGTGGAGTGCTGTAGAGATTTATTAATAATAATTGCAGCACCTCCATGGGCACAGTCACCAATTGGGGGATATGATTTAAATATTGAATAATTTAGTCCAGGATTATAAGCAGAGTTGCCTAACATTGTTTCCTGTAGGCATATAATCCCTGGATTGCATTCATGCATTAAAACTTTAAGGTCTTCTGTACGGGCTCTGAGACCTTTACAGTTCCACTGAAGGATATCGAGCATGAATGCTAAGGTGGTAAAATGTGCTACTTCCCTCCCCTTGGAGGGGAAGTACTGTTCCTAAGGTGGAGCGGGAAATTCTCCTTTAAAAGAGATTGTTTTCTTAATCCCTTTTCATCTGAATTGGAGTTCAGGGTCTTTGGTTAATCCTCATATTTTTTATTATGAACCTGATGTTCAGAATTCTACTGTGATTCTGTGCACCACTAATCCTATTTGTCTTCAGGCGGCAAGACTGAATTGAACTCAGATGTTTTTGTTCTGAAACTACTTTTGGAACCACCTTTCTAGGAGGAGAGATCTCTTCCAAAACACTGTACCCATTTGAAGTTTTTATTATAAAGTTATCATTAGTTGGGGAAGTATTTCTTTTGCGCTTCTTGGTGGTTGCAATTGTAGCTTTATTATTATTTTTGTCTGTGGCTGTGACGATTGATGGCTCTGAACTAGCTCTATCTAACTGGCATTGTTCCTTTAGCTTATTTTTGTTTGAAGTATTTTCAGAACATTTTCCTGAATTATTAGTTGATTTTGGCACCCTTATTTTTGGAGATGAATCGACAGCCGTTGTAGAGGTGGAAGATAAATTTTCTGTGCTTTTGGAAGTATAGTTTTTGGTATTGGACTCCAAAGCACTTGCCGACGAAAGTTTCTGACCATTTTGGAGATTTTCATTATTATTTACAGTTCGAGAAATAGCAGGTTTGTGATATCTGCTATCAGACGCAATTATTGGTGGCCTTACATTGCTGGAATTTTTCATAAGTTTTATTAGAGAAGCATACGTAGAGTTGGCACTTTTGTTTGCCCCCATTACCGTGCGCTTTGCTTCACTAATGCTGATATGTTCGTTATCTGCCACTGCCAACACTTCTTGTTCAAATTTATATCTGGGACAAGCCCTAGAATTTGGAGTGTGATCACCCTTACAAAGAAAACAGTATCGGGCTGCTTCGCAATCATCAAAATTATTGTGCTCTGCAGAGCACACAGGACATCTTTTATTGTTATGACAAGAGTTTTGAATGTGGCCATATTCAAAGCATTTGCGACGCTGTCTAGGACTTCTTTTATCATTTTTAACCTGCATCCTCTCATGGCCAACAATGATGGTATCAGGTAGGTAATTGGAGGAGAAGGTTAAAAGGATAGCTGCATCACCACCCAGTTTTTTTACATGAGATACACAAGGAGGACATCGATGGAGAATCTCCTCCTCTTTAAAAACATGCAAGATCTTTTGAGTAAACTACTCCTTTCAGTGTGTTAAAGAATCTGTGAGATGAAATAGATTCAATATTTCCACTTTCAGGAGGTTTAAAGTTAGATAGCAGAACTGCTTGAGTCTCGTTACCAGCTTTTATTAGAAGGTTCTTTCCATAACGTTTTAAATTTCTAATGGGAATGGAACCAACCTTGCTCTCAATGCATTCAGTGGCTTTTATTAAATTTTTCCCTCCCTCCTTGTCGATAGCAACATGCCACAAAAGGGGAGGAACAGCTCTGGCACATGGGGCTGGTCCACGTTCTTCAGTCTTTGGAATAAAGTCAAATGGCTCAACATTTAAGTTTTTCACTGAAAACACTTTCGTGCTGACAACTGAGTCATTTAGAATGTGGCCATGGAGTCTTTGTTGTGCCTCACTAGCTTTCAAGGGAGAGGAAAATTTAACAAAAGCAGAAAATGACTGCTTATCTCTTTCTAAAATTAATTCAATTCTTTTCACTTTGCCAAATTGTTTTACTACACTGTATAAACATTCATAATCTAATGACAAGCCTACATTAGTGCATTAAAGGACTCTACTATTTGAATCAAATCCACCAGATCTACTAACACCCCGGTGTCTCAGTGTTCGGTTCTGTCCAACAGCCAAGCTCGTATCCATGTTCACGCCAGAAGTCGTTGCCAGTGCTGTTAAGTCGTCGGATCCAGGGGAGGGAGAACTAATAGCCAAATCCATAAATTTAAACCAGTCCACATGCAAAAGTCCAAAAAGTGCACTATTTGACACCCAACAGCCCCCACACAGAACCTGACAGCATATCAAAAAGGGCAAACTGGGCAGCTCTACTGCCCAGCTTCCCCACCCCAACACACTCCCAAAGCCCACGAAGAGACCCCAAGATGCCAAGCATACACACATCAGACCACCACACACAAACTGGTTCATCCACCCACCCAAAACTGCTTGGTTATGTCAAGAAAGTATCGTAGATCAGTCAGGTATTCGCATTCTCCACCAATGGCACAAGTGAGAGTTGATTCCCTACAGTCCATCCCATACCCTACCCTTTCAGGATAGCACCAGTACGCTTGCAGTGGCCCAGGTATAAGCCAATCCTCCTGCTGGGAGTTTTGCCCCCACTAATGGGGACTGACTCCCCACTCCAACCGTACTGGTGGGCTTCTGGACAAAAGCCAGGAGTCCCGCCTCCAAAAACCAGGCCCCCCTGGATTCCGATGGGCTGATCCCCGGAGATGGTTCCGCACTCAAGATAGCAATGGGAAAAATCCCATCACCATCTCTTAGGTCCAAACTGTCTCAGGTGGCGACTCAACCACCACAATTCCCACAATTAGCTTCGAATGCGAACCCCTTCCAAAAAATGATCCCTTCTCAGACTCACCTTAGCAGTAATATTTTGCGAATGTGGAAATGTCCACGCCATTTAAACCAAAAACTACGTAGGATGATTCGTCAGGACCCGTGCCCAAAGGCCAGGGTCTCTTAGCCACTCACCTCGTCAAGGCGTCCTACTCGAGGGGGATTTAATTTTGGATGAAGATTTCTTAGAGAAGTCTGTGTCCTTGCTTGAAGTCGTCATCAGTGAAGTATGGCTAGAGAGTCCAGGGGAGGGGAAGTCAGGAGGGGCATCAGGATATTTTTTATTACTGCTTTTTGTTAATTTATTTTTCGAGAAGTCACCAACATTTGGAGAAATTTCAATCTCCAAGGTGGGTGCAGAGGTTATCTGTGCCAGAACAGCACCATCAAAGGGTCCAGGGGTACTCGAATCCTAAATGCCTGGCATAAAGATTTGAGAGGGATAAAAACAAAATAATAATAAACCTGAAAACCTTAACAAGATATCATCAGCCTTTCATGGGGATTATTCTTCCACCAATGGCACAAGTGAGAACCGACTCCCAAATGTCCGCGTCCCTACCATACCCCACTGGGGATGGCACAACATGATTATAGTGGCCAAAGTGTAAGACAAACCTGCTTGCTAGGACCTAAGGTATTACGAGAATACTATAATCCCCACTCTAATCGTGTTATTGGCAAACAGGAAAGAACACCGAGAGTCCTATCCCCAGAACCATACTCCCCTGGAATCCGTGGTACGGCCCTAAAGAATAGCTCCGCCTGATATCTCTCAAGTCCAAATATTATCAGGCAGCTGATGGTCCTACCACAGTTCTCACTATTTATGATATCTTTTCCTGTTTATCAGGTCCAATAAATCTTAGCAAATGCGTAAAATTCCACAAAAATTAATTCAAAGAAATATATAATGGTCTGTGGGACTCTTGAACTCAAACCCAGGAACAGATTCCTGGGGTTCAAGAGCCCCGCCCCGCTCACCATGTCAATGGTGATTATATCTTTTCTAATATTCCGTTAATGGCAATAGCAAAGAGAGTGACACTAAGGACACTACCCTGAGGAACTCCCTCTTCTTGTAAGAAAGGTCGTGATACATGATTCCCAACTCTTACATTTATATATCTTTCTGACAAAAACGAATTTATAAATCTAATCATTTTTCCTTTAATGCTCATCTTATACAACTTTTTCATAATACCATAATGCCATGTGGTGTCACATGCCTTTTCCAAATAAAGAAAAAAAACTCCTATTGTTTAGCTCTGTTTAGCAAAACCTTGTTGTACCTGGTTTGAGAGCCTCAGCAAGGGATCTAAAGTAGATCTACTTTTCCTAAAGCCAAACTGGAATGGAGAAAGCAATTTATTTGTTTCTAGGTGCCATACAAGTCTGGTGTTAATCATCTTTTCCATCAGCTTACAAACACAACTGGTGAGCTACTGGTTGGTAACTGCTGGATAAAACAGGATCCTTGTTTGGTTTCTTCATAGCGAAGATTAATGATAATTTCCAGCTCTTAGGAATAATACCTGCTTCCCAGATTTCATTTATTATATCTAAAAGAAATTTCTCTGACTTTTATGGAAGATGTTTCAGCATTTCATAAAGTATTTTTTCTTCACCAGGGGTTGATGGTTTGATATTCTGCAAGGCATCTTTGAGTTCTTGCAGCGTAAATTTTGCATTATATGGTTCAAAATTGTTTTCACTTAAATCAAGAGAAATATGGGCATTTCTAATGTCTTGGAATTCTACAGAATAGTTCTCACTAATAGATATTCTCGAGAAATGTTCTCCTAATTTTTCTGCAACCCACTTTGGTTGGGTGATTAGGTCACCATTTATCTTAAGGGTAGGCAGAGGTTCAGGGACAAACTTGCCATTTAGTTTTTTAATTTTCTTCCAAATCATTTTGGATGGTGTTTTTGAGCTAATGCCATTAATGTAGTACACCCACGAGTCTCTTTTTGCTTTTTTAAAATATTTATTTTGCTTGGACACAGCATGTTGGTAAATAACTTTGGCTTGGGTAGTTCCACTCCTCTTATACTTTTTGTAGCACTTTCTACTGATGTTTCTCATACTACGGCAGGCTTTGTTCCACCAAGGAACTCCTGGTCTAGAGGGCTTCCGTTCTCCTGTTGGAATAGAGGCAATTGGACTGTTGATGGTGGTATGGTGGTGTCAGTGAAGTAATTATATTCCTCTATGATAGATGGATATAATTTTACATCTTTATCCATGAGAAGAGACTCATTAAATTCCTTCCAGTATGCTTCATCAACCTTCCATTTGGGAGGTGACTCAGAGGGCTGATTTTTTACTGTTTTTATGTGAATTGGGAACTGGTCACTCCCATTTGGATATTCATTTAATGACCATTCATAATCAATGTAAACACTAGATGAGCAAAAGCTCAGACTGACAGCCGAATAAGTATTGGAGTAGATGTTACGGTAAGTCATGGCTCCATTATTGAGTATAGATATTATGATCATCCATAATATCCTCCAACATCCTAACCCTTGGCATCTGTTGTGTTCCACCCCATATGGGATTGTGAGCATTAAAATCAACAAGGAGGTGGAACGGAGTAGGAAACTGATTGATCAGTAAATGAATATCATTTGATAAGTGAAATCCAAATCAGGAGGAAGATAGATGGAGCAAATTGTAATTTGCTTGTCTAAAATGAAAGTTACTGCTACAGATTGGAGATGAGTATTAACTGATAGCAAGAATTGTAGCAACGACTTATGTGCAATAATTGCTGCACCTCCCTTACCTCTATCTCTGATTGGTGGTGGAGAATTATATATGCTGTAATTTAACCAAGGATTAAATTGTGTGCTTCCAAGCTTAGTTTCCTGGAGACACACAACACCTGGGCTATTGTCATGGAGCAATACCTTCAGCTCTTCACTTCAAGCGCTAAGACCTTCAGTTCCATTGTAGTATTGATGTGAAAATTATTTTTGGGGCTTGGTGGAAGGCCCTTTGAATGGAGCCATCTCATTTACTCTCTTTTGCTTATAAGTATTATCAAGAGATGATTTGGAAGGAATAGTCTTGACAGGATTCTGTTGATTTACTGGTGTCATTTTGTTTCCCTTTCTAGTCAGTTTGTTTACATTCAGGCTGGGGTTCTTGCATTGAGCTTAGTACTTCGTATCTATTTCTAAGTGATGCATGTTTAATTGGAGGAGGAGAATGAAACGTCTCCTCATGTTTGATTTTTGCATCTGAAGTCTCTTCTTTTGATGCCTGAGACAATTCCTTGGATGCTTGTGATCTACCCTCAACAGACCGAGAACCTGACCCACATGGCTGGGCCACTACCACATGGGTTGATGCACCTGCTACATTAGAGGGTGCTGCCACTGCACCCCTAGTGGTAGATAGGGGTAGTGGCTTAAGAACTTCAGCATGGCTCCTAGGTTCTTGACCTAATTGTCTTTTTGCAAAACCAATACTTATATGCTCTGCATTGGCTTTATTTAGTGCAGATAGTTCAAATTTGTAAATTTCACAATTTTTGTTTTTGGATTTATGTTCCAGTTGACAATTACATCTTGCTTTTCTACTACATTCATCATCACGATGGACACCAGAGCAGTTTATACAAATTTTAGCGTTTTTGCAGATTTCTGATGGGTGGCCAAACTCAAAGCAATGATAGCACTGCACTGGTATTTGCTGGAGAGGACATACTCGTACCCTTTCATTTTCAAATATGACATAAGAAGGTACTTCAGAGTCTACAAAGGTTATAATGGTCATGTTGGCAATAGCTGCCTTTTTCACTCTCCAAACTGAAATGGGACTCATTTCTAGAATTTCTTCTTCTGTTATGTCATAACGGTCTTTATCAAATAGTACTCCTCTCCCATAACTAAAGCTTAAGTGGGGCTTGATCTTCGTAATCATTTCACCATTTTTTATGTCCAACAAGGTCAGCATATGTGCTTGGGTTGTGGATTTAGCATGAATAAGAAAGGCGTTCTTCCCAAAACGAGAATATCACTATACTTTATTCTTCCCACCTTTTTCAGAAGAAACCTGGAAAAGTTATAGTAGTTTTAATTCTCCTCCTTGGCTGAAGCTACCACCCACATAGGAGGTTTAGGAGTCCTTATTTCTGCATTCTGCTTTCTCGCTAGTTTATCCTGAGCACATTTAGATGGCACACAAACGTTCATGTCTTTAGGAACTTTGCCTGTTAAGGCTCCTCGTACTGTAG